>NC_141992.1:51250970-51556582 GCF_049901715.1 Pseudonaja textilis | reverse complement strand
CCAAAATCTTGCCAAGAAAACTGAAGGGATCTGTTCAGGCAGTTGCCAGGAATCAACACTGACTCAAAGGCATACACACACACACACACACATAGGCATTATTTGCTTTTACTAGTGAATGACATAAGACTGTAACATCAATACTGGATCTGTTGCTTATGGATTTTGTGCTGATCATTATGCAGGTTAATTTTTTCTTACATTTTTAAAATTTTGTATGTGGTTTGTAGTGCTACAGATTACTTATTTTATCTTCTCGGACCAGTGTTCGATTTAATAGAGGGATATCATGTGGAAAAAGAAAATTTCCATACTCAAGTTAATTGCCAATAACTGCCTATCATATTTAATTCAATTAATTATAAGATTCTTCAGAAACATTTTATTAGTATAAGACCATACTTACGCAATGTGTTTGTCAGTGTACTCCAAGCTCAGATAGTAAAATGTGTGGAGCTTGGTAGTTCTATATTTTTTGTGTAGATTGATACAAGCTACTTGGGTTGGTTCTTTTTGAGGATTCTAGTCTTGAATGCAGAATTACTTACCATTATGGAGCAATAGAACACTTTATTTTATTTTTTGTTGTGTTCATATTACATACACAATAAGAAACCTCAGTGAGTTCATACAAATAATCCAAAGTTGTCCTCATGAGACAAATATTTGAATGAGAGTTCAGGCTTAACATGTTGTTTGCACTCTAAAAGTGCTGCCACATCAAACCAAAAGTATAACCTTTAGTTTAAAAAAACCCAAAGCAGAGGCTGAAATTCAAACAACATATTAAATATGAAAACTCAGTTTAATAATTGTACATAGGAAGCTAAAAGTGATGCCAATTCATGCCTACTGAGGTTTCTGCTTCATGCACACACCCCTGAGATTATCCCAAAGGTGCTTCTTCAAGAAGCAACTGGACTTTCTTGTTTTTCTTTCAAGAAGTTTCGCTTCTCATCCAAGAAGCTTCCTTTAGTTGAAGAAACTTCTTGAATGTGAAACGAAATATCTTCAAAGAAAAACAAGAAAGTCCAGTTAAGTCTTGAAAAAGCACCTTTGGGACAACCATGACTTGGATGACCGAGAATCTCTATAGATACACCTGAGATTACTAATTGCATATCAGCAAGTATCTTTTCAACGGCCACATAGACCGTGGCTAGTTGATATTAATTCTACTGAAGTGTTCTCCATTGTGTCATTAAAAAAAAACTGGAAGCAACCAAATGACTAAGCAATCAACATTAATCAAGGGTAAATTATCCCAGGCACATTGGAGGACATAGCAATTAATGATTAGCCATTGTTTCTATGTATTCCCCTTTTTGACTGATATCTGAATTGTCTTTGTGATAGCCATCTGGCACTTCTTTTTAGAAGGGCGGAGGCATATAATAATTGGGGATAAAGACTGAATCTTGCCTTGCAGGCTTTATGTCTACAGCTCATGCATACACACCATGCTGTGTGCCTGTGAGAAATAAAGCCAGATGAGAAGTCAGCTGTATATAGGAAAGCAAAAGGAGAACTCCTGTTCTGGGGTCTGAAAACATGCTAGACTTAATCTTAATCTTGATTTACTTAATCTTAAAGTAAATCAAATCTAGCTATGGCTACAGATTGATATTGGGATTATAACATGAATTCCCAACTCAGGCTAGGCATATCTGCAGGACACCAGACCTGAAAGACTCTTCTAAGTCAATTACATATTGGCTTGTATTCCAGTGTGTTACAATGATGTGTCTGTTCCAACACATTAAAAACCTGCTTATCTAAGTTGCTGTCCATAAGAATCATCTCAAAGGAAAATGCCTGGTGGTCTCGGGAGAGGGAATTATTTTAAGTAGTCATACGTGGAAATTTCATTGTCATTTACCTTGACATGAGTGTGAGTGATAGTTTATTCCATGAATTTACAAAGGGATCCATTTCCAATCTTTTCCTCAACTCAAAAGACATAGCTCTTTATTAGATAGTAATTATTAAAAGCTTCTTGTAGAAATTAGAGTTGAGAAATTGATTCTTACTCTGACATGCACATCCACCTCTGTATTGTATTGATTTTCTAAGTGTTTTTCTTAATGCATCCAAAATAGAACAACCAGTGACCAAGGCATCAACAGATTCAGTGGATTCTACGATGGAACAAAAGCATTTGAAAGAAAACCATACCGAAAAAATGCTAAAGTGGGATTATGCTAATTGTAATGGCCCCGCAGTCACGGTGGAGTTTTGACTGATTTGTCATAAAAGGATATTACTTTCCATGGAATGAAGTGGTTAGACAACCATTCTTCATACCACATAGTTTTACCTTATACAGTAGTGTAGAAAATCAAAAGTCAGTCCAAAGGTAAATAAGACCAACTCTTAGAAATATATCAAATGTAAGGAGTCATGATGATACAGAGCCATTTGGGTTGAACCTCACCAAAGACCACTTCCTCTAGAAACAAAAACATTATGAATGCTTACATACTGTACTTAAGTCATAAAAACCTATCTGTGAATATATCACTGTTAAGTCACAATTGATATAAGAGAATGTTTGTAGCCCAGCAGTGGTGGTATGCTACTGGTTGGGATCTCCTATGATCAGCTGAGAGGAGGAAAAAAAGCCTCCAATCAGCTGAGAGGAGAAAGAAGAGAAAAGTGCAGGATTGGCCCTCCCATCCACCCCTGTGCTTTTCTCTTCTTTATCCTCTCAGCTGATTGGCCTGCAGGCCTCAGCTGGTGTGGGGAAAGCTGCATGTGCGCTAGGTGTGCGTGTGTTAGGTGCGCGTGCACACGATCACTGAACTGGAAATGGAACAGGTAGGATCCCACTGCTGCAGACCAGGATTGAGCTGTAACAAGCCATGATGAACTCAACATGACAACATATACATCATGATACCATAATGCAAATGGATGATTATGTACTGATGCAACAACTCACAGAAATCCATAAACCGTGTCATTTGCATATTCGTAATTCGCCCCAACATTGAACATCTGTGCTAAGATACAGAACTTCGCCTCCCTATCAGACTAAAATAACCTTTCCCATCTGTCTTGATGAATATTTACGTCTGCTAGTATGTTAATCCAGATATTGTTATGGACAAAAATTAATTCTTTGCTGACAAGAAGTGGCATAAATCAGATGGGTAACACTGAATATGGTGATGAGCATTTATTAATGTATTTTCAGGCCTTCTTGTTATCCCCATCTTACCCCCAGTCCCTAATGAACCTTAAAAAAACCCTGGAAACCACTGCTAGAAAAAGCAAGCAGAAATACACTTGCCAGAAAACAAGCAGACTTGTGAACAAGTCCTCCAATTATTTGTAAGGTGCCCGGAGTCACTGAGAGTGAGCTGGGCGACCATATAAATTGACTTAAATAAATATTTGGTCTTCTTTACATTATTTATTCTTAAATTATCCCTGTGTTCTTCTTTAACCTTTTGGTGAAAAACAATGACGGTATAAAAGGAGAACAGAACTACAAATAAGACAAAGTGGAATAATGGTACAAGCCCATCAGTGAGGTCTCTTCCCTGCATTTTAGAAACTGGCCTGTGGCAATAAAACAGCAAAGCAACTCCTGTTACTGAGGTCCCTTCTAGCCAAGTTCTTCCTTTTGTAACTCTAATTTATAATTAAATGCTTTGACATGGAAATGATTCCTTGGACAGCTGGAGAGATGGTTGCTTCAGGGTTTCCAGTAGCTCAAGCAGACTGTAATCAGAGTTTGGCCTCCAGAGAGAAAAGGATTTGCTTTAACAATCCAACCCCCTTTTTCATAAGCATCCCTTCATCCATTCTCCTTTTACGAGTTAACAAATAAAAACCCAGAGAGCAGCTAGGCTCTGTTGATTCAATACCTCTCCTGGGATGCATAATTTCTCATTTGAATATCTATTACCCTTGAGAGGAAACCTGTTCTGGAAGAAGCTGGCTTCAGGGGTCCGATTCTTAATATTAAAAAGAGGTGAAGATGACGTGGCAGGTTCACTGAACAGAAAGCTACAGCTAAGCAATAGCTTCTGCCACCTTGTAAAAGGATTTAGATATTTTTGGCTGCTTTTATAGCAGAGAAAAAAAGAATATTGTCTTTCATAGCCATTTCATTTATGTACAACAATCAGAAGATTTAAAAAGTTTAAAAGCTTCTACTATTAAAGTAGAATGTGATTTTTAAACCTTTATAAAAACTGGATAAACCTAATATAACACAATCTGAAACAACAAAAAAGTATAAACCAAGAATATGCAGTTCTTTAAAGATCTGAATTCTATAATTAAAAGAGTTGGAATTTAAATTTAGAGATTTCCTAACTCACTATAGTTGGAACTTGAACAACTTTCTAAATATAGACTTGGAAATTACAGCTAGCTTTTTAAAGTGTGAATGTTTTAATTTAAAGGTCTTTAATTCCTTAAATTTCAATGGAGTCCCAAAATTCCAAACTATTATGAACCCTAGGAATAAAATGAGATAAAAGTCCAAATTCATACATAATCTAAAATGTATAAAGCATAATTTAAATGTTGAGACAAATGTTTCAATATTGAAGTACCTCGTACTGGGAAAAATACTGTATATTTTGTTAATGGCTTTATAACAGCTTGGAGATTTAATATAAATAAGCGGTAAAAATCTTCTTCCCCACTATTGGATTGTATGAATGAATGTCTATATTTTTCTTTAAAAAAAAAAAACACCTCCCCAAACTGATCAGTTATCTCAATTTCACTGTTTGTAACAGCCGTTTATAATTTTTAAGTGTAAGCTGAGTTCAAATCTTTTGAAGTTTAAATGAAATGAACTAAATGAAAATTCAAATGTATAAAGAAAACCATTTGGGCTCTTTCTATTTATTAAAAGAGTTAGTTTTTAATCATTTTTGCTTTTTCTCCAGATTCTCCAATATAATTTAAAGGTATTGTTCAGAATCCTCGCCAAACAGTCAAAGGGAAGTAATGTTACAATACTTTGGAACTATGTCATAATCCATCTAAGTTACATGCTATCGATGTTATGAATGTATAAAGACCTGGACCAGCAAGAAATTCTCTTTTCACCTGTGCAATTCTCTGTAGGAATCAATTCCTAAAATCTCTTCTTAGGCAGCCAAAAAAAAACCTCCCCCTTTTCCATCTGCCATCTCTTCTGCCTGCCTATCAGGCTGGAAATCAATCAGGCCACCATTAACAGATTGTGTAGCGCTTTCATGGTAATCATCCAAAAACACAAAAGTGGCTACCACTATAGAGCAATACTGCCAAGAAAACAGTGGAACAGCCATGTTATAGGCCCTTTACAGAGATGAAGTTGAGCTTTTCCGTCTCTCCAACAGCATGGCAGCTGTGTCTTCTACATCTGTCATTTCTGCTTGGAAGGCTGCAACCATCTCATCTCTTGTCAGCTTCAGAAAAGAATCATCTTTAGCTAGGAAACAAAGTCCCTCAGAGGCCAGTGCCTGCATTGAAGAGAGGGGAAAAAAGATTAGCTGGGTATTGTCCAAGCCTTTGGGAAAAATATAATTTACGTTAAGGATTAAATCAAATACCTAACTCAATTTTGTACCTCTGGGATACTTAAAGTTCTGGATTAATGAATGAGAATGGCCTGCATCTTCTCAGGTATTTCAAAATATCCTACCACTGGAAGGTATCTTTGAGATCATCTAAAGCTAGTCCTCACTTAACAAATGCAATTAGGATCAGTAATTTAGTTGCTAAGCAATGCACTTGTAAAGCACATAACATGCCTACTTACAACAACAGTTGTGGCAGTTCCAGGTGCCATTGTTAAGCAAACCCCATGCAATCATTAGGCCCCTTCATGACTTCCTGACCATTGATTTTGCTTTTTGGAAGCTTGCACTGAAGATCGCCAATGACAATCACTTGACTGTGGGACACTGTGGCTGTCAAAATTGCAAGCCAATTAATGAGAATCGATCATGACTGCAGGGATACTATGACAGCCACAACCACAAAGAATGGTTATAAATACATTCAACACCATTGTAACTTGCAATGTGATGTAACCATCACTGAACAAGTGGTTGTTAAATGAGGACTATCTACAAATAATATCTTCCCCCATGCAGGGATCTGCAACTACAGCATTTACTAATGTCTGGCTTACAATAAAATAATTTAACCTTTATTGTCATTTTTTTTTTTTTGTGGGCACTCTGGCACGTATTAAAAATGAAATTCTGTTGCCTACTCTCAAAAGTGTACACATATGTAACACACATATAGATATGCTATATACACACATATGTATATACAGTACTTACACCCTAACATATAAATACATTTAAATTAATCATTGTCCTTTTTGAATTCATGGTGGAAAGAGGAAGTTGAAAGTTCACAAGGTTGGTACTGTATGTTATTAATACTGTAATGTTATTCTAAATCTTAATTTGATTTCTGGAGTTCACTACAGTGTCCGTGTTGATACATGTTAAGCCAAAGCAAACACAAACTGGCATACTATAATGTATTAGTATGATGTGTAAATCCAATTTGCATCTCTTTACTAGCAAAATTGAGGGTTTGGGAAGTGAAAGAAAAAAAGACAACCAATGTTGGCTTAGAAAAAAAGCCAATTTATACATTAAACCACTATTTTTCAAACCTGGCAACTGTGTGGACTTTAACTCCCAAAATTCCCCGGGTAGTATGTCCCTTCAACTCCCAGAATTCCCCCACTCCTCCAATAGTTACTTCACAATGACAATGGAAGGCTGAATGCTCTCCTCTGATCAGGAAGAAATCTCCTTTGTTATGGATTAGAAAAAAAAATCAAGAGCAAGGGCAGATTACAACTGTCCTTTTATATCGGTTTTAAAAATATAGAAAAGCCTTATGAGACAGAAATATTTCAAGATCCAACCTTGTTTTCCTTTTTTACAATCTGAGGCATCTGTACCTCCAATCCCTAAAGGAGGACTTTTTGTCATATATTTCAGAAATCAATTAAATGCCACCACAGTACTCATGAGGTTTATAACCAAGGTAGCATATATCCCAGCAGCCAGCATATGGATAAGACCACACCCCAGGCCAGGCAGAAGGATAAATCAACTCCCACCCTGGTTCTGTACATTTATTAAAGAATTCAGCAGCACTAAATCAAAAATGGTCTGTTTCAGTTCAAAATAAAACAGATTTCAGTTATTAAAATATATCAGGAATCCTATCCTTTAAGGATAGTTTCAGGGTGGTTCATACTGGCATTCGTAGTGGAGTCCAACCTTGACTTTTAGTCAGCCTTTTGAAAGGAAACCGAATTCATACAACACAGAGTTTCCTTAGGTATTTGGAAAGCTTCCAAGAAATTTCAATCAATATCTTGGCTAGATTGATCTGGTGTCCTCCAGGTAATTCTTATAATACCTATGAAGGAGGCTGTGCAATATTTCAGATTCAGTTTCAGGGCGGATGGTTCAGAATAGCACCATATCACATAAGTGCATTAGAGTAACTCTTACAGTAGCCACACAATTCAGGGAAAAGTTGCCACGCTTTTAGTGAGTTCTAGAGTGGTGCTGCATTCATGCTCCCATTCTGAAACATTGCTTCCAACCCAAACCAGCTCTGAAACACTGCACAATCCTACAGTTTAGCGTAAGACTGAGTCATAGAAAAACCCATCTGGAATATGGTCACTTTGATATGGACATGCTGGATCATAGGCTTTGTCTAGACTAGTGTTTCTCAACCTCAGCAACTTAAAGATGTGTGCAATGTCTGAGGAATTCTGGGAGTTGAAGTCCACACAAGTTGAGAAACACTAGTCTAAAGCCTGGTCAAGCAAAGGAGGAAGAAAAATCTGGCTCTCAAGTTATATTCTTGGGGGAAAAACCCCAGAAAAAAACCCCACTAGCTTCCCATACCAACAGTTTATGCTTAGTGAAGGAAGTTTTGCATATTAAAATTCCATAATTTTAACAGATTATTTAACAAATCCTATGCAATTTCCTCCCTCAATGCCTCTAAATGTAAGTATGAGCCTGGGACTTTTTAATCCAACTCTGTCTGCTCTTGAAAAAAAATGTATTTAATGTTTTGTAAGGCATAACATCGCTACTTAAAAAATTAATTAAGGTAGAGCTGCTTCAAAATTATTGACATTTTAAGCTAATCCTACCTCATTTATCATTTCATTCATCCTAAACTAGATCCCAGCTACTGTGATTCATACACAATTGTTTATATCTTAGTCATTATTCAGAGTCAGGCACTGCAGTTGGTCAGTATTTAAAATCTGGGTGAAGTTAACCAGTTATGGTTTATTTAATAAGCAATAGATATGTGACTTACTGTAATGCATGAACCCAATCATTATATCCCTATTCCCTGTATATCCTGGAACTTATACAGATCCCAACTATTTGCCCACTGATCTACCTCTTGATGAAACTGAAGAGTGGTTGGGATATGGACTTCTGGATTCTTTGAAGTGCTTTCTTCACTGTTGCTTGTAGATGATGAAACTTCACCATGATCTGCATCTTGAGTGACAATGTTCTTGAGAAATTGCAGATAAAAAAAAATGAAACTGTCTGAATGGAAATCCTTTGACTTTACTGCCAAAGTTTAAGAAAAACCCGGAAAAATGCAAGGTGTAACTATCCACCCCACCCTTTTAAGTATGACATTGCAGTTCAACGTGCTGCATTAGAAACAATGTATGAAGAATATATACGGAAAAAATACTTTGTTTATACTTCTGAGATATATGCATAAATGCTCTGAGCTTATGTTTTTACTGCAACCTGTTCAATGCAACATAAAAATATCTTGTTATAACAGTCTAAATTCTTATTCTTAGCTGCTCCTCCAATATTTTTATTAGTTTTCTCCCATTATCTTTCATAGTTTTATTTTTATATAGTGGAACATTTCTTTTTTGCTACTTAGAAAAGAAATTTCTCTTAAGTCGGATGAAGAACTGAAAATTATGGGCAATTCATAATGTTTGTTTAAGTGGTAATATTACATTACTCTTCACTTAACAGTAAACAATAAAATGGACTAAATCTGCAAATAGGAATCTTTAATAGATATTATAAGAGATATTATACTGTAGATAGATACTATAAGGAACATTTTGCTAAAAGAAGCTTTATAGCACCTTAGTTACAGAGAAAGTAGTGGTAGGTAATACGATACTATATAAATTCTATTACTTTCTCCTAATTGTGAAAAAGCTACACCTGAGCAAAGTTAAAATATTCTAGCAAAGCAACTACTCACATACCCATTATGGTCAATTGCTGATAGAATTGTAAGTCTCTTTTCTAGTCAAATGTAGATAAGTTAAGTGTGAATAAACTTAAACAATCTGAGTTTACATTTACCCGCTGAGTGGAAAATTGTTGTTCTGAAGAGCACCTGACATTGTTTGCTGATAATTTGCTCATTTTGTCTTGCTGCTTTTCATTTTGAATAGAACACTGCTTGACTGAGGGAAAGTGGGAAACAAAAAAAAAGATGTAATGATAATAGGGTTATATAGCTGAACTACAAGTAAATGACAATGTTTTATTGGAATAATAGCTCTTGATCTAGAAATATATAAGTATATACATTACACAGATCTTTTGCTAGAGCAACAATTATCTCCCAGCCCTACAGACAAGAGAATTTGAGATTAATCCTGTAGTGCAGGGGTGTCAAACTCAAGGCCCGGAGGCCGGATCCAGCCCATGGAATGCTTAAATCTGGCCCATGGGCCTGCCCTGGAAACAGCGAAGGACCAACCATGGTGCCTCTGCCAACAAAAATGGAGCTTTGGAAGGGCACATGTGGCCCGCCTGGGCTCCATTTTTGGCAGTAACAGCTTCATGCAGCTCTCTGCCAACAAAAATGGAGCTTGGGGTGGCCGCAACCAGCCCACCTGGGTTTCATTTTCAGCCTTGACAGCCTCCTGCATCACTCTGCCAGTGAAAACAGAGCCCAGGCGGGCCACACATGGCCTCCCCAAGCTACATTTTTCCTGGTAGAGGGCTATGGGAGGCTATCACGGCCAAAAACAAAGCCTTGATGTTGAGTTGGCCATGTCCAGCCACACCACACCTCTGGCCACACACACACACACACACACACACACACACACACCGGTCAAGCACAACTTTGATGTGGCCCTCAATGAAATTGAGTTTGACACTTCTGCTGTAGTGGAAATCTCCAGATTTGGGGCAGTCTTGCATCATTTGGACAAGAAAAAGTGTATCAGACAGAAAGAAGGTTGGCAGAACTCACTGAGGTGAGATGAACAAGGAGATGGAACGATCGTCGGGTCATTCAATTCATTCTCATACGTCATCCTGTGAAGCAAAAACACTGATGATTGAATCCTAGTACACTATCCAAATCAACTAATTAGTGTTCATTTGATAATACTTTGAACAAGTTGTCTTGGTATACTGGAAAACTATTCTGGGATACTGATCAGATACTGATGGTCTTTTCCATTTTATCATTTGTTTTCCTATATATATTTAACATAATTGATGCAATACTGTAAGTTGCCCATTTGTGATTTACCGGTTTCCAAAATATGGTGGTACCTTAAAATCTAATTACCAAAGGCTGACTATGAATGGTTGAATTCAGGTGAAACCATAGTAAAAACTGCACAATCCTATGACTTGTGGGAGATCATGAAGAACCTCGGTTCTTGATGTAATGCAATTCAGAATTTGAAAATACAAGCTGAATGTTTTGTTTCGTTTTTGCCTTTGTTCTTGACTGGGCATTCTACTTGGGTTCAAATAGTTTTTCCTGCTCAATCATTCTGAATGCATTAAACAATATACAAAATTTGGATTGTTTGTCCCAAACATCAGTTGACATCTATGCATACTGAACTAAAATAGTTGTTATAATTCCACAATAATTTCTACAGTCTGAAAAAATATTTTTGATGCTTTTGTTGTATCTTTTGGTTTTAATAATACAGTAATAATTTGACATCAGCAGCAGTTTTAGCCCCTTCATTGCTAATCCCAAATAATAATAAATAATAATCAAATAATAAATGAAGCAATAGTCTCAGAAGAGATCCTTCTGTTCCACTGTTTATATCCTTTTGTTTCCAAAACTATCTATTTTCCCTACTTTGTGTTCTTTAATTAATTACTGGTCCGTAATAAGATCTGTCCTAATTGAGTTGGGACATACATCTTTTGTGAAGAACTTTAATCCCTGTAACCAGCCGCTGGAACATATGCACTCCAAAGTCAGACAGAGAGAGCATTAAACTAATTGACCTATAATGTCTGGAAATGATTCCTGGAAATATTGGTTAAGGCAAGCTGATTTATATCTTTCGTAGTAAATGCAGAGTCCTTTTCATCAAACATTTTTCTGTCACACAATTTGCTAGGCTGCTGTTCTGTTTCATCCTGTATGGTTTGGAAAAGGACTCCTTTAAAACATTCCAGTTCCCACCTAGTTATTTATACCAGAGTGTTATTGATCCTAACTGTTCTTATCTTTTATTCCAACTTTAGTTCTTACCGTATTGTTGTATTATTGTTAGTATTATTGTTGCTGTTGTTCACATTGGTGCCTCTTGTGGGAGGAAAATCCTCAATGAATACTGGGGAATCTAATTCTTCGCTACCCATCTCAGTGAACTGCAGAGGTCTTTGGTTTGCCATATGGGGTGGAAGGGGGCTGCTGGGCTCGATGAAGTTCTCAACCTGGCCAAACAAACCCCCTGTTCTCTGAACGTAAGGGAGAAAGAGAAAAGAAGGTCACATTGTTTTTCCTAAAGCCATTGCGTGTTTCAATAAGCAGAGAATTGAAGAACCTGAATCTGAAGAAGCTCAAGAAACACACACTTCTGGTAAGCTAAAGATCAAGCTACATGTTATATTGAAGGTGTTTTTCTAACTTGTTTAACTCTTCCCCCTCACATCATTGTACTGCCTAAAAGTTCAAATTAACAATTTAAAATTATTATTTGTGCTGAATAATTTTCATGAGTAGTAACGGAGAACAATTTTGAGCAAAAGTGTAGGATAAGGCCAAGGGATTCCAGGTCTACCTTGCTGAACTTTTGAAGAATGATGGTCTCTTTTAAATATGCTACTTGGAAATTTTTTTAGCATAATACAAAATTCATTGAGATTCACAAATTGTGTATATATTTTTTCCTATCACATTGTATGCATCTGTTGTTGGGCTCAACAACAAACAACTTCCATGGTATATTGAAAATTATTAAAAGAAAAGTTGCTTGTTCATACCCAAGTTTCACAATTGTTTGATCAAGAATAAGTTTCACAGAGCACAGCTTGGGATGGATTAAATATTATATTTACTACTTGAAGTTGATTTTTTTTTGCCTATTTCTGAGAAATGATGCAGTGCTGTGATAGGAGAGTAGCCTTATGGGGTGACACGGGTTTAAATTTTACACTCTGAAGTTTCTTGGCATTTTCACTTAGCCAATATAGAAAAACTATATTTTGAGCAAGGAGACCAAATAAGTGTGAAAAGTGCATGTAAATAATTTGACAGCAATAGTTAACTTCCTACTAAGATCCCTGTCAACTTTGCAAAGAAAATGGAAAAATTCTCCAACTTCGACATGAGTGATTAAGCAAAATGAGTTTCAGAATCTGCAGAATGCCCCTTGCCTTTTAGGTCTATATCAGTTCTTTCAAAATATAGGATTGGATGATGATGACTTTCAATTATGCAATTGCATCCACAATAGAGAAAGATATGTTATGTTAGGAGGTAAAATTGAACTAAACAATTGGTTAACTTTCTTTATGATTTTGTGTGGCTTTTTTACAGTCTCATCAGCTAAATCTTCTAATCTAAGTGATCTACAAAGCTTGTGAATCAGTAAAAATAGAATTATATAATCAGAACTTCGATATCAATATGACCAGTCCAGTAGGGACTTATGAAGAATTTATTCAGGTATCTTTGATGGTCCTCCTGAATTGCAAATTGTGCTGCTAATAAAAATATAATGCAGTAGTTTAATATTCATTTAAATTTATGTCAGGATTTTCTTTCTTAATCATATTTTAGTGTAAACAAACATGAAGTTGATGTAGAAAAATGGTGCTTTTTCTTTTAGTTTCAAAGAAGGATGTGCATGTATGTATCCATACATAAGAGGTGTGAAGGTTAGGTAGGTTTACTACACGTCTGTTTGATACTGATACGTATGCTTCTGACCATTTTGCAAAAAATATTCATTTGGCTCAGGAGGAATGCTTACAACATGAAGCCCTCTCTTCTTTCTTCTTCAGAATGATGAATGCATTTTAAATAGGAATTTTAAAAACCATCAGTAGTAATTTAGAAATAAAGAGGAGAGCAAAGGCCCTT
The DNA here is from genome assembly GCF_049901715.1 of Pseudonaja textilis. Classification (NCBI taxonomy): domain Eukaryota; kingdom Metazoa; phylum Chordata; class Lepidosauria; order Squamata; family Elapidae; genus Pseudonaja; species Pseudonaja textilis. The sequence continues at coordinate 51,543,208 of NC_141992.1, read as the reverse complement.
CTGTCCTTTATAATCCTGATACTTATAACCAAGGAAACTTTATATATTCTGGGCAATGAATGATTTTAATGTGGCGAGGAAGGCAAAAGTGAAAGAGGGAATGATCTGTGAGAAAGCATAGGTCACAGCAGCAAAAATACAGCGTGCAACAATTTGTAGATAGAAGGGATTTTTTAAATTAAAGAATAGATGTTCTTGTATCTGCCATACACTTAACACCTTCTGTACTTATTATACTCACCCTATAGATGCCTTCTTCCATTGCTGCCTCCACCATGGCTCTTTCAAGTTCTTCCTCTGCAGTCAGATCCCCAGAGATTGCTCTTTTGATCTCAGGAGCAGCTTCCTCTTCAATGGTCCTTAAGCCAGCCTTATGAGAAGTGAGGTGGGATCCTTTAGCATTGGAAGGGGCCATTCATACCAAAATGGAAAGGGATGGAGAAGATACTATATATCCTCCAAGAATTATTAACTTTCTCCTCTCAACCTCATTTTCCTGATCACCGCTCGGTTGGACAAATGTAACGCAACCAGTGTGTTGCTGCTGGTTTTGAACATGACTCAGCAAGATAGAAAACAATTGGGGTAGAAAACAGTAATTCAACAGCTGACAGGACAATCAGACCATTGTGGAATAACACCAGTTCTTGGCTCCAAACCCAATTGCGTTGGTTATTATTTTTAAGGCTCTTTACAATGTAGCATGATCAGTCTGAAATACTATTTCTTTGCTGCTCTCTGTTTTTTTCTGGATTTCTGGATTCCCAATAGCTGTACACAGCCCCATTGCACTATTTATATCAGTTAAGGGATAATATGAGTTGATATCTAAGTGACTAGGTTGCTTAATCCTGCTCTAAATCAATTGCTAAGCATGCCAAACACACATTCTAAAACTTCTTTAAAGACAGATTGGCTTTATAAATAACCATATATCAAAACTTCGGAGTAAAGTGAAATTGTTTTATAACTTATTCCTTTTTCACATAGGTGATAGGGAATGAAGAATAACATGATACCTAACACTTTGCTCAGGTTTTCACAGACTCACACATACTGTATAGTACATGTTGCATAAAGGAGGGTCAATTTCAGACCAGAGCAAACATATTGTGCTGAGGAAAGACTTGATTATAAGCAGTTAGAGGAAATAAGATAGATTGTTCCATAAGAAATCATAATACGTTTCTCAAAGATATTTGTACATAGATCTTAAAAGAGCCCCAAAACATATATGCTAAGAATGCACATAATTCATGCACGTCTCCTAGGATAAAAATGTAAGCCCAGTGCCAGAACAGAAAAACTTTCACTGGCCCTCACTCACTATAGGCTGAAATATTTCTGCTTCTTAAGAAGTTGTGAAAATATGCAGCATTTCTCATATCAGTTTCCCATTTACCTGGATTTCAACAGCATTTTTCTTAGGTCGATATCCATAATATTCTTCCTGGCGCTTAATGAATTTTCTGAAGTGCTCCTGGATGAGGAAAGTAGCATAAAACTTTCCCACAGTAACTTCATCATCTAGAAGATTATATACAAATTAAGGCACTGTAATTATGCAAGAGATGCACAGTATGTATGAATTCATGTACTAAGCTACCTTCTAAACGTTAAATTTTATGAGAACTTATACGTAGATCAATCAAAAGCTTCTTCATAAGCACTAGAAATGGAAATGAAGATCAAAAGTCTCTTGATAGTCTGAGGTCTCACCTCCAATTGGTGGAATGACTTGATCTAAAAGCTTCATGCTGGTTCTCTTCCAGATTTTTTTAATAATCATCCTCAGCTCTTCATTGGCTTTCTCAAAGTTGCCTGCAAAGCACCCATCATACAAAATGATTTATACCAATACATAACTTAGCATTCAGAGTTCAACTGTAGCTTAACCAAATCAAACCAGAATAACAGGGTTGAAAGGTGTTAGCAATATAAGTCACCTAACAGGTATTTGGGTTAGAAATATATAAAGCAGGATAAACATTTTACTACTATGTCTTTAAGAGATTGCAAAAACTGCAATTGGGTGTGGTTTTTGAAACGGCCATAAGATGGGGCCAGAAACCTGGATTGTTTTAGTCTTAGTCTCAGAAGAGAGTGTGTCTGAGTGAGTATCTCTGTTTCCTTCTGTTGGAAAGTATTGCCGTTCCTCCATTTTTCCTAATTGACCGATATTACTGGATTTAATGTAAGCCTGATACTGAACTGTTTTTGACACTGGACTTTGATATTTGGATTATCCCTGGATTGAAAACTGACTGATTTACCTGTGAATGACTTTGGACTGCTTATTTTGGACTTTGCTTAAACCTTTCTGGAAGTAAAAACCTACTTTTACTGTACAGTGTATCTGTGTACTGTGTGTGTATTATTCAAACACTTCTCTCAAATACGTCTCCCTGTATGCGCTCATTTTCCTAATGGGGAATTACTTAAACAAAAGGGACCTTGTAGGTCAGCTAGTCCAACCCCTGCCCAAGCAGGAGACCCTACACCATTATAAATAGAGCTTGAAAAACCTTGGACAAAAAAACTATCATTCTGTATATGTGCTAGGAACGCTCCAAAAGTCCTCTTTCAAACAGAATTACATGATTCCAAATGCAGATAAAGTCTCAAAGTCCTTTATCATGGCTAACTACATGGTTTGTATTTACAATATTGAATATTCAAACCTCAGTTTATGGAAGCATTGGAAACAAAGTGCCTCTCTGTCTTCTCTGCCACTAACATGTGGCAGAGAATCAACCAATCTTTCATGATTGATTTTGTATCAATTTTCTTCATTTAAATTCAGAGGCCACCCAATTTCCGATGGCATTGGGTAGCTTGTTTTACTTAAATAAGGCTGCAACTAAAGATCAATTTAAATATTAGGGTGGTTCAAATCTTCTACAATCCTAGTCATGGATGAACTTACTAGCAGTTGTTTTTTGCTTTTTGAAAACTCAGGTTCTTTAAAGCCCTAGAGCTCTAGGAGCAATGTGTTGGCACAGAGCCCTACTGAAACTACTTATTGTAATTTATGACAGATGAAGTTGTTGAAGTCCTGTGATTAAATGCTCTAGAAAGGTATTAATTATTATTGATTTATAGCATCTACTGTTGGCCTTATGTAATTGTGCAGTAATGGATTTTAGTGTCAGCTATTTTTCTATTGGTACCATATAAAGTGATTAATGTTCTTTCCCATTCATGAAATAATAATGGCTACGATAGAATGCAGTGAAATTATTCATGACATAACATTGGCAGTTTCTACTCTTACCTTCTGTCTTGATCTTGAGAGCAGTTCTCACCAGAGCAAAGAGTGTAGCATTGAAAGTAACTGTGCCATCACTGTTCAGGGGCATATTCATACCCACTAGGCGCTGCAAAACACACAAAGATATACACCAGAAAGAGAAAACATTATGGTTGGATTGACATGTATTGTAGTACTATTTCACAATCTGATTTGTTTTTAATTCACTCAACAAACCATGTTAAACAAAACCCTAGTTTTGTATGATATAAATGATTGCAGCTTTTACAGATACAAACATATTTTAATAATCTGGGTCAGTCATTGGGACCAAAGGTTCTGTCTTTCAAGCTTTTGGACACGTGCTGGAGCCCATCTTCATTTGAATATTCATTACAATCTTATTTGACATGAAGAAACAGGATGGAGCACCAGTCTTTCCTATGGGGACTACGGTGCCATTTTGGGTAACAGAACAGAAATTAGATAGAGTCTTCATAACATTGATAAGGAAACATTGCGTGTTAGCCAATTACCTTGCAAGCCACACGGTGTGGACAAAATTTCCCAAATCCCAGAGGAGGCTGGATTCGTCTCAACAGAGTTACCACATCTAGATGCTTAATTCGGCCCCTGAGGTAAAACAAACAAAGTCATATTTTATACATCTGATGCAAAAGTAGAACTTTGATTCCTAATTCAGAAGGCAGAAGGCCACAATTTAATGTCCCTTTGGCATTTTTTTTAATCAAAGTGAATCAGCACCCATTTTGGTTTTATCTGCTTGATCAGCTAGCTTCATCAATGACCTGCAGCATGTGTCATAAAGCATTCCTGGAAGAAGCTGATAATTTTTCCTATGGAGCAAATCAAAACTGGAAAATTAGCTGTACAAACTCCAGGAATCTCTCAATTCCTTTCAAGCCTTGGGGATTGACATTCTTTACAAATCTGATTGTGACATGCAAATAAAACAACCTAAGCAGATTGAGAAAGATCAATATTTGGTTCACACATCCCACAAAGCCATAATATGGTTTGTTTGGATCAGCATTTAATGCAGACCCAGTTATTACAGTTTGCAGACCAGAGTTTATGGCTTGCATATGGTATGAATCAAGGCAAAAGTGATCTGGTCAGTAAATCATGGCTAAACAAGGCATACTTTAGCATAACATGTTGCCCCAGTCAGTGTCTTCATATCACTGACAAAACATGAGTTTGAAATCTTAACTTTCAATGGAAGATCATGACTAACCCCAGTTTCCTTGCAAGAAAAATCAGACAATCCCATTAAGTGTCGGGAGTAGTAGTGACAGCCTTCTGTTTGATCCTCTATAGAGGACAGATTTATACAGTCAGGTTTATATACAAGCTTGTTGTATTAGATATAATGGAAGATACTATCCCATATTGAAATACTATAGTTAAAATATTCAAGATACAGATTTTGGGGAAGACAACCTCTTGTGTGCCTTAAGCAGTAAAATATTTTCAGCACTTTGAGCACATTGCTGTACCATAAACATGCTTTTTTGGTGATATCAAAATATAACTTGTGAAAGATAATTCTTAAGAAGAATTATATATCACAGGATATTGAAAACCTATAATTCCATGAATGGTCTTTGATGATACTTGTTCTTGGAAAATCCATTTTTTATACATAATGCAGCAAACAAATAATCAGGACTTCCTCTGTCTTCAGAACAGCTAAATTTATTGTTCAATATCTTTAAAACATTGATTAGCAGAGTTGTTGGTGGACAAATGGATCCTCAATTTTTAACAGGAAACCAGCAGAAGAGAATATATGTAGCTCATGATTGAACTGTGGAGTCCTTGGTGTGCTCTAAGCTTTTTTTATTAAAAACATCGAGAAAAAAAAGAGCACATTTTTTTCTGGCAGCCTATATCCAGAGAAGCAGAGGTTAACTTCAGAGAAACAATCAAGCGGAAAACAATATCCTAATCAAGGAACAATCAAGGAGAAAAGCCTATTCCCGTCATCAGTGGCAAGGCAACCTACTGTATATAAACAGGAATCAAACCCCACACTAACACTGATGATGTTACCTAGTTGGGTAATATAAGGTCTGCAAGAGAGAACCAAGGACTCCACGATTTAACAGGAAACTTTAGAGATATAGGCAGCAGTGAATGCTCAAAACCAAAATAGGAAATTTAGCCCACTAATATCTATATTAGAGTATAAGATTCAATCATAATCTCCCTCTTAGATTATGTTACTACATTTTATTATATCTCTATTATAAACACATTTGCAAATAAATGCACATGTATTCCAAGGAAGTGTCTTTTGATTAGTGTTCTCTATTTAGGCTTAAATAGACTGAAAGCAAAGCAAAAATATCGCCTTTCTCATTCAGTAGATGCATAAGTGAATACACTCATTTTGGATAACATTAAAAAAAAACCAAATCACTGAGCTTGCTTCCAATTTTCAGTGGAGCTGTTCACAGCAATAAACCAATAGAGAGATTCTCACGTGGCTTCAGGATCATATTCTGCCCATATTTTTTTGAATTCATCCAGATGGTGGGGACCTAAGATAGACCAATCCCGTGTGAGGTAGTCAAAGTTATCCATGATAACAGCAACGAAGAGGTTGATAATCTAAGGAAAAATGCATGGGCACATTTTAAGTGAAAAATGACAGGAGACAATGGAGCCTAAGCATCATCAAGAGATTTTCTTTGGCATCAGAGGGATTAACAGTATTAAACTCTTGATTGTGCTATAAAAACTAACTGGCTGATTTTCTCAGGCAATAAAACAATATTTCCATAAATTCTGGCTTTCGTGTATGTGGATGGTTTCATAAGATAGACACCAACTAAGATAGTAATTAGGACATAAGCAGAAAAGTGAACATTATAAAAGGGTGTTCAGATGAGCACAAATCATAATTTAATACAATGATCCTCAACTTTTCATTTCCATCAAAGAATGTAAATTGCACCAAGACAGAATCAAAAAGCCCACTTTTTCTAAGACAGACCTGCATCCTGTTGTTGGATTTATCAGTTGAAATGAGTTTTAAGAACTTAAATTGCAAGTTTTTTTCTCTTTCTAATAGTAGTTTTCCTCTAATTGTTGCAAAAGGAGGTTGTGAGAAAAGCATCTTTCTCAACCACAAATGCATAGTATCGGGGAAGTGCTGCCCCCATTGCATGGGTCTGGTTATGCAACCAGAATCAATGGACCAACCTGCTTCACTTCATCCACTTGGTACCTGCCTTTTCTAAAAGTGAAACATGTACCACCAGCTCAGATGCTCTCATAATATACCACAAGAGAGGATACTATCATGATATCTTTGATAGATTCACACAACAATGTGCTTTGGTATGGGGGAAAGTTCTGAAGAAGTACCATTTAAATGGGGGAAGAAAAGGCATATTGCAAAGTGCTGTTCTATTGCAGGATAATGTTACTTCAGGAATTATCTGTCTGGGCATTTGACAAAATTCAAACCAATGTGAAATTCGATATGGAGGCAACAGTAAGAACCATGGTGGCACCAGAGGTGGTATTCAGCAGGTTCTGACCAGTTCTGAAGAACCGGTAGTGCTGGGTCTTCTTTTGTTGCCCTGCACAGGAGAACAGAGCTGGAAAGCAGGTTAGTGAGGTGGGGAGGGAATGGGAATGTTGCAGTAACCTTCCACCACGAGTGAGGTGGGAATGGAGATTTTACAGTATCTTTCCCCTGCGATGCCCACCAAGCCACGCCCACAGAACCAGTAGTAAAAAAAATGTGAATCCCAGCACTGGGTGGCACAGTGGTTAGAATGCAGTACTGCAGGCTAACTCTCCTCACTGCCAGGAGTTCAATCCTGACCGGCTCAAGGTTGACTTCTATCCTTCTATGGGCAGTAAAATGAGAACCCTGATTGTTGGGGACAATATGCTGATTCTAAACCAATAAGAGAGGGCTTTAAAACACTATGAAGCGATACATAAGTCTAACTGCTATTGCTATTTAATATTATTTCAACTTATAAAATAAACAGAAGCAAGGCTTTGCTAATCTCCTTAAGCTTTATAAAAGGAATGAAGGCAAGCAAAACTTCCCTCATATTTTTATTCCAGAGTTGGCCTCTAATCGCCCTTCACAACCAAAGGAAGTCAATTAATCTTGATATCTGTGACCTAATATTCCCTGGTTCCATGGTCAGTTTAGTCAAGTTTACATTTCAGTGAAGTTGAGGATCATAAACCATGAACAGCTCTAGAGACTAGTGGTCAGCAGTTCCTAACACTAATTTATGAAAGCATCTTAACAGCCTGCCATAATTTTTAATGAAATGAGCTATGTGTAGCAATTGGGGCAATCTGGGGGAGAAATAGCCTTTGTTTTTCATGTCTCAGAAATAGTTTGAGAAAGACACTAGCAATAGCTGCCATGACCTACAGATATATTATTCTACCTCTGGTCAAATAGTTTTTGCAGATGTTGAAACAGAACGAAACCAAGAAAAAAAAATGTCCAGAAATGATAGACAATGCTTATATCACATACACTGCTTCCATATAACTTTCACTGTACTGAGCAAAAAAAATGCCAGAGTTTGTTTCTGGTCTTGTTTTCACCCTTAAGACTTGATTTGGCACAAACCTTACAACCACTGCATTCTGGTATAACCATTTCCCCCACATGGAAGACACAAAAGGACCCTTGAAATTAAAGTAATGTACATTTCTAATAAAGGAGAATATTCGTAGCTCAGGATTGACATGAGGGATCCTTGGTGCGCTCTGAGCTTGCTTGTTTTCTTGCAGACATTTCATTACCCAAACTGGATAACATCAGTTATCCATCATCTCCATTTCAAATCACATTATCCCCAGGGTGGGATTCAAATTTTTTAACAACCGGTTCTGTGGGCATGGTTTAATTGGAGGGCGTGGCTTGCTGGTCATGTTATTGGCTGGGCATGGCCAACTCAGTATCACTCACATCGAGGCACACATCTCCTCACCTGGCCTCTCATGACTGTGGGGATGCTGCAACAGTCGTAAGTGTGAAAAATGGTCATAAGTCACTTTTTTCAGTGCCATTGTAACTTTGAATGGTCACTCCACACAAGCAAAATATCAGCAAAGCAGGGGGGAAAAAACTCCAGAGATGTTCCTGAGACAGGAAGTCTAGTCCTGCCAAGAATGTAATAAGGGTTAATGGAGAGGCAGTTTCTGTAAGCAACACCAGAATGTTTTTTTCCTGCCTTCCTTACAGGATGAGGCCAGTAATTTCTTCTAACAACCGGTTCTCCGAACTGCTTAGAATGTTAACAACCAGTTCTAGCAAATAGGCGCAAATTGGTAGAATCCCTCCCCTGCATTAGCCCTAATGTACTGGAATCTAGTCAGCCTGATCTCCTCATCTGCATCATTATGGGGTGGTGCAGGGTAGGGGGTAGAAACCTACATACTCAATGTGAACTTAGGAATTAACTTCTGGTGGCTAAGTAATCAACATAGTTACAGGGAGGTATTTGTGTTCTGGAAGGAACCCCCAGCTTTGCAATAGTAGGGGAAAACTGTAGAAAAAGAAATCTAATCAACAAACCTAAACAGCCCAATAAGAGTGAGAATGCTCAAAAACAAGAAGGTGTGGAATTGTCTGTTTGGGAGAGGATGTGGCATGGAAACCTGGAGAGCAAAAGGGAGAATGGGATGAATACTGAACTGAACATTGGTTGGATTGATCAGGGCCATTAAATGCTGTACCATTTCATTGCATATCACACTTAAATTACTCATCTTCCTATATAAGATTACTATAAAGAGTATAAATGCACTGTCTTCCTTTCAACCTATTGTTCATGTCCAAATACTTTTCTTCCTCAATTGTGAATAACTCAATAACTGAATGAACTCCACCTGTTGCATTTAGTGCCAGTTCTGATGACGTCCCATTTATCTATATATTGCAAATATATATTGGATACACACAATATGAGAGCCTGATATGAGAAAAAAGGAAGGAAAAAAAAACATACCAGGAATGCACACAGCATGTAAAAGCTTACAAAGTAGAAATAAGCAAAGCCTGAGCCACAGGTGTATTCTTCTCCAGGAGCATAATCGGATTCAGGGTCACATAACTTGCCATAGCTGGCACCTAATAAGACCTCCTGCCAGGCCTCACCTGTGGCACACCTAGACAAAAAGGAAATTATGGCAAGGCATAATATGATATGTGAACCTAATCCAGAAGGATTATAAAAATAATTTACAGATGTAATTAACTTTCTTTAAGAGTGCATAGTATCAATCAGAATTTTTCTAGACTGAATTGCAGGAATTATAATCACATTCATACAGACTATCCTTTTCAATAGTAGTTCTCATTTACGTATTCATTGATCAAATGTTTTAGAAGAAATTGGGGGAAAAATCTCAAAGATAGTTGGGAGAACTCTCTCTTTCTCTCTCTCTCCCCTGCCTTTATTATTTTGATAGATAACTCAGGGTGGCAAACACACACAATATGCCTTCCTCCTTTTATTTTGCCACAATTACAACTCTGAAGTTGGGCTAAGAGATGGTGATTGGCATAAAGTCAGACAGCTGGCTTTCATACCTAAGGCAGAACCAGTATTCACAGTCTCCTGGTTCTAGCCTTGTGCCTTAACTACTGTTGAATTTACTCCCCATTCCTTCCAATATATTGGGAACAGTTGTTATTTAAATCATAACAATGCTTTTTCACCAATTGGCAGATTCATTACCACAGAACACTGGAAAACCAAAGAATGCATTTGGCTGGATCAGTGGTATTGAAAAGTGTAGGAAAAAGTATTGTTGAAAATTAATCCCTGAAACACGAATTGTTTTATTCAAACATCATCTCCATTGTATTTAAATTAACTTGGTAGTTCTTAGCCAACTAACCTAAAGCCTCCCAAATGACATTTGAAAAAGTGGCCCATCTATTCCAGTGATGTCATTATATGACCAGCTATGCTCCCTACAGCACCTGAAAAAGTGAAAACATATTTTAAAAGTGTAGCTAACCTATGTCTGCTCTGTTTGAACAGCAATCACACATTTATGCTAACTTTAACATCAACCTTGATATCTATAGCAAATGTACACAGGACTATGTTTTTGAGGATGATAGGTGTACTTTTTGGATCGTAAAGGATCTCTGTCAAGAGAGGAGATGCCACCAATAAGAAAGGAGGAAAGGCTATTAAAGATAATGTGGGCCCACAGCTATAAACCAAATAAGCTTAAATGATACAGACCTGAATAGCATCAACACTGCTTGTGGGAAAGTCTGAAAGTTGTTGTTCCGGTTTATTTGAGTTCCATCTACCAGTGCAATTTTCCCAAACATCTATAAATGAACATGCTGTTGTCAGAGATTTATCTGCAAAGCCTTGCGGCTTGCTTTGCTCATACTGGATTCTACTTGAGCTATTTAATTTAGGTTCTTTTGCCATCTTCCTGACTGAAACACTTGGCCCACCTTTTCCAACTTGAACAATATTTTTTGTAGTAAGGGTAAAGAGAAAGAAAAGGCAGTAAAAACATGGGAGTACTATAGGTAGAATATAATGACACCTGTAACTCTTGAGAGGTTCCATTTATGGTAAAAGCCATGCCAAAAGCATCTCTTTTCTTTGAATTTGTCAGGGAAGTAAACTTGTGTTTGCAATCCTCCATTAAGAAATAGCAAGTGCTTCCAGATGATGTTTTCAGGGGTGGGATTCAAAATTTTTAACAATTGGTTCTGTGGGCGTGTCTTAGGTGGGCATGGCTTGGTAGTCATGTGACTGGGTGGGCATGGCTGGGTGGTAATGTGACTGGTTGGGTGTGGCCAACTCAATATCACTCACATGGAGGCACACATCTCCTCACCTGGCCTCTCATGACTGTGGGGATGCTGCAACAGTCATAAGTGTGAAAAATGGTCCTAAGTCACTTTTTTCAGTGCCATTGTAACTTTGAATGGTCACTCCACACAAGCAAAGTATCAGTAAAGGAGCAGGGGGAAAAACTCCAGAGATGTTCCTGAGACAGGAAGTCTAGTCCTTCCAAGAATGTAATAAGGGTTAACGGAGAGGCAGTTTCTGTAAGCAACACCAGAATGTTTCCTTCCTGCCTTCCTTATAGGATTAGGCCAGTAATTTCTTCTAACAACTGGTTCTCCAAACTGCTTATTATGTTAACAACCGGTTCTAACAAATAGGTGCGAACTGGTACAATCCCACCCCTGGATGTTTCTATCATACAATTACCTTCTCACAAGAAAGGGATTGCCTTCCCTTTCTAACTTATATTTTTCTGTTTCTTTTAAAACAGAAAAAGGATAGAAGTAAATACCCATGGATTATGCTAGGAGTCTCCCTTTGAAAATATCCGAAGTCCTATTGAAGAATATCCTAAGTAATATTAATCTCACTAGTGGAACCCAAATCCCCCTTGAGTCTCTGACTTTCCTGTCCACATTGCAGATTAATCTCTATACAGGTAACTTTCAACTTACAACCATGAGTGGGACTGGAACTTCCATTGCTAAGTGATGCAACTATTAAGTGAGTCATGCCCAATGGTATGACTTTTTTTTGCCGTGGCCCACATTAATCACTTCAGTCATTAAATAAATTGTGTGATTATTAAATAGAAATCAAATAAGTAAATAAAAATAAAACCAGCTTGCTCCATCCACTTTGCTTGTTGAAAGCTCCCTGGGAAGACTTTAAGTTTTGATCATGTGACCATGGAGATGCTGTGATGGTCATAAGCGCGATGATTGGTATTAAGTCACTTTTTTTCAGCACCATTGTAACGTCAAACTGTCGTTAAATGAATGGTTGTAAGTGAAAGACTACCCATAATCAATAATGAAAGAGGTGATCAAGGAATCGGGGGGCTTCATTATTGAAGATGAAGGAATTTGATGTCTGGGCAGGAATGATATGCAGCCTTCACAACCCTTTTCAACTTATTTGGGGGAACAGAGCTTGAGAGTAAGAAAGGTATCCAAGTAATGTAATTACAATTAAGGTATGTCTCTGTCAATTTAGATGGTTAATAAGTGGGATTTAGGGAGGGATTGTTCAAAGAGGTAATGCAAGCATTTTCTTACCTGCATCCCAATCACAGCATAGATGAAGAACAACATTACGATCAGCAAGGCCACATGAGGTAGTGCCTGGGGATAAAGTAGAGAAGAATTTGACGGTCATCCACAATTGCAGATCAGCTATGGGTTGGAAGGTGTTGAACTGCTATTTTTCTTTCCACTGCACCCAGCCCAATCCCATTTTTCGGGATTCATCCTTCACTTAGATATGAGCTTGCACATCCAGTAAGATGTACTTACCTGGAAGGATTTGATAAATGTCCAGAGTAAATTTCTAATGCCTTCTCCTCGGCTCAGCAGTTTTACCAGCCTTAGGACCCTGAAAAGCCGGAAAAAGGTGATGGAGATACGATCACTGTCCTCAGGGTCTATGGCAGGAAGCTGTGGAAAGAACATATCCCTTGCAGTGGAAGAAGCAGAAAGAAGGAAGTAAAAAAGTTTACCTTTTTTTACTTCCACAAGTTTTTACTTGAAAGAATCTAGATCCCACCAAGATAGATATAAAAAACCATTTTTTTAAAATGGACCTTCTAATGTTTACAGAAACCCTATTATTGTATTTATCATTTAAGGAAGGTTTTCAAAATCTGAACTTCCACCTATACAATTTTATGTCTCAGCTATGGTACACCACTTGTTTGGAACAACTGCACTTTAAAAAGACTCTTTGCAGAAAAGATATGAGAGCAGGATCTTATATGATCACAAATTAAGAGTTTGCTTTTGGATCATTTGAGTATCAAAATCAGTTGGACATCATCCTTTCTATACAAAGAAAGTGGCTTCTAGACCAGTGCAAAAATTTTGATGGTCCGCAGAGAAATGTCACCCCCAAAGAAAAAAAAGAAAAAAGTCACTACCTGACTCTGTTGTTACATCCTCTAACCCCCACTCCTTTAACCTCAAACTATCCACTATTGACCTCACCCCATTCCTAAGAAGTCTATAAGGGGCGTTCACAAGTGCACCATCGTGCCTACCATCCCTGTCCTATTGTCCCCATTTATTCATACCTATTTCCTGTATTCTTACTCATGTTTATATTTATACCTATTATCTTGTAAGTGATTGACAAATAAATAAAATTAAAAAAAATAAAGCACCCCCCAAAGCAACTAATCCAGGCTGCACGAGAACACAAGGCTGTGCTACTCACATGGCCCAGGGGAACACAAGGCTTGCGTCGCTTGCATTGCAAACAACACAAGGTAGTGGGGGAGGGAGGAAAGGGTGGAGTGGGGGAACTTGCCCCACTCGCCCCACACCTTGCCTGGCCACTGGGCTACTTCTTTCTGCTTCTTTCTTCTTCTGCTTTTGGCTGTATACAAGGAAAGCAGGAAAAGTCTTTCTTTCTCTCTTCCAACTCCACCGGAAATGAGTCTTTGGGACCCTGCAAGGCATCCTGCTCCAAGAAGCTGCACCAGCATAACAAGTCTCACAAAGACTCTTTTCTGGCAGAGTTTGGGGGAGAGAAAGAAAAACTTCTGCTGCTTTCCTTGCATGAAGCCAAAAGTCTCTTCTCTCTATCTCCCCCTGAGAATGGAGCTAGAGATGATACCCTGCGATCCCAAATAAAGAATGATCGATTGGTAGGAAAACGGGGTGGGGAATTTTCCTGCAGACTTTTGGGGGGATTTTCCCAGGGTCTCTGGTCTGTGAAATTTAAAATTATGAGTTTGATGGTCCTTGAGGTCCAAAAGTTTGGTGACCCCGTTCTAGACCAATTCCTCACCATGTCACAAGAGGCACAACAATTTGAACTTTAGTTTCATGATGAATGGGATGTGTATTTGATACACAGGAGTCACTGGAGTTCTTTCATAATGGCTTTGTTTGCTTTTGTAGCATAAGCCACTTATCAGAGCTCTAGTATTCTAATACACTAATTTATCTGTTTCTAGTGCAGCTTGTAGTCTGACAAATACTATTGTGAAACTATCGTTATTCGGTGTCAAGCAATCACCATTTTATTCTTCCATCATTTTTATTTACTTTATGTACCTTTTCATAAAATCACACTAATTCTCCATATTATTCTTTTACTTGTTCTTCATCTATATCTCATTTTTGTAAAGCACATTAGAAAATGTACACATTGGAAAATATACGGACAGTATGTAAATATTTAAAATAACTAATAAAATAGCATTTACCTGTGATGTGTCTCCATTGTTGTATTCTCCTTGGACTGCCAGTGGCTTGGTCTGTGAATATATTCCATGGTAATGAACACCGCAATGGTTGCAACACAAGTAGAAGTAGGGGTTCAGGGCCAACAACATGCTAAACTAAGGGACTGGATAAAACTAGATGGTTGATTTCATGCTAACACAGAAGGGCTGGAATACAGGATAGAGATTCATGCCACTATTATTATATTCAGTGTTAAGCTTAGCAATTCCACCATGGATTATTACTGATGGACTGCCAGCTTTTACTGAAAGAAAGAAAGTCATTGAAATCTAGAAGGTATAGATTCAACTTGTCAGGAAGGAAACATACACATGACAGGAAACATCAAATGACTTGATTACTGGAAAATCTAATACTATCATAAAGTTAACCAGTGCACACATAGTTGTAGATGTAATTATTTTTTCCAAGGAACTGGTTTTTTCCCCTGAATATTCATCATAATGTTGGTATAATGATTGCAGCAACAAGGACATCACATATTCAACGCAGAGTAAAACTCAGAACGGCTAAATAGTTTACATGGGTTACTTATAAGAAGCATACATTTGTTACAAAACTGATTCATAGATTTATGCTTCTGCAGAGAAGCAAAAACATAGTTCATAAATCACTTTCAGTCCTCAGTTCTTAAGTAGACTTCTAAAAAACTTGATCATATTTCATGTAAAAATTCCATTGCACCTGGCCCTTTTTACATTAAAAATACGGTAGCTGTTTTTAGGAATTTTTGCAGCACTGTTTAAATGTCCATTTCAGCAGTTTTAAGTACATTCTATTTTTTTTTCCAGTAAAATTACATTGATCCTGGCCAATAAGCACAGATATTGTATTATTTAATATCATTGCTTTGGTTCATACTATAAGGAAATAGGTTTGTATGAGTTAGGTAATGAAATATATTTTCACTGCTCCTTGGCAACAGACCTGCCAATGCTGACCAAGTTGTGTTTTTTTTTTTTTTGCATCTTGTCATCTTCATGTACACCCACTGTACCTCTGTACCTTCACTATTTGCACAATACTGGAAAGTGAACAAAAAAAGGAAAGCCCCTATGGATTGAATTAATTGTGGACTGTCATCATGTGAGCTTGATTAAATAATGTAATCAAAGTCACATTATGATAGGAAGGATGTAACAGGCTGCATGCAGATGCAGCTGAATATTATCTATTGTTCTACAAAGCTATCCAAGTCCAATGTTGACCTGGCGTTGCCATGGGCTAAATTGCCTCTAAAAAGGACTTTCCTATTAAATGAAATTCTTCTGCATTATCCTCCAAAGTTTGAATACTGCAGACACAAAACCAAAAGTGATACAAGAAGGAACTACGATCAGGGAAGGATGTGATGAACAGCCAGTTCTCAGATTTATACTTTTGTCGGGGTGAGATTCAAAATTTTTAACAACCGGTTCTGTGGGCGTGGCTTAGTTGGTAGGTGTGGCTTGGTGGTCATGTGACTGGGTGGACATGGCTTGGTGGTCATGTTATTGGCTGGGCATGGCCAACTCAATATCACTCACATCGAGGCACGCATCTCCTCGCCTGGCCTCTCATGACTGTGGGGATGCTGCAACAGTTGTAAGAGTGAAAAATGGTCATAAGTCACTTTTTTCAATGCCATTGTAACTTTGAGAATGGTCAGTCCACACAAGCAAAGTACCAGCAAAGGAGGGGAAAAGAACTCCAGAGAAGTTCCTGAGACAGGAAGTCTAGTCCTGCCAAGAATATAATAAGGGTTAACAGAGAGGCAGTTTCTGTAAGCAACACCAGAATGTTTCCTTCCTGCCTTCCTTACAGGATTAGGCCAGTAATTTCTTCTAACAACCGGTTCTCCGAACTGCTTAGAATGTTAACAACTGGTTCTAGCGAATAGGTGCGAACTGGTAGAATCCCACCTCTGCCCTTAACTGAAGAGTGAAAACCACATAGGAGCTGAAAAAAAGTAGTCAGGGATAAATTTGATACAGTATATTTCATAGGAGTATCAACCCTTCAAGGTGATCCAGGTCAGGAAACCATAACCGTGAATGCCAATACTACCTTTATTATAAGATTTATGGTGACAGAATCTTGCATGTCTGAAAGCTTTTCCTTAGTCCCTGCATTTTGCAGTTCTCCCCTTGCAGAGAACAAGGGAGAACTAGGAAGAGTCAATGACCAAGATGTTTTCTCCACCCCACCCCCCGTCTCCCCATTCCTGCTTTGGACTCAAGATTTCTCTTAGCAGATCTTTGTCTAGGCTGTGACTCCTGTCTCTCAAGGTTATTTCCCCCACTCTTTATATGGATAGAATTAAAGGGATTGCATCATTGTGCCAAAATATTCATATGGAAAGGTGTTGACCACTAAGAAGTAGGATATCCCTTTGGAATATCACCCCTTCCGAAATTAGACTGGCTCCCAATTCAACATTCTTTCGTAAGACCTTGAAGACTTAGTTTTGCCAGCCAGCCTGGGAAACCCAGAGTGGGGTGGAATCCATAAAATGGCTTACTGGGTTGTGTGTTGTCGCTGGGGGGTGAGTAAGTAGGGGGAGTATTGTTTTTTATTTTTATTTTTGTTCTATACTATATTTTTATTGTTTGTAAGCCACCTAGAGTAGCTGTGAGTGAGTAGACAGCTATATAAAATTTCTAAATAAATAAATAAATACTTACACCACAGAAAGTAAACTAGGAAAAAAGAGCCTCACCCAAGGAAACTGTACTCTGCTTAAGTGCTTCTTCAGTAACTGCTCCACAAACACGTTCCCTTGCGTTATCGGCATTATTTTGAAAATATCACAGATTGTTTTCTTAGAGACCCACTTTGAGCATTAGTTGCATGCAACTCACACTTTTACACAGCAGCACACAGCAAGAAGAAATAATCTAGAAAAGGAGGAAAGGGAAATGTGGAAGAAAATGGCGTCCACAACAACGTCATGCAGCTGATATTTACAATGCCATCACAGCCACCGCTTAGGCAGTACAATCCACCACTGGAAACAAGAATTGTCTGTCAAGAAAATAACAGAGTCAGCCAAGTGCAATATTAAAAAAAAAATAGAGAAGTTGGAAACAATGATTTGGAGAAAGAAAGGAATAGGAAATGTGGGGGGGGTGGAGGGGGTGTTTCACAGAGAAATCGTGAAAAAAATCACATTAGAATTACAATGAGATAGATATACAGGTAGAAAGGAAGGAGGAGGAAAGGATTGGAGAATAATGAATAAAAAGCCATGACGTGAAGTACATTAATCCAGTAGTGTTTTTAGCAGAATGTAGAAATCGCCTAAGAGAATTGGGTGAAACTAAGAGAAATCAAGAAATGTCTTTGAATATTTATACATTTGTTCCAAGATTAGATGCCTATAACTGTCTATGACACATTATCAGCTGCAGCCAAACTGCCAAGAGACCACAAGTGACCTAAATTTCAAATATAGCCATGTGTTGGGTACAGAAGAAATCAGGCTCTATGTTCTGTCCTATTATGGCTTATCATGGTCAGGTTTTCAGAAAGACTTGATTCTCAGAATGTCTCCCTTCTTATTGAGTTCTGAAAATAATAGTTCTAATCCATAAAAATAATACAAAAATTGAAGAATAGTTAGATAAAGGACAGAATTGTCTTTGTACAAAAATTAGCAAGTTTTTCTAATGCAAGTTTTTTTTCATGACTGTATGTTCATACCAAATGCACTGATCAATATCCACATGCAGATATTTTAACATTTCCTTGTCAGGCTGGCTGCCTGCTAGAATTATGCATTTCCTTATATGGCTGGCACTTTACAAGGTCAAACCCCTACAGTTCTCAGGCTAAAAAAAGCTATGTCAGCATAGATCAGGTACCTTCCAAGACCACCAACAAAACTGCCAGGATCCATTAACATGGAATTGTGGAAGGAAAAATCAGGATCCATTAACATGGAATTGTGGAAGGAAAATGGAATTGTAGAATGAAAAACTTGGAATATAAATGTATATAGACCTTGTCTATTATGTATTGATTAGATAGATTTTCTCTGTGTATAAAGATTTGTCCTTGTCTGCAATAAAAAAAAACCTAATTTTGCTGAATGGCACCTGTAAATTTTCTACTGGATAAGCCAAATGTTGAAAAGTATTTAAGCTGAGGTTTATAGCTATGCTTGGTGTAACAACTGAAAATCACATTTGATGGAGCAATATTCTAATTTGTTCTTTCTCTTTTATTGGGAATAAACCTTATTTGAACAATGAATATATGATTCCTAGTTCATAGATATGAACCTTAATGTGTTCATCATTTGTTTCTGAACATAATACTACTAGACATGACCTCTATTAGACCATCTAAAAATTTATGAAACACAGAATGTATTTAACATCAACATACAACTAAATGAGACAAAGGGATTTCTGTATGAAAAAGGATAAAAGAAAAGAATATTAATTTGGTTTCAAAACCAAAGATACAATGTTTTGGGAAGATAAATAGAAGCTCTAAAAATATTTTTGTTTTTTTATAAACCAAGAATATACAAAGCAATCAGCATGGAAATATATCAAGATGATGTTTTTTTATGAGAATGATGGTCCTTTTACAATGTACAATTTACAACTCTCAACAGTTCAGTAAAAAGTATTCCAGTTTAATATAAGAAGAATGAAATTAGGACCAGAAGAATTTCCATCTCTGATGGTGAAGAAAACTACAGGTATCCAAAGCAAGAGAATACTCACCAGGCAGCTGCACATTCCCCATCTAAATTTCACTGAATTTGATTATTTTTTAAGTTAACTTTCTATGTCTATTTCTCAAATGTTTTAATGAGTCAAGTAATGTGTAGTGAAAGTATAGTGGAAGAGTTAAAGTCTGTACAGATAAAAACTTGGGAGTCTCCAGGTAGATTAAGAAATGTACCCCTAATCCCCATGATAAGGGAAAAAAGAGAAAATGAATTTCAGTCACCACTAAAATTTCCGTGGCATAATTTTTCCCATAGCTCTTCATGTTTAGATTTGAGAAGAAAAATCCGAGGTAGGTTGATCTTTGTGTTGGTGATTTATAATTTACAAACTTACAGTGCAAGTTTGTAATGATTTGAATAATTCTGAATAAAATGAAAATACTACTGATGAGTAAAATTGTAGATTTTCAAACTTCTAATCTTGTTTCTAAAGTGATAGCTAATCATAGCTGTAAACAATAGCAATGGAGCCAAAGGCACATAAAGACATTTTTAATCCAAAGCTATGCACTTTATCTCCTTTATATGCATATTCAGTGTGGAAAATTCCACCTATAATATATATTTTAATGTGCTTGTGTATATATCATAGCATCCATGCACATTTATGCAAAAAGCCCAAATTATGCACGTACATCTTGCCATAAAGACAGACGCAGTAGAAGCACATATAATAGGCAGATGACATATGGTTGCCATGGACCACAGGGTAGAAATTCTCTACCGGTACCATGAGGCAAGCCATCTCAAGAGGAATTTCATATTGCAATTGCCATGTATGTATGATTTATTGAGGTTTAAGGTTTAGAGCAGGGGTGTCCAACCTTGGCAACTTTAAAACTTGTGGAATTCAAGCAAAGCTGGCTGAGGAATTCTGGGAGTTGAAGTCCACAAGTCTTAAAGTTGCCAAGGTTGGACACCCCTGGTTTAGAGATTTATTGAGGTTCAAGGTTTAGAGAACACACAGATGTTATAGGAGAAGAGATGTCCCCAGGCTATGATACATCAGTTCTTGATCAGTAAAAAATCAAGAACAAGTTACCTTAAGATGATTCTTGAAATATGTCTGGGATTCACAGAACTCAAAATCTAACTAAGCGATCTGCAACCTATCAACATGCAAATGGCAACAATTCCTCTCTCTCATCAGAAGAAATTGAAAATGATTGACTATTGCTGTGATTTAGAAGCTGTATTTGAACATGCAGCATTCATGACATCTATGGGGAGCTAGGATACTATGGCTGCTTAGTAATGACAATCATTGTTCCCCTTCCTTTCAGTCTAAGAAGTCCTTCCTACTCCTTGTTTCTTTCCAATACAATTATCCTCATAGCACTTACATCAATCTGACTCAGGATGACATCAATGATGCTGCCAACAACTATGAGAAAATCAAAGACATTCCAGGGGTCTCCAAAGTATCCCTGGAAGAGAAAGAAGAATGTAAACTCCAAATAAATAGATTAAGCTGGAATATAAGACAAGGTAGGAACCTTTGCTGAAAGCTTTCCAGTTCAAGAATTAACATTGAACCTTTTGGTTTGTTTGACCTTATTAAAACAAAGTAACAGATATATAGACCACACAAGTAGTCTTTTAGGACCATCCTCACTGAAGATGGCCTGTGTTACTCTAAACCAGGGGTGTCAAACTCACGTGATTTATCGGGACTTTTTTCCCGTTCACTAAACTGGGCGGGGGCGGGGCCAGCACATGATGCATCCGGCTTGTGGGCCACAAGTTCTAAACCAAGATCAGGCTGACTTTCTGACAAAAGTTGTGATGCATCGATTCTCACTCACCTTAGCCTTGAAAGCTATCAGTTTAAGAATCATCTCAATAGTAAAGAGGATGGTGAAAACCACATTGAGGATATTTGAGAGCTGGTTCATCATGTCTGATTGCTTATAATGCTGTAGAGATAGTTGAAAAGCAGACGATTTAGAAAACGTGGGCTTTTTAAAAAAGCTTTTCGTTAAAGACAGAGTTTTATCCACAGTCACTTTGCTTGCTTTCTCTTTGTTTACTTGCTTACTCTTTCTGTTTGAAAATAGTTAGGTTGATACTAGATGATGAATTCTGCTCTTGTACCCTAACTTCTCTTTCTCCTACATCTTATTGTCTGCTATTCCTATTGACATAATGGCAATGAAAAACTACTGCTCTAGTCAACAAATAGAAAACAACAAATAGATGATGAGTTTGGGTGTTGGTGTATGTTGCATAGCTTATAAATAATGAAGCTTTTGATGGACACATTTAATAAACAGTGAAATTTTGTCCACAGACTTTCACTTTGGAAAATTAAACCTCACAGACTGCAGGATTAAGAATGAAAAATATGGAAAGTGACCAAGAAAATACTGGGCAAATAACAGTCTTTGACCATATCATCAGTGTCACAGTTTCAGCTGAAGTGCCTTGCAATTAGCAAGGCTTATGGTAAGGGGAAAATGGAAAACACACCACTTTAACTTCAAAGCAGATAAATAAGTTAGATGCTCTCAGTTATTGGCTGGGATGAGGTAAAAGTTGCATCATGTGGACATGAATTTTAAGCATGGCTAGCAAAGCATCTTCAAGGTACAATTAGTGGGCATGTGGATGAATCCTGTGTTTCAGCTTTCCTTCAGCAAGCAAGTTTGTCCCAAAATTTCATAGTTCCTGCTACTGCCACCACCACTCCCCAGCTGAAGAGGAGTTCTTTCCATCCATACCTGCATGCCCAAGCAGATGGTGTTCAGTGTGATCAGGAAAAACATGAGGTACTCAAAGTAGGAGGAGGTCACCAAATACCAGATCTGGTATTGGTAAGGGTTCTTGGGAATGTAGCATCGCAGAGGCCGTGCTTTCAGGGCGTACTGGACACACTGGCGCTGGAATGAGAGGCAAGACAAGATGTGAAGAGGACAGAAAAGAACAGGCTGTATTTACTGATTATACTTGCCTCAATTTTCTGATCAGCGACACCAAGTGTTTATTGTGGCTTGTTCGCTTCATAAACACAATGCTTAAATAGCTGGAAGCATGTTATTTATTTATTTATATTCCAGTGTACATATGTATTTGTTAAGACTTATATCCCATCTTTTACCCAAGAGCATGAGAGTCACCCTTTACAGATAGACCTCGACTTATGACCACAATTGAGCCCAAAATTTATGTGGTTGTTAAGTGAGACATTTGTTATGTGAGTTTTGCCTCATATTATGACTTTTCTTACCTCGGTTGTTAAGTGAATCACTGCAATTGATAAGTTAGTAACCTAATTGTTAAGTGAATCTGGCTTTCCCATTGACTTTGCTTGTTAAAAAGTCCCAAAAAGTGATCACATGACTCTGGGACACTGCAACCATCATAAATATGAGTCAGTTGCCAACCATCTGAATTTTGATCATATGATTATGGGGATGCTGCAAAGGTTGCAACTGTGAAACAAGGTCATAAGTCCCTTTTTTCAGTGCCATTGTAACTTTGAACGGTCACTAAATGAACTGTTGTAAGTTGAGGACTACATGTATTTTATCCCCACAATATCAAACCTGTGAGGTGGGTTGGCTTGAGAGAAAGAATGACGAGCCCAAAGTTACCCAACGAGTTTCCATGGCTAAGAGGGCGTCTGAACCTGGATCTCCCTGTTCCTAGTCCAATTTCTTGATCACTACATCACTGTGGCGACCTCTCGTATGGAGACCCTCACTAGCTGCCTTGAGCTTCCAAAACATGGGCAATATATGCTCCATGTTTATTCTTCTTTTCTGGAAAGAGAACATTTGTGGGCTTCTCTACAATTTTATGAATTTGTCTTGCATTGGCATGAACGCCTTGTGTATAGTATGCAAATGGACATTAGTTCATTAGTGAACTAATGATGTTACCTAATTTGGTAATGAAACGTCCACAAGAAAACAACCAAGCTAAGAAAGCACCAAGAACCCCATAGTTCAATCCTGAGCTACAAATACTCTCTTCTATCAGGACTCTAGTTCATGGAATGCCTTGTTTTAAAGGCAATTAATTTAATCAACAAATATCCATTCAATTAATATTAATGTATTTTTCTTCCCCCTACCCCATTAGAGTATGCACATCTTCAAATGTGTCATACATACAAGGGTGGTGGTAGGAATTTTTAGGACTCATTTCAGCTGGAATTAGCATTATAAGGACATTGACAAAATCAGGAAACTAAGCAATGCACAGGATTAACATATGTGGTGTATGCATGTGCATTGCCCTCACATGGACAGTGGTTATTTTAAAATTAGGATTGCCTTCTTTTCACATACATTCAGTAAATTGAATAAATAAATGAATGAGCCAGAAACCATGGAAATATTTTATGCAGCACTGTTATAGTCCAAAGCAAATATTTACGGCAGGAAGAAGAAGCGGCCACACATTTTTGAGTTTACTTGATCATAGCCAACCAAATTTTCCTTCCTGCCTGAATAAGAAAAGTTACAGACTGCACAGAGCTGCTATACCCAGATCTGCTTATAATCCCCCTATTCGCATCAAATACAACAGAAACTTTCATCGTGTAATTTCGAAGTTTTGCAATATCTAAAATTTCTGACTGAACGATGTAATACTACTATATTAAGAATGCAAACTCCAGCACCTAATTTTGAACTATGCCCAACTAATATCTTTCCAAGTGTTGATGACACATGATACCACAAGGCAAGCATTGCCCCCTAAGTATGTAATGTGATGTCACAACACAAGTACAAAAGAGGGAATCAAACTTGCCATACCTGGTTTTTGTTCAGTTCACAATTTTTGTACTCAGTTTCACCCTGCTCCTGGAAAGTTACAATGATGAAACCTACAAAGATGTTCATCATAAAAAAGGCAATGAGAATGAGATAGATGATGAAGAAGATGGCAATGCTCATACGATAGTTGTATATAGGGCCCATGTCTTCAGCGTGCGTATCAATTGCTTTATACAATAGTCTGGAAAAGAAAGGATAGAGATTCCAAATTAATTGACATAAATAATTGAGCTTTCAAAAAGTTCAATCTTAATGGGTTTCTAAACAATTAATTTAATGATGAATATATGTACATCAGTATCACATAATTTTCCAAACAGTACTGTGGAGGAAAATAACACATACTGTTCAAATATCAATCCACAATAAGATAATCTTTATTCCAATTATCTCTTTGGTTTCAATAATAACAAATAATATAATTTCTATGCTTAAATAATGCCTGAACAGTAATTTATACACACTGGTAACATCATTAGTGATGTGCCCAAAGCTTTCCCTTTCTGCGCCATTTTGCTTATCCCAGCTATCTCCAACCTCGGCAACTTTAAGACTTGTGGACTTCAACTCCCAGAATTCCTCAGCCATCATAGCTGGGAGTTGAAGTCCACAAGTCTTAAAGTTGCCAGTGTTGGAGACCCCTGGCTAACACAACAATAGCTAGGACAAAAGGAAACAGTGGCATTCCATATGATTCCACTAAGTCCATTTTCCACAGCTGATGGGACTATATCGTGAGCACTTGCCACATTGGCTGGGAATTCACAGAGCTGAAGTCTGTGGGTACCATGGTACCTTTTGAGGATACCATGATGGATATGAGTAGTCTAAATACTCCCCCACCCCAATATATACACACATACACACTTTTTCTCCACAGTAGCTTCTGTACTCACTGAGGCCATCCTTCAAAGGTGGATACAGTGAAGAGAGACATCATAGCTGACAAGACATTGTCAAAGTGGAATTCATTGCGTAGCCAAATCCTTTTTTCTTCCACAACCTGTGTTGGATCAGCATCAACATACAAAATGAAGCGTCCCCTGGGATGAGAATCCATATATTAGCTACAAAGAGCCTGCATCATTAAGTGAGCATATAGAATATAACGGTGAGGACTACTCAGAAATATTGTAAGCAATTTTGTTCAAGGGATATACACTTCCAATTAAATAGGTATAATATTGCAGCCTTAATTTTATTTCCGTTGAACCAGCTACTTATTTTTGGCCTTCAATATACTGTAGTAAGGAAAAATTTTCTTTCAGTGGATCATTTATGATTAATTTATCCATGGTTCAATTAATATTTTATATTTTCTTAATATCACAATGCAAGAAACAGCATAAAGATGGCTTCTGCCACCTACAGTCAATAAAGCTTTCAGAAACAAATTAACTAGACAGTAAAAACTAGCTACTGAAAATCCATTATGGAAAATTAAGAAAATATATGTTATTTATTTAGAGAAAATTCAGATAATTATTAGCCTACATTGTATTTGTTTAGTTGTATAAGAACAATTCCAAATTGTTATTATTATTATTATCATCATTTCTTTTATTCATTAAACATGATACTCAGCCAACTGAACATTTAAAATTGTATCACAAATATAATTGACTGGCGTTAATGGTTGATATGGGTTGCTGCCAGCATCCTAGGTATTAACCAAGTATTTTCTTAAGATGTACGATGTTGTTGTTGTTGTTGTTAAATTTGGGCTTCTCTTTAGATGTATTCTAAGAGCTTAAGGAATAGGAGGAATGTTTATAAGATTTTAAAATCCAAATCTCACAGAAAAATAAGATGTGAATCTTTCTAACTGTATATCTCAAAAGTGTTTAAATGTTAAATTGCTTTGTGCCTAGAAATGAAAGGGAAGCTACAGAATAACAGCAGGCAGTGTGGGGAGTGGGGGTGGGCAGAGCTAAATGCACCATTAGCTTAGAGTCCTTATGTTCCCACAAATGGTAGGAATCTAACCCTTCCTGAATTCTGTTGACCCTTATCTGGTACCAGTTTAGTGTTGAACTTTGGTTGGTTAGATACGTGTATGGACTTGAATGAATCTTCTGTGCTGAAACTTAATGGCTGGTCCTGATCCTTTGCACTGACAATCTCCTTGAATTTGACCTTCAGAAAGAATCATGTTGTAATGATATGTTTCTGCAGTGAAGAAAAGAATAATATACAACCAAAGGGAGGCATACCTGCATTCTGATTCGGTCATCTTAGTTATATCTGTACAGCTGTAGAACTTCCCCTATATTTAAACAGAAACCAAAATAATTATTGTGTTGGTCTTTCATTATAGAGTTATAGTATTTCCCAGATTATACTAGTTTTGCCCTGTCTTAAAAATGAACATTTCCTACTACAAATGGATCAAAGATAAGTTTCTGTTCTCAAAGAGGAGATGGAAACTCCTAAAAGAGTTTACTGTCTTTTGACCTTGCTGCCATACCAAATAGTAATAGCATTGAAAGAGACCAATATCTTCCCAGTCTTAATTACAACTGGATGGTGGTGGTGGTGGTGGTGGTGGTGGTGGTGGGGAGAATGCTAATATTATTGTAGTCGATCTCCAAGCATTAGCATTTGCAGGCTAAATATTAGCATGTGGACTGTTATGTGTGCCCCTAGAAGAGCACATATTATACCTTTGCTTCTTGAGCTGCATTGGCTGCCAGATAGTTTCACGTCCAATTCAAGGTGCTGGTTTTAACCTTTAAAATCTCCATGACATGGGACCAGATTGTCTGAGGGACTGCCTCTCCCCAGTTATATCTGTCCAGCCTGGCAGAGAGAACATACTATGGATACCATCTGCCAGAGACCTACATTTGGTGGATCTCACGTATCTCTGCCATGGTGCCTGCCTTCTAGAACATTCTTCCCCACACCAGTATTAGATCAGTTCCATTTTTTGATGTTCCAGAAGTCCCTCAAGGCCTACTTTTGCCATTAGTCTGAGGGTCCCAGCAACTGAAGACCTGTTTAGATAGCTCCAGTATTGAGGTTGGATGTATTCATTCTTTTTCTTCTTGGGATTTGTATATATATTTTATTTTATTTTTAATTTTATATTTTTTTTAAATGTATTTTTATTTATTATTGTACACTGCCCAGAATCAGTTTTTGTGAGTTGGCCAGCTATATAAATTTTATTAATAAACACCAGCTGCTCTTTCATGTCTTCAGTTGCATAGTCCTGTCTAGGTTGTAAGCTTTAGATCAAAGTTATCCTTGTATTCTGTTCCTAGCTGAGTACGGCTGGGAAAGTTGTAACCCCAGTACTTCTGGAAGGCATCACACTGAGACAAGTGAAATAAATTCAGAAAAACTGGATTACTGAGTCAGCAATCTAAATCAGTAATGTCCAAGAAAGTTAAAAAAAGACACCCCCTCCCACAAAAAAAACCCAGTTATCCAGTTTGTGCCAACAGATCCACATAACATGCCTGTGAAATAGGACAAAATGAGAATTAATTCTTAGAAATACTTTTACCTTGAAGAGCTGCACTGCAATGCAAGCAAACATGAACTGTAGCAAGAAGGTGACAAGAACAATGTTGCCGATGGTCTTAATAGCCACAAAAACACACTGGACCACATGCTAGAGAAAAAAGGGGAGTGAGAGAGAGGGATTGTTTTAGTTTATCTGTTCGATCATCCAATGTCCCAGTGCCCATTAAAATATTTTTAAATCCGGTATTCACAGTTCCAGATATGTGGAATTTGTCAGTTTCGGTAAGGTGTAAATGTATGCCATAGTTCTACTTCAAGTATTCTAATAGCTTATAAATGGCATTTAAGACTTAAAACTATGGACATATAATACTTTTTCCTTGTTTATGTCAGGGTGATGCTTACCTTCAGTCCCTTTGCTCTGTTAATAGCTCTCAGTGGTCTCAGTACTCTGAGGACCCTCAAGATTTTCACCACCGAGATGGTACTGGACCTGTTGCAGGAAATGGGAAAGATGCTTTATTACGCTTTTGCAACCTTTGTGGTTACATTCAGAGTCCTGCTCTCAAAGATATTGTGTGCTTAGGAAGATATGACCTTGATGTTATTTTTAGGAAGGGCTTGGGGCACTCCCGGAATAGGAAGTGAGGCCAGAGAATTCTACATCGCTGCCTAATTCTCAGCATGCCTTGTGAAAACTCATCAGAAGAGAACTCCATGAAAGGCCTGCTTCAGGTCAGGCATAGCTATACATTCGTAACATTTTCCCCCACCCCACCTCAAAACTCAGCTCTGCTGTCAGGAATTAGATAACAGCAAAAACCTTCAGGGAGTGATGTGGCAAATAAAAATTAGCTTTACTGCAGAAAAGAAAGAAGTACATGCACAAGATCTACCTACTTTAGGACATAGAAATAAATTTCCATATAGAAGGATCCAATCTGGGTTGGTCACCAGGACCAACCCTCTAGTCTCTGTGACCAACCCAGATTGGATCCTGAAACATTATTCTGGGACCTGTATATTTGCCTTCATTCGTCTCATGTAGAAGTTGGACAGTGAGTTGTTCTTAAGCCTTTTTCTCTCATACTTTTGCATCAATTTCTGGCCATTCATTTCTCAGCCTTGAGATTGGAGTGCACCTGCTCTATGTTTACACAACAGAACTGCTGGTCTGAGCAGGTCTGGTTCCTGTCTTGCTAATTGTATACCTGATTTCAGATAAGGAAAGAATAGCTATCAACAGGGACAACATAGGAACGATAACCTGTAACATTCGAATGCCATCTCCAGAGTTCTCAGTCTAGACTACTGAGGAACAGAAGAATCCAAAACATTGTTCAAAGTGTAATACCTCTTCTATCCACCAGCTACTGCAATCAGCCACTGTAACTAAGAGAAACCTCTGAAGGAAATTTGAGTAAGTAAGCAGGGGAAAAAAGACCAAAAATGACATCTGTGAAATTTTCAAAGTCTTTGCATAACCAGCAGTCAGTTGGATTAAACTGTCAGTTTTCAATTTGATTTCTTTTTTTCTGGCTGAAAGGAAGGATAAAAATAGCTTTCTGACTGACAATATTTTGACCAACATTGGTTGTAAATATTGCTATTAAGGAACACCAGTCTTCCAAGTCATGAAGTTCTCAGTTAATAAGCTGTGGTTAACATGTTTGTATAAAATAATAAATACATTTTGCATTTTCAGAAATATATTTTAATATTCCTATATTTTATATTCAAAGTAGTTCTTATAGTGCAGCAGTAAGTAGCTTGGTACCCTTTGGGTGTCCTCAACTAAACAACTCAACAACTCAACAATCTCTTGCCATTTGCCATGCTATCTAGTAGTGGTAGAAGTTGCTTCGAAGTATCAGGAAGATACCATCTTGTCAAACCCTCCAGTAAGCAAACAAATGCACTTTACAAATATTTTTACAAACTCTCCTGAGTTATTGGATTACTATAAATGGTGCATGGTCTACAAGAAATCCCTGAAAGTCCTATTGCAGTGATGGCTAATCTTTTGAGCACCAAGTGCTCGAAGTGCATGTGTGTCCAAAGTGCCCCTGCATCCACCCCCAAAATGCAATGTGCATGCATCTCCCACAAATCTGCCTTGCCCCCTGCATGCACTCCATCCCTGCACATGTGCACGCATGCCCGCATGCACCCTGCCCCTCATGCATGCATGGCAGAGACCCAAAGACCATCTGGCTAGCAGGAGGCATGTGTGCATGCATGGCGGAGCTGAACTGGGGAGACGGCTCGTATGCCCGCAGAAAGGCCTATGGCATGTGTGCCATAGGTTCACCATCACGGACCTATTGGAAGCCTTGCCTGTCTATGATCCACTTACTCAAGTCTCATGGAGATGAGTGACACAACAACTACAAGCAAATCTAAAATGTTGAAAGAATTACGACAGAAGGATCCCTTGTGAAGAAATGCACCGTAAGTAGTCATCTGTAGGAAACAGAAGATTCAGTTAGCTTTGATAAATCTAGCATTGTGTTTCTTTTTTCTATCTGAAATTCAGATGACCTTTTGGAAAACTATCTAGTGTTACACACAATGAAGCAGAAATGAGAGGATGAAATAAACTTAAGAGAGTAATTAAGACTAGAAGATAACTGTATTTGTAATTAATAACGAAGTGTTGGTGGCAGTAAGAGGTCCAGCCCATTTGTGGGGTGCCACAGGACTTGGTCCTCTCTCCCATTTAATATCTATATGTGGCCACTGGGCAAGGAGTTCTAATGGTTTGAGGTGAGGTATCCTCAATATGCTGATGACACCCAGCTTTATGTCATCACCATATGCCATCTCAGAGCTCTTGTTGATGTCCTGTCTCAGTGCTTGAAGGCTATAAGGGCCTGGATGGGGCACAATCGGTGTCCCAATGCTCAACCCAAGCAAGGCTTTGGATATTTGGGCCTTCTGGTGCAAGGGTTTTCCACCTTTGGTCCTAGATGGGGTGGTATTGCCTCAGGTGGACCCACTGCACAATCCTCTTGAACTGACTTTCTAGCTCCTGCTAGAAAAGCAGGTAGAAGCCATGGCTAGGAAGGCCTTTGCACACCTTTAGATTGTGTGACAGTTATGCACATTCCTGGACCAAGAGACTGCTCACATTCATTCATGTTCCTATAGCCTCCCATCTGAATTATTGCAATGTGTTCTGCTTGGAAGAGCATTCAGAAGCTTCCACTTATGCAGAATGCAATTATATGGGTAATAAATTGTATCAGATATTCAACACATGTAGCACATTACATTGTGAGCTTCATTGATTTCCAACATGTTTCTGGATGCTATTCAAGGTGCTGGTTGTCACCTTAAACTCCTTCATGGCTTGGGACTAGTTTACCTAAGGTACAATCTTCTCCCAGTTGTTTCTACCCACCCAGTCCAGTCTAGCAGGATGACATGCTCTGGGTTCTTTCAGCCAAAGAATGTCAGCTGTCATTAGGAGTTGTGCTTTCTCTGCCACCTAACCCTAGGCCATCTTTGAAACATTCTTTATCCTATTGGTCTTTTATAAGGCCTTGTAACTGGTTAGAGGCCCAGACTGTTAAGTACTCTGTTTTTTGTTTATATTAATATCTACAGGTAAGATTTTTCTTGGCTACATATTTATTTATACATATTTATTTTTTTTGTATTGTGTTTGTATTGTGCTTAGTTGTTCACTGCCCAGAAGGAATTGTTTAAGATGGTCAACCATAGAAACAGAATAAAGAAATATCCAATCCTTCCAACATCATTTTGAAAGAGAACAAGTCAACTCACCTTTAAAATAATTTCCACTGTAAATACAGAGGTGAAGCCAATGTCAAAATATGACAGAACCTGGAGAGGACCCCCCACAAAGAAACAAAAAGTTATTTTTGTCAACAAATGCAACTGCAATTCTCCCAACGCTCACACTAAACTCTAGAAAAATATGTGAAATGAATCGGCAACAGATAAAAATATCCACATTTCTATTTACTTAAAACAAATTTGTTAGATCTTGAAAGAGGTATAAAACAAAGCTTAATTATGTTAGTTTCTATAAAGCCTGCAATATGGAAAAAAGCACCAGAGAGGGCTGTCACATTAACTATATAACAACTATTGCTGGATACTTTTCCATCAGTAATGTCAAGCTTTGCTCCTAAACATTTTTTTAAATGTTCAGACATTTTAAAATAAAGTTTATTCATGAAGGTGAATATTTTTATTTTACATGTATTATTTTCTTTTTTTACAATGATGGTTGCTTATTGGTATGTTAAGTAACTCACTGATTTTTTTTATTTTTAGGTAATTAGATAATTCATATATTTTATAACTCAGTTTATCTTGGCAACAAAATGATTTTAAACATGCTTTGTGTTAATGAGAATATGTTTCTAGTAGATACACAGAACTGAGTGTCGATGTTTGATAGCAGAAATTGCTATCATTACCTATGTATCTAGTGGCACTTCATACATGCAAATTTGTCTCTTATTTTGATCTATTTTGCCCACTTATTCTCTTTGACGTATGGCTTTCATTCTTACCAATTTACATAGTACCATTCACTCTTGCATGTAATCACAGCATAAATGTACAACTTTTTAGTGCCATGTTTCCATATTTTTGCTTTTGTCTTGTCCTCAGGCCATACATATCTTTAGCTGTACAGTTGCTAAAATAATGTTTTCTCCCTTATTCCAATATTATCCAAGGGTGCCTTAAGGTATATACAATTTGCTCTGCTTTGTTACCCAGTAACTTGGAGGGAAGTCAAGCAATGCAGTGACCTGAAGCAGTGGCAGGATAGCGGTTGGCAAAGGGGACAACAAATTTCACAACAGCATTGTTCTTCAACTGATGGATGGTAAAATATCTCAGTTCAGCATCATGGAGGGGACTCAAGAGGAAGCTACAATGCGTACAAATATTTCATGGCTCTAACTGAATCAATCTTGCCAACCTGATGTTTTCCAAGTTGTGTGTTGAGATTATAGCTTCTCTAATTCCAAGACAGCATTCTTGGGATTGCTATCACAAACCATTGGAGAGTACCAGGCTGGGGAAAGATAGTCTATAAGCAGCCACATTTACCATGCTAGTAGTACAAAATGTCATATCTTTTTACCTGATTCCTGAATGAGTCCGCTCGAATTGGATCTTCTGCTGCCAATGAAATACTACTGAGCAGGATAAAGAGGAGGATGAAGTTGGTGAACCAGGTGGCATTGACAATTCTATGGCACAGCACCCGAATCCTGGAAAGAGTAAGGAATGAGCAGAAAAAGAATTAAGTATATATTGCTTAAGCTGGTATTCTGATCAGAAGACATCCGAATGAAAGGTCATATATGAACAGAGGAAGAGGAACATGCTAAGAGCAGACCATTTACTTAATGGGAAATGGTGCGGTCCATGTCACTAATGGGTGGGGCCACATCATGCATATGGGCAGGCCTTGGATTTTATGCTTCTTTCTGGCTTACTTTTCTTTAAATTCCCATAAAGCTTGCATTATCATTAGGGTGTTTCCTGGGAATTCAGGCAGAGGCCACTCTGGAGCCTTCAAAAGAGGATCTGAGTGGCTGGAAGTTATCTCCCTTGCCTCCCTTATATTACTAGATAAGATGTAATTTCTGAGTATTAAGCAGGGAACAATGTTTACCAGATTGCAATTTATTTCATTTGTATTTGTTATTTGGCCAAAAATTAAGTGATGGCCGTGCGACAGCCAGCTGATCTTTTATTTGTATTTTAATCTAGTTCAGAAATGGAATGACAATAGGAGTTGTTCTGACTTACAAGTTTTTTTTAAAGAGGAACCAGAGTTGTACAGTATTACAATTATGTGTCTGATTAACTACTAATAGGTGGCTGCTCTCTTCCTAGGATTACTATAAGCTCAGAGGTAGGATTCAAATTTTTTTACTACCGGTTCTGTGGGAGTGGCTTGGTGGGTGTGGCAGGGGAAGGATACTGTAAAATCTCTATTCCCTCCCCACCCCACTAACTTGCTTTCCAGCTCCATTCTACTGTACAGGGCAACAAAAGACCCAGCCGATCAGCTGGGACTCAGGAGGCAGAGAATAGATGGGGGCAGGGCCAGTCAGAGGTGTATTTGCTGGTTCTCTGAACTACTCAAAATTTCAGCTACCAGTTCTCCAGAACTGGTCAGAACCAGCTGAATACCACCTCTACATAAGATTTTGACCCTTATAGGAGTGACTAAAGTTCTCCCTGAAATCCAGTTGACCTCCACCTTGCTGGTATTTCGGAGAGCCCTGAAGACCAGGCTCTTCACCCAGACCTCTGGGGAGGGTGACTGAAGCCTCCTTCTGGGTAATATGGATTTGCTTGTTTGTTGCCTGGTTTATGCCATCTTTTATTGTTTTTTACTACTATATTGTTTTATTATTCTGTGTGTGGGTTTTTTCTGTAAAGTGACCAGAATTTTTTAAGAGTCAGGAAGTGTAAAAAATTAATTAATTAAATAAATCAAATAGTAAATATAAAGCAGAGTCCATGCTTTGATTGTTGTATTAAAAATCATAACCCTCCTCAATCCATTTTATATTGTTGTGAATAAGAATTTAATACCCTGATTTGCTAAAAGTTCAGGGTTCACTGTTACGTAGGTTAAATTGCATTCCTCTGGTTCTGAGCCAATGATATGATGTATATTAAAAAGGAATTCACTCAGAGGCCAGCCTTTGATGCTAGAGATTAGAAAGGCTGAAAGGAGATTGGCCATACCAGCAAAGAAACACCTTCATACAAATAGGCCAAAATTAATTGGGTGATCATCCATAAACTCCTGAGCTGTTTCACATGTTAGATCTGACTGCCTAAGTTGCCATGTTGTATAAGAGGCAGAAAAACTGTCATGCTAAGAGCTCCAAGCTGTTCAGTAATATATAGCATATTTATAACATAACTCTTCTCATCTGTGTAATACTGAGATGAGAGATATTGCACCTTGTTATTTCTGTCTCCAAAACTTACACTCTATCCATTTTTGATAGAAAAACATCAAAAAGATGAAAATGAAAATATCATTTGATATTTACATGTTACAAGACGTTCAGTTCTCCACCTTCAGTACTTTTAATGGTTGCAGTAATAGCTTTGATTATTATTCATACAGAGTTGGAAGACCAATAAGCTTGTTGAGAAGAAGGAAGGAAAGAAGGAAGAAAGGAAAGAAGGAAGAAAAGAAGGAAGGAGGGAGGAAGGGAGGGAGGAAGGAAGAAAAGAAGGAGGGAGGGAGGGAGGAAGGGAGGGAGGAAGGAAGAAAAGAAGGAGGGAGGGAGGGAGGGAGGGAGGGAGGGAGGGAGGAAGGAAGGAAGGAAGGAAGGAAGGAAGGAAGGAAGGAAGGAAGGACGCATACTTGTTGGTTGGGCTAAAGATGAAGAATGAACTTGCGTCAGGCATGGGTACCGCTTTTTCCTTTAACTGAAGCTCAGCTAGGGGGCGTGGCCTAGGGCTCAAGGGGATTTCAGGTTCATCTTCCTCGTCATCACCTGCAAGAAAATAGTTACAGAAAAACTCAATGTTCACTTTTTTTTCTGCTAGTAATTAATTTTAGATTTTAAAAAAGCTCCTGAAGGTTTTCAACATTATTTTTGTACTACTCCAACAACCATGTACTTTCCAGTCTTAGGTCCTACTAAGACCCAAGAACCCTAATTGCCATGTTAGATAATATACTTAATACAAATACTTTCCTTCTTTTTTATTCAACATGTGATGGAATTGGCAAAAATAAATGGCATTGAAATCTTCTTACCTGGGAAGTCTGCAGAAGGGTATGGGTCCTTGATTTCATTGACATTTGATTCAAACTCATCCACTTTTAGCTAAGCAGGAAAAAAATGAAAAAGAAAATTTAAGTGCTGCAACTCTGTTATGCTATTGTTGAACAGTGCTACTTGGCTGAGACTAAGAGCAGAGCAAAAAAAAAGAGGATTGATTGACAAGCAACCATATGTCTAAATGGATGCAATTGAAATGGCGCTCAGGACTACTTTATACACATATGGACTTATCTGTGAAATCAACCATATGGTTTGGTTTACATATGTCTCTGTTATATAACATTGAATGGTTGTTTTATTGAATAACATTTCTATTCTATTAC
This sequence comes from Pseudonaja textilis, assembly GCF_049901715.1. Lineage (NCBI taxonomy): Eukaryota > Metazoa > Chordata > Lepidosauria > Squamata > Elapidae > Pseudonaja > Pseudonaja textilis. The sequence goes on along the minus strand of NC_141992.1, from coordinate 51,507,532 downwards.
AAAAAGCAGGGGTTCCTTTTTTTTTTTTTGCAATCGCATACCCCTTTACTGAAATCTTAATGATACACCTCTCTGAAAAATCCAAACGCTAAACTAAACACAAATGAACAAGGAAAACAATCCAAGCAAAGGTTGGGAAAGCTGAGTTTATGGTAACAATGGGAAGGAGGTAGACCTCAAACTTTGGGCAATCCTGCAATAAAATCTGCATGCTTTTAAATAAAAAGCAAAGGGTCTTTGAATGTGCCCTCCAGAATATTGTCACTGGAATGGAATAGAAATTGCATATTGCATCTATTTTGGAACCAATGTATCTTTTATTAATGATATTTTGTCACCCTCAGTGTAAAATGATCGCCTTCTTTGGGGAAAAAGTGAATGAGAAGTTCAGGCTCCATATAAATATCACACACAGAACAGGCCAAAGCACACACTCTGCTAGGGAGAAGTTCCCTGGAGATGGGCTCCAATACGAGTCCAAAAGCTCTGAAGACAAAACCGCTAGTCCTGGTAGATTGGATCCTGAATGATGGCTACCTTTTGTCCTTTAAGACCAATAGACTCTCATTTACTGTTCTCGGTCATAGCATGATTCAAAAAAAAAAAAAAAACAAGAGGGTAATTCAATCCCTGAGGAATTTATTTTCCAGGAAAAATTTATCTGATGGGAGTGGCAACTTGTAAATAAGTCTTGCAAGCTTTCTTGGTGTTACACTTTGTTAAGATGAGTAACTACAGTAATGGCTTTCACAAAGTGCCTTTAACATTCCCAACATCAGATGAGCCTTGTTTTTCTTGCCTGCACTGGGAATAATGCCTCCCACTGGGAAAAAGTCTGGGACAGACTGGAAAAAAAACCATGTAGGGATGGGTAGACTCTGAAAAAAAAACAACTAGGGTGATGCTGATTATTTCTGTAGAAACCTGATAGAGGATGAAAGAAACTTTAGAATATGTGTGAGAATGTTTAATGCTACATACACAGACTATATGTGTGTGTGTGTGTGTGTACACACACATATAGATGCACACACATATACATATCTATATACATATATGCATATATGCATACACACACACACACATATAATACTGAGGCTATACAGACATATGTGCAGCCTCAGTATTATTAAACAAAACTATAATCAAATGACAATGGATTTAACTGAAAAATAATCAAAACTAGGTAAAAGTTTGTGACCTTAGAAACTTTCACCATTAGGAGAAGTGAGTTGCATATAACAATATTGTCTGTTCTTACAAAAATATTCTTTTGTTAAAGAACATTTCCCTTCAAAAGCTGGATGCAAATACCTAAACAAACAAAGAAATGGCTAAAGAGATGAAATTCAGCACTGGTAGATGTCACCCTTGTCTGACCTTAGCTGTGGTGGGAATTCCTTCTCCCTTTGCTTTCTGTTCCAGCTTCTTGGCCAACAATAGCTTTTCTTCTTCAGATTTCTCAGGATAACCTCTACAGAAAAGAGTCAAAGGAGCAAGGGCAAAGGGGAGAGAAACGGGTAGAATGGAGCAGGGGAGGAATATTAAAGAAGCTTAGAGTTACAACAGTTGACGTGGAGCCATCTAGAACCCCAAAGGTATGAATGTCAGGAACAGCAGCAGAAGGAAGAACTGACCTGGTCATTTTCTTCCACATCTTCTCTTCAGCTTTGGCTTTCTGAGCAGAAGTTAATGTTTCTGCCTCAGCCAGGTTGTCCACAGCAATAGCCAGAAAGACATTGAGCAAGATATCTAACATAGAGTAAGGAAAAAAGCTAAGGAATTTTACAGTGTTGGATTTACATCATACAGAAATAATGGATCAAGACTTCCACCATTCTCTTGAAAGTTTCACTTGGTAGCAGGTTACACCTAGCCAATTTTCTGATATCATCAAATCTGAAAGATTGAAAGAAAATCAGCGCTTAGGAAATGGACATATTGCCATTATTGCAAAATGTGGATTATGGTTCCTTTTGTTCAGGAAATCTATCTTTCCAAGTAGCTGAGGATCTCCTATTTATCTTAGTGGTCACTATATTTTGAGAAGGGCATTACTGCATTGCATTTTATGGCAATGTTTTGTAAGAATACCTTACAGTCCATCACTAGTCAAGTATTTAACTATATGAACAGTGTTTAAAGAAAGGATACAATTCCCACATACAAACAAAACAATAAAATAAATGCAGACCAGCACACCAGGATAGACAGGCCCTCCATAAGCCATAATCCCATTGTACATGATAGAGGTCCAGTCTTCCCCAGTCAGGATCTAGGAAGGAACAAAATATTTAGAAAGTACTAGAAATAACCTAGAAATATCTGGCTTTCAAATAAGAGTGAATATCTAAATCTCTATTCTGACCAAGGCTTATGGAGACACTAACACACATTAGTCCCCAAACCCTTTTTTCTTTATTTCAACGGCTGTGAATTTTAGTCATTCACAGCCCGTAATGAGTCTGAAACAGTTTGTAAATAGTCCCATGGAAGTCTGCCAAAGTTCTTCAGGATAAGTCTGATAAGCACACACCTTTATCGTCCTTGAAATGCTGCCAACAACTAAATGTCCAATTAGATATATGAGGCCAGAATGGAACACAAATTCAACACTGAGCTTCAGGTTTCAAAACAACCAGTATGAACAAAGTTGCTTCCTGCAAAGATTCCTGTTCTTTTGCTCCTTCTTTATGTCTTATGGGAGGGCAAATCACCTCCAGGCATTACTCCCGAGTCGCCCCTTTTGTCTTAACTGTTCTTCCCTTCTGGCAGCTCTGCGTGCATGTGCACTGAGAACAGGCTTCCCTTGTTCCTTTGCCTCACTGCTGTCAGATTCTGGAGGCTCCGGAGTCAGCATATAACTCCCAGGTAGCCCTCGCCCCATCTCTGTATTAGATGCAGGATTCTCATCCGGGTCCTCTCCAGACTCCCAGACTGGTCCACGTTCCTCCCCACTGTCTGACTCTGCTGCTGTCTCCACAGCCTGCTGACAGACCACAACAATCTCCTTCAGCGCTATGGAGCCTGGGTAATTGAAGCAATTAATTATGTGTTCAACTTTAGCCATATTTTCTCTGGGATTTAGGAGAGATGATTTCTCATTGTTGGGAACTCCCACTTTGTCCCACCTCCCAGCTGCTGAATTTCTTCATTCTTTCCTATAGCCAAAGCACTGTTTGTTACTAGTCCTTTGCTCCCTCCTGCACAGCAGCCAGTTGAATTCCCACTTTTTATTTCTTCACAAAGGAAGGCAGGGAGGAATGAGGAGAGAAAAATCAATTGAGACTGTCCATTACGATTGTCCAGGAATGCCATGTGTATTGCAGTCACATTTTGCTCTCTCTCTCTCTCTCTCTCTCTCTCTCTCTCACACACACACACACACACACACACACTCGCTCTCCCTCCATCCCTCCTCTCTCTCTCCTTCCCATGTCTCTCTCTCTCTCTCTCTCATACACAAACACACTGCCACATGTCCTACTCATTCCAGCAATTATTCCACAACCTACTTTCCTGATGGTTTACCCACTTAGACATCAAATTTATTTCAGAAATTGATTCTTTGTCTAAACAACCTTGACTTTAGCTGTACCTGGAAGACACTGATGAGAGCCTGGGGGAAGTTATCAAAGGTGCTGCGTCGTATTTCTGTATCATCAAAATCAAACCGCCCTCCAAACAGCTGCATCCCTAAGAGGGCAAAAATGACCATGAAAAGGAAGAGGAGGGTGAGGAGAGAGGCAATGGAGCGTACAGAGTTCAACAGAGAAGCCACTAGGTTGTTCAGCGAGGTCCAATACCTAGAGAAAAATAGAAAGATTATAAGATTCATTATCATATCAGAGAAAATTCTGGAATGTACGCAAATCTGCCCAGTTATCTAGCAGAGTAAGATAGGAATCTAGAAGAGTAAGACCTAAATCACTGCTCTGATCAACTACAGGTAGTCCTCAACTTTCAACCATAACTGAGCCCAAAATTTCTATGACTAAGAAAGACAATTGTTAAGTGTGTTTTGCCCCATTTTACCTTTCTTGCCACAGTTGTTAAGTGAACCACTGCAGTTGTTAAATTAGTAACACGGTTGTTAAGTGAATCTGGCTTCTCCATTGACTTTACTTGTCAGAAGGTCGCAGAAGGTTATCACATGACCCCAGGACTCTGCAACCATCATAAATACATGCCAGTTGCCAAAGCATCTGAATTTTGATCACATGACCATGAGGATGCTGCAATGGTTGTAAGTGTGAAAAACAGTCAAGAGCTACTTTTTTCAGTGTCATAACTTCAAATAGTCACTAAATGAATAGTTGTAAGTCGAGGACTACCTGTATTATTACACCTAGCTTATCTATTCACAGAAGAAAGAATCACAAGTTATCTCAATCCCTTATCTTCACAGTTGAGGATGGCCATCCAAGATTGTAGCTATTTTAACAGATAGAACGGAATATATTCAGTGTAGCTCCTTAGCATAGCACAGTATGTACAGACTAATTTTGTCTGAGTCCTCCTATCACCTCCCTTCCTTGGAACCTAGTAGAGATGGATGGGTATCTGAGGCTATCTGTTCTGAGGGGAAGGGGCAAATACCATCATCCAATATCAGCTCAGCCATAACAATAAGCCCCACGCTTTAATAGGTTGGAGTGGACTGGATGGCAGAATTAGTCACTGTTTTCACACTAGGGATCTTTTAAATGGTGCATCTGTCCCAGATAATAAACATACTTTATTATTAAAACAGGAAACATAAAAATAAAATTAGTAACTTAATGATAAATTAAATTCTAATAATGTGTTTCAATAACAACGGTAATAATAAAACAGGAAATGAATCAAAATTAAGACACTTCTCTCAATATTTATTTTATTAATTTAATCTCAAATGAGGTATGAAGATGCTGTAATCATCTTCCCTGCTCAGGATGCCCTGAAGAATGAATTCAGCAATTGAGATATCGCTGTTCTGACCCTCAGTAATTTCAGCTGTAAGGAAAGTCAGGAAGATGCTGTTACTAATTTGTTCTTTTTTTTAAAAAAAGTAGTCTAATCTTTCTTGGAAAAAAATCCAATTTAACAGCCACCATAGCTGCATCTTGTGGCAATGAATTCCCCCAAGTTATTTTTTACTGTTTTTTTCTTTGGCTCTATTAGATGGATCAATATGAGTCAATTTTTTGGAGTACACAAGTTTTAAAATATAGGTATACATGGGCAAGGACTTAGGGATCAGAAGGAATTTCTCTCCCTCCTTCCCTCCCTCCCTCCCTCCCTCTCTCTCTCTCTCTCTCTCTGTAGCATCTGGATACTTTTGACTACAGAGACGCAGATCTAAGCCACCCTAGATGTCATATATCTTTTCATCACTGCCACTTTGCATACTGTTGAATTTTATACAGCTGGACAAATCAGAGCTCAGCATATATTTAAGGTGACTTGAGAAAAGAGGGGCAACATGAACAAGTTTCAATGTTAAGGATAATGAAGCACAATGTTAAGGATATTTCTTCAAAATATATGTGCTGCTGTTCCTAATTAAAAATCCAAGCTATAAGCCTTTAATTCTCATTCTCATCCCTTCTCTTTCTCTCTCCCTCTCTTCTCTCTCTCTCTCTCTCTCTCTCTATCTATCTATCTATCTATCTATCTCTCTTTGCTAGAGTATATTGATCTATTTACTCCAGAAACGTCGCTCTCAGCATTGACTGAGGGATGATCACAATATAATGCACACACTAAATGGAAAATCCTGTGTCCTTGTGCATTCTGACTTCCTATTAAAAGAAAAAAAACTTATGAAATAGCCCAAGGAACTAATTTTGGAAATAACTATAACATATGAATGGGATGCTTTTCAAAAGTGCTCTGTTTCTCCCAGAGAGGAAACTCACTTAGTTATCTTCAAGAGTCTCAGCAGTCGAATGCATCGCAAGACAGAGATGCCCAGGGGGGTCATGGAAGTGATCTCTACCAGGATGAGCTCCAAGATTCCAGTGCACACCACAAGGCAATCAAAGCGGTTGAAGAGAGACATGAAGTACTGGCGGATGCCCAGGGCATACATCTTCAGAATCATCTCCACCGCAAAGAGGGCCAGAAGTACTCGGTTAGCCACATCTGTAAGCAGAAAAGCTTCACTAAATGGACAGGGTATGTTCTGGCCATCAGGTGTTCCTCAAATGCTCAGGTTCACAGAGCCAAAACAAAGTCACAGTGGCACTCATGATGATGTGACTGATGGTCTCCATGTTGTCATTTTGACTGTTTTTCACCGCACTCTGCGGATCCACCCACCAATTCTTCTTTGGGGATTAGAGTCCATTGAAGAGTAATCCCATCGTGGGAAGACACATGTTAACATTTTTTTGGTCAAAAGCACAAGAGGATGGAGTAGAGATGAGAAGATTTATTTTAAGATAAAACTAAATGTATTGCTGGTGATGGGACAGCAAACAAATCAAAAGTGCTATGAGAATATGGTTGCTAATACATATGAGGCCAGTACATTGAAGAAAAACCAATAGAATTTCATGAGAAGTTAAAGCTTGAACAGACAATGTCACACTTCCCCACTTTTAATCAGACATTAATACAATTGAGCGAGTCCAGAAGTATTTCACGAGAAGAGTACTACACTCCTCTGCTAGCAACAGAATACCCTATATCACTAGTCTTGAAATTTTGGGCTTGGACAACCTTGAACTACGCCACCTATGATCGGACTTAGGCAAAGTACACAAAATTATCTGCTAAATGTCCTACCAGTCAATGACTACTTCAGCTTCAATCGTAACAATACAAGAGCACAAACAGATACAAACTCAATATTAACCGCTCCAAACTTGATTGCAGAAAGTTCAACTTCAGCAACAGAGTGGTCAATACCTTGAATGCACTACCTGACTCTGTTGTTACATCCTCTAACTCCCACTCCTTTAACCTTAAACTATCCACTATTGACCTCGCCCTATTCCTAAGAGGTCTGTAAGGGGCGTGCATAAGTACACAATCGTGCCTACCATTCCTGTCCTATTGTCCCCATTTATTCGAACCTATTTCCTGTATTTTTACTCATGTTTACACTTATACCTATTATCTTGTAAGCAATTGACAAATCAATAAAATAAAATAAATAAATAAAATAAAATCTGAAAAGTACTGAGAAACTAAATGCCCAGCTCACCTTGGGCATGGGTCAGCCAATCAGGTTGATTATGATGCTCGGTAGCTATGGAGATAGTGTTCAAACCCACAATCAAGATCACTGCCCAATAGAAAAATTTTGACTTAACGATTTCACGGCATTTTCTGCGAAAAAGACGGTTCCATCGTCGCCAGTGCCGACTAGAAGAGATTTAAAATGAGGATAAGGGCAGTTAGATCTATTTCCCCAAACCAGTCTCTACAATGGAGCCCCGTAAAGCAAAAACATCTGAATCCCAGATCTTTGCAGAGTTTCTCAACCTTGGCAACTTTAAGACATGTGGATTTTCAACTTCCAGAATTTCTCAGCCAGCCTATGCTGGCTAGGGAATTCTGGGAATTGAAGTCCACATGACTTAAATTTGCCAAGGTTGAGAAACATTGTCAAGAGAATCAGTGTTTTTAGCAGGTGTGCTATAGCATCAAGTTTCAAATATGTACTATGGCACTTGCCCCCATTATTAGTAGAAAATATTCAAACCATACTTCCCTACAATGCTGTCACCCACAGGTATATTGGATTATGAACTGTATCGTTCGTTTCTTCATCAAAAATATGCAAATTTTCCACAGGTAATGGTTTTCCAGAGATTAACTTAAAGAGCCCTTCAAAATGATTTGATTTATGTAATACGGAAGTATGGAACGTAAGTTTACTTAGGTTTTAATGCCTCTACTTACAAGAAGAGAATCCATTTATTCATGCCTTCAATCTCATATAGGCTGTCTGTCTCTGACCCACCTTCATCTGATGACCTCATTCCTATGAAATTTAAACACAGGTAAGACACCTGCAAATTAATTAATGGAGCTATTGTTTAGGTTACCACAAAGTTTATTTACAGAACTAGAAATGTATGTTAACGAATATTGCAGAGTTCAACAACTCTGTTTAATATATACATTAATTATTTTTATAATCTATCTCTCTCTCTCTCTATCTATCTATCTATCTATCATCTATCTATCTAATCTATCATCATAAAAATCATCAGTCTCATAACAACAGCAATAGTTTACCTAAAAGACAACCATGGATATTTTCAAACACTATAACTTAAGCCATGGTTTTGTAATTCATTCTCATATCTTTTTCAAACATCACCATTCTTGCTGCGTCACAGAATGGTTATGTTGCCTAGTTAGGCGCTTCAACCAAGCAGCTTGTTCTGGAAGCTCCAGTAGTTAGAAGCTTCATTGCAGAATGCTCTGGTCCATAAAATATATACTAACTGGAAAGCTATTTATTTCATTTGACTGGGCAGTCCTGTACCTTCACCGTGTGTCCGGTCACTGTCCATGACTTCTGCATGAATGATCCAGTCCATATAACCTTTCATATCCTCTTCTAATTGCTGCTTCTCCCTCAGTTTCTGGAAGGTACCTCTTGATTTAGCTTTCTCACGCTCTTTGGTGAACTCCCTGGAATAAAGTCAGTTGAGCACTAGCATTGCATAGCATAGCAGTTAAGCCCATGAGCAAGGGACACCCTTAGGCAAGTCATTGCATTTTACATTCAAAACACATAATGAAAATGCTCTACCTTTTACTTGTGTGGAAATTATCCCACAATCAAATCAGAACTTTTAGTTTGCCCATCCTAATAATAATTAATGTGGAGACAGATAACCTTTGGGCCTACATTTTCATTCCAAGAGCTTTCCCTTCATTTGAACTATTCAGTCTGATTTTCATGTCAGTAATTGCAAGTTACAAATAAAGAAGTAAACGGAGACAAGTCTCTTCAGAAAGTTAGAGAGATCTTAACCATTTATATTCTTTGAGACAATAATTTTAAAAAAAACCACACAAAAATGGGAACTTAATAAAACATCCATCCCTGTCATGAGGCTAACTTTGAATATATGAAAAAAATTAAATTCTACTTGTGTCTTTTGGGGCCATTCATTTAAGCACAAGGCCTCCTGCCCCATCTATTGGCTTAGATTGAAAGGACATTGGGGTAATTTTACCATCTTACAAGTAGAATTTAATTTTTTTTTCCTGAGAATGAATTTGCTGAGATATGTAGAAACAGCGGCATTCATCTATTTCTGGTCAAAAATCATTAAGAAATAAAGCAGCTTGTGAGAAATGTGTCAGAAAAGATTGCTTCTGAAAATTGCTTACCCACTGAGCACACCCAAGATCAGGTTAAGTATGAAAAAGGACCCGAGTAAGATGAGGCTGACAAAGTAGATCCATGGCCATGCATTCCCAATGGCATCATTCACCTAAAACAAAACAGAATAGCAAATTCTGTTTTACTAAAATCATCATTATTCCCACCTATGAAAAATCTCCACTATCTTTCCAAAAAAAGTATGGGGAGACAAATCAAACAAAAGTGAGGTTTTTCAAAAATTCTGCCTTTATTATTTTATAAATAATTCCTTCTTCCTCTTACTTTTACCACAATATTGTAGGACATGCATTAGAGCAGGGGTCCCCAACCACCGGGCCGCAGACTGGTACCGGTCCGTGGAACATTTCCTAGCAGGCCGCCGGTTTGCTGGGCGCCGCCATCTTGTTTGATGAGAAAGTAGGTCCAGATGAGCTTTTCCGGTTGGAAAGCGGCGTTTGGGTCCTGAAGGAATCCTCATGCCTTAGTTTCATTGAAAGGGGGGGGGGGGCTTTGAACGAAACTAAGGCACAAGGATTCTTTCAGCACCCAAGGCAAGGCGAGCTGAGCCGAGCGACCGTCCCGAAGCCGTCCTGAAGAGAAGCCCATTGACAAAGGTACAAAGGAGGAGTTGAAGGTGGCAGGGAGAAGCGGGGGATGGCTGGCTGGCCGGTCGCTTGGCTCGCCTTGCCTTGTCATGTGTGCTGATGCCGGTACCGGGCCGCAGATCATTTTGTGATACCAGTACCGGGCCGTGGCACAAAAAAAGTTGGGGGCTGCTGCATTAGAGGAAGGCAACCCCAGAACCTTGGTAAACCGAATTATGGCCTCATTTTTTATTACTGGATTTTTTTTACTGCCAGGAATAATTGTAGCTAGGGTTTGAAAGTAGCTCATGTCATATGCAACTTTGGGTGAGAGGGGTCATTTACTTCTCAAAATCTAGATGCAAAGTACAGGGTTATCCAATAACCTTATCCCACAGCTTCATATTCTGTGATCTGTAACATGATCGATCTGGCCTAGACAAATATTATTCATGCTGAGCCTACCCAGTAAAGGACTTCAGTCCACCCCTCCATGGAGATACATTGGTAGACAGTCAGCATAGCAAACCCAAAGTTATCGAAGTGAGTGATGCCATGGTTGGGCCCTGCCCATGGGCCCCTGCATTCAGATCCAGAAATAGTGCAGGAGCGTCCATGGCCTGAGGTAGAACATGGAGCTGGCTTTTCATGTTCCACAGTGGCCAAGATATCTGAGGAAGAAAACAGAGATTTTGTGATTTTCAATTTCATTGTACACATGTTGTGCATTGACAATAAACGTTTGATTTGAGAGCCAAATATGAGGCTCTATGCAGAATGGCTCCTTCCTCTGTGTATCCCTACAACTCAATATGTGTTTAGTCTCTGAAACTCAGTTTCAGAGGTAGTGATTTCATACTTATCTTCATGCAGAGACACCAGAATCAAAGGAGTCAATCCACATATTTCTTATATTTAATTTATTAAGATTACATTAAGCAGCACATTCCATACCCGTCCCATTGTAATAGCAGGTCTTGTGCATTTTGCCCTTGAAAAGCTCCTGGCCCACTATGGCATAGATAATAAGCATGAAGACGACAAGTACAGCAATATGGAACAGTGGCAACATGGCCTTGATAATGGAGTTCAGTACTACTTGCAGACCTAAAACAGAAAGGAAGAGAACAGGTTGTTCAGTATATCTTCTGAATTTACAGTTACGATCAAATATTGTTATATGACCCCACAGACAACTAAATTTTATGCCCTGTAATATGCTCTGTGGTAACTAATACAAAATGATATACTAAATATCATAGCAACAGAAAGAACAGATATATTGCTATGAGACCTGAACCTGTTTTCTTCAGAAAGCATCTTAAACCATTTTCATTTCTATACCATAAGATTTCAGTTTTGATTCCCTATATGTTTCTGGAGTAGAGCCAGGGGTGGGATTCTACCAGTTTGGACCTGTTCGCTAGAACCGGTTGTTAACATTCTAAGCAGTTTGGAGAACCCATTGTTAGAAGAAATTACTGGCCTAATCCTGTAAGGAAGGCAGGAAGGAAACATTCTGGTGTTGCTTATAGAAACTGCCTCTCCGTTAACCCTTATTACATTCTTGGCAGGACTAGATTTCCTGTCTCTGGAACTTCTCTGGAGTTTTTTTCCCTCTTTTGCTGGTACTTTGCTTGTGTGAAGTGACCATTCAAAGTTACAATGGTGCTGAAAAAAGTGACTTATGACCATTTTTCACACTTATGACTGTTGCAGCATCCCCACAGTCACAAGAGGCCAGGCAAGGAGATATGTGCCTTGATGTGAGTGATATTGAGTTGGCAACACCCAGCCAATAACATGACCACCAAGCCACGTCCACCCAGTCAAATGACCACCAAGCCATGCCTACCACCTAAGCCACGCCCACCACCTAAGCCACGCCCACAGAACCAGTTGTTAAAAATTTGAATCCCACTCCTGAATAGAGCTCCCATCTTTCACACTCATTGAAACAAATTGAAATAGAATATCTTAAAGTCAGTATGTTGTCCATAATTTAATATGTTTAAATTTTAGTGTAAGGTAATATTGTCCCGTCCAGGCCACCATTATGCAATCTTATGTGATGAATAAGATGCCACTTGCTTATTGGTTTCTTCCTCTGCTTGCCAACTCTTAAAACTATTGAACACAGCTTCCCAGAGATGGATGGCAAATAAATTCAATCAATCAATCAATCAATATTTCAGTTTCACAAGAAATTGTCAACAGGGCTAATTCTTAGTTTAGGATGCAAGACTGGACTTTTGTAGAATTTAGAAGTACATGAATACAATAAGAAAATGACACAGTTTTAACATTATCTCCTTTGGGCTACATCTGTTTGCCTCCTAATTTCCAGAAATAAGTTCAAGTGACAACGTATTTATATATATATTAATATATTATTTCTCAGTTTGACCTTTGGGTGAAATGACTCACAGGAATTGTATCATTTCACCACAGTTTTGGCTTCTTACAGCCACCTGTTTATCAAATAACACAACTCGATCAGGGCAAAGCAATAGACACAATCTACATAGACTTCTGTAAAGCCTTTGATTCAGTGGTACACGACAAACTACTCCTAAAACTAAAATCTTATGGTATCTCTGGACACCTGCGTAACTGGATAGAAGCATTCCTTTCAAACAGACAACAAATGGTCCAAATTGGGAGCATCCTGTCAAATTATGCACCTGTCAACAGTGGTGTCCCCCAGGGCAGTGTTCTAGGACGAACTCTCCTCATACTCTACATAAATGACCTCTGTGATCATATTAAGAGCAACTGCGTTCTCTTCGCTGATGATGTAAAGCTATTCAACACCACAAAGTACTGCTACCCTTCAAAAAGACCTTGACTATGTATCAGAATGGTCAAACAAATGGCAACTTCAAATCTCAACAAATAAATGCTCTGTCTTACATATTGGCAAAAAAAAAATCAGAAAATAAAATACAAGCTGAATAGTCAAGACCTGTTGATGATCCAAACTCTGTCAAGGACCTTGGAGTACTCACCTCTAATGATCTAATTGCTAGAGCCCACTGTAACTACTGTACATAGCCAAAAAGACATTAAGAGTTGTAAACCTAATCCTACGTAGCATTTTCTCTGGTAATATCACACTACTAACTAGAGCATACAAAACATTTGCTAGACCAAAACTTGAATACAGCTCATCAGTCTGGAACCCACATTATGTATCTGATATTAACACAGTTGAGAAAGTCCAGAAATATTTCACAAGAAGAGTTCTCCACTCCTCTACTTGTTGCAGAATACCTTATGCTACCAGACTTGAAATTCTAGACCTAGAAAACCTAGAACTACGCCACTTTCAGTCCGATCTAAATTCATACATTGCAATATCCTACCTGTCAATGAATACTTCAGCTTCAACCGTAACAATACAAGAGTACACAACAGATACAAACTCAAGGTAAACCGCACCAAACTTGATTGCAGGAAATACGACTTCAGCAACAGAGTGGTCAATGTCTGGAATACTCTACCTGACTCTGTGGTTTCTCCCCCAAACTCCAAAAACGTTAACCTTAGACTGTCTACTATTGATCTCACCCCTTTCCTAAGAGGTCTGTAGGGGGCGTGCATAAGTGCACCAAAGTGCCTACCATCCCTATTCTATTGCTTCTTTTTATTTTTATTATAAATATCCATTTCATGTATTCGTAACTATGTTTATATTTATACCTGTTATCTTATAATCTCTTGACAAATAAATAAATAAATAAAATAAAATACCAAAAACATTTTACTCACTTGGTATCCCTGACACCAGACGTAACGGCCGCAAGACTCGAAATGCCCTCAGAGCTTTGACGTCAAAACCACCTTGCCCGCTAAGAAGCGCACTATCCATCAGACTGATTTTCTCCAAGATCACCGTGAAGACCCTTCAGAAGAAATGGAGAGTGAAAAAGTACAAGGTGGGAATAGTGTAGAAGTCACTAGAGGAAGCTAAAACATTAAAATCTGGGCTCTATGAATTATTTTCCTCCAGTAGAAGCAGTAGAATTTTGCTTTTATCTTTTCCTTTGACAAACTGTAGCTGCTTGATAAGATTATACTACATCATGTTACATGTGTTAGCAAATCTTGTTCAACCAAAGGTCATTTTGATGAAATGGCAGAAATGGTTTTCATTTACACAGAAGAACGCTGCACGGCAAAAATATATAGTTTGCTCTCTGTTCCTCTGTGGGTACTTTAATATGTTTTCCATCTGATACTGGCTTTATAAGAAAAAAAGTAGCAGAGTCAGCTTTTTATTGTTTGTGTCCTGGGGTAAGCTAAATGACTCATGCAGAAAATGACCACCTATATCCATCTTTGTAGTGTACTGATAAAGAGATTGACTACAGGATGTATATACTGGATAAAAGTTATTTTTTGCTTTGAGTCAGAGAAAATGTTGTTTGGGGGATGATTTTGTACTGCAGCTCCCATCATTAATGGATGGGGAGGATGGCTGTTCTCCAGTGACAGCCGAAATCCCCAGATTTGGAATTATTGTGTGAGGAAAAAATTAAGTTCCCATAGGATACAGCTGACCCAAAAAGGCTATACATTTCTACTACATAATTCACTTGGGGCTAGATTGCTCCTTTGCTCAGATTCAATGCTATCCACTAAAATGGGAGAAAAAGCAACTTGCTATTCCTGTTTTTATGTATGCATTTATAGATAGGCAGGTCAATCTTTATGATGATCTTTTTTATATTTATAAAACATAAATTGTACATAAAAGAATGGGTGTGGGCATGCCTTCAAGTCAATGTTGACCCCTGGCAACTGCCTAGAAAAGTCCCTTGGCAAGATATCAGAAGGAGGCTATTCTAGAGCTGAAAGGAAGTGACTGACTCAACGTCATCTCTGTGTCTAAGGTGGAACCAGAATTCTCAGTCTCCCAGTTTCTAACACTCACCAAACTGGATCTGGTTGACAATAATAAGCTATAAAGAAGCAAATACTAAAGAATCTAACCACAGAGAACAAAAAAAAATGAAATAATACTGGAATATAGTTCAGTAGAGGTATATAACAATTAAATTGCTCGTTAATAACTTACGGTGTACTATGCAAGTTTTCAAAAATGAACTCCATTCAAATAATTTTACTTTACTTGGTTTTTCCCTCCATCCCAGAGAGACTGGAATAAAATGACTTTGTTTACCCCAAAAAGACTATCGTAAAATCCAGCACATTCCAGCCATTTCGGAGGTAAGCATCTGCATGGAATAGA
The DNA here is from genome assembly GCF_049901715.1 of Pseudonaja textilis. Classification (NCBI taxonomy): domain Eukaryota; kingdom Metazoa; phylum Chordata; class Lepidosauria; order Squamata; family Elapidae; genus Pseudonaja; species Pseudonaja textilis. The sequence continues at coordinate 51,492,357 of NC_141992.1, read as the reverse complement.
AACCCATAGGCAATTATCTTTAGCATTGCCTCTATGGCAAATACTATCAGGAAGAAATATTCTAGTTTCTCCTGCAAGATACAGAAAAAAAGAGGGGAAAGATGTACAATATTAGTAATATACATTATAGTTTCATTTAGGTTGCTTGCATACTGTGCTGCTTGGGAAAAAAAACCACTTTATTTCTCTACAAGTAACCATCAGTTGTTGTTTTGACCTTTAAAAGACATAAGCTTGTGAGGCCTTACAAATAGAAACAGAAAACTGACAGTAGAAAAAGACCTAGTGGTCCATGGAGTCTGCCTTTTGAGGGTTTTTGTTTGTTTGTTTGTATTTATTTATGTTCATCACAAGTCAGCCAGATATTCAGAGTGGAATTGGCATTTTATTTGCCCATCAAGATGATGTTAGATGGTGTGACAGATATCATTGTAATTATTATTTATCATTTTTAATTTTTATTTTGTTTATTTTTTTTCATAGTCTTTGTCAGTTGATGGATATGTGTTTATCCAAACCATGTTTAAACTCAGTTACTGATGAATGACCCATTACCTTCGCTGAAAGTTGATTCCAAGCTTCCACTACCCTTTCTGTGAAGTAATACATTCTAACATTACTTTTGAACTCCTCTCCTGTTGGTTTGAGGTTATGCCCCCATGTTCTTGATTTTTGCTTAATATTGAGAATACTGCCTTCTAAAATCTTACTCACGCCATTAGTATATTTAAAGGATTCAATCATGTCACCCTTTCCTTTCTGTTCTCCATGCTGTTCATATTAAATTCCTCCAATTTCTCCAGATAGGTTTTATCCCTCAGATCTTGCACCATTTCTTTTGCCCATTTCTGGACTTGCTCAATCTCAATCTAGATTTTCTAAATGAGGTCTCTAGAACTGGATACAATATTCCAAATGTCCAAGTTCTTTGTCTGGGCCAGTTTACACACTATTTTCTGTCTCCCTCACAAGAATCTAAACCAACCCCAAATGTTACCCAAAACACCTGTGCTTTATTTCGTATCTACATAAAATGTATTAAAGTTCTGCTGTGAAATCTTGTAATTTCTTGCACGACGAACTTCCATCCACTGCTTCTTGTCCTGCCCTCAGGTGACATAGAGAATAAATTGTTGCCCTCTTCCCTGTGGCAGCCCTTCAAGTTTTGGAAGACTGCTATCAAGTCTGCTCTCAATCTTTTCTTCCTTAACCTAAGCATACCTAATTCCTTTAGCTGTTCTTCATATAATTCAGTATCCAGATTTCTTGTCATGTTTGTTGCTCTTCTCTGCGCTCTTTTTTTAAAGTATTGAGTCAGTGTGGATTTCTGATTGAAATGGAAGAAGTTGTGATTATGAAAGATATTACCCAGGGAAAGAGTAGCTGGCTAACCTGAAACCAAGTCCATTTTCAGCCCTGAAGAGTGATGCAGATGTCTCTTTCAGCTTCTTACAGCTGCAATTCTCAATCAGTCTACACCCACACACACGCTTAGGATATTCAGGGACATTTTCAGAATTAGGCAAGTTTTAGCTTGAAATTGAAGCTGACACAGTTGAGCAGAATGTAGGTGACAGAGTTATGTGAAGGATTGCCCTTCCCCATCACATCTACCTGTCTCACTAGATCCAGATGAAAGGACATGGGTTCTGTCAGCTAGAGAACTACATTTCATGGGCCTGAGGCAGCTGGCCTTTTCTGCTGTTGCAACAGTTATGGAATATGCTCCCCTCTTAAAGTGAGGTTGGTTTCATTACTGTTGACATTCTGAAGTTCCTCAAGACCTGGTTGTGCCATCAGCCCTGAGGACTTCAGGGGACTGGCTTGACAGAGCTATTGACATGGCTCTGTTATTATTAACAGTCCTTTGACCAATAATACATCTGTTTAGTTTCATTTTTATAGCTAGCAATGTTTTTTAATGATAATAATAAAAATAGTAGCTGTTGTTTGGCATTCACTAACTAACAGTTTCCTAGCTGTGCTGTGCTCTGTCTGAAGTAATTTGTTTTGGGTGGGCTGTATAAATTTGACAATAACTACAAACAAATAAAAAGGTTAGTAAACTAATTCCTTGGGGGGAAATATCTGCTAAAACAGTCGATCATACAATAGTTTTGATTACTCAACAGTTTGAATTAACAGAAGGGCAGAGAAGATGCTTGTCATATTTAATCATCTGCTGAGTGACTGTTACTGGAATATTAGCAAAGAAGAAGGTAGACAAAATCTGGCAATAATTAGGGAGAGTTAAGGATGGGACTGTGGTTCCCCCACCACCCCTTGTTATTTCCTCTTCCAATGAGGGCTTTTTTTCTAGTTTGTTCTAGAAGCTAACTAGTTTTTTCTAGTTAGCTGCTAGACCCTCTGAGTCAGCATTTCCAATAACTCCATGGAACCTAGTTTGGCTTTCTCAGCTGAGTCAGTGGGCAGATCTTAAATAGGTCCCCTGTGCCTTTAAATAGCTTGCATAGCATTGCTGGTCAGTGGTGTACACTCTGCTCATCTCTTTCCTATTCCAATGTTTCTAAAAAAATCAAGAGGGTGCCATCTTTTCTTCCTAAAAAGTGCTAGGTCCTCATACTGCTAAGTTATAAACAATGGATTAATAGACCACAAACCAGGCAATTATGGTACCGAGTTACAGTTCTGGTTTAGTATGATTTATGTCACTATGTTTACTTTCTTTCCTTTATTCTTTGAGATGAAGGTGATGATGGAATATCATCAATTGTTCATGTCTAATGTTTTATTGCAATAATCTTCCATTACCTTTCCATTTCAATGTTTCAATATAACAGCCTGAATTTGGATCCTTACATACTTTCTACCCTACTGTTTTTTCATTGCATCCTTTCTTATAGCCATTCCAAATATTTTGGCTGCTGTTTTATAATAATATTATAATACAAGTCTTCCAGAGTTCTTTTGCAATATATATGCTGATATCTGAAGCAAAACCTAAAATAGCTGGCCCTGTGGACAGATCTTGTACAGCAGGGGTGTCAAATTCAAGGCCCGCGATCCAGATTTATCCCACGGGCTGCTTAGATCTGGCCTGTGGGGCTGCCCTGAAAACAGTGAAGGACCAGCCCACGCTGCCTCTGCCAGTGAAAATGGAGCTCAGGAGGGTTGTGTGCCGTCCTCCTGAGTTCCGTTTTCGCTGGCAGAGGGTTGCAGGAGGTCGTCACAGCTGAAAATGGAGCTCGGGTGCCTGTTTTTCTCTGGCAGAGTGCTCGGGCCACCACAGGTGCCTCCTGACACGAGTGACATTGAGCTGGCCACACCCACCCTGGCCATGCCCACCAAGGTCAACACAACCCTGATGTGGTCCTCAATTAAATGGAGTTTGACAGTCCTGTTGCACAGATTAGTGTATGGAGGGATGCTCCAAGGAAGAAGCTTTTGGAGGTAATCTCTAGATATGCTGTGTGCAACTTTTTCCTGCCTCGAAATCACAGTTGCCATATGAGCAGGAGTCCACCTAAAATATATGAAGGCATCATCCTTCCATACAAAGACAGTATTTTGTATGGCATAGAAGAGTAGACCCAACTACTTAATTTTAACAAAAGGCATATCTTAAGACTCAACTTAACCAAAAGCATATTCAGCATGAGAAGCCAAATGCAAGACTTCCTTTCATTAAATCCTCCAAATTAAATCTCTCCATCTGGTAGAATTCAACAAGGTTTCTTTTTCAATCTGCATTTACAGGTAACTGCCCCCTCTCTGTTTATACCTAGGAAAAATGTTGTTTCTATATTAAATAGGAAAGCTGAGAAGATAAGCAGAAAAAAAACCTACACACAACACATTTCCAAATGAAAAACATTAGCCTTTTTTCCAGTTAAAAAAAAGTATGCAAGCAGTTATATAAAGCATCTGCACACCTGCTCCCAAATGCTAGTGAACAAAGGAAGGATGGAATCAAGGGACAATGAACACTACTTCAGATAGTAAAACCACCAATGCTCCCCCACCACCAAAGCTACAAAAGAATAAAGTCCCCTGGATCTTTGGACAAGTCTTCTGAACCTTGATGATTTACTCCTATCTGAAGTAAAAAAAAAAAGGAGAGAAAAAAATAAAACATTCATGCCCTTTATGTCACAAATTTGCACACGAATACACAAACTCATACAACCTCTGAAACCAATATCCCTAGTTATTATGAAACATTAAAAAATAAACACAAAATTTCTTTAGAAAGTCCCCAAGCTTTCTTTCAATTTTACAGATACACGGTTCAAACATCAATGTTTAAACCTGTTTCCCCCTCTGCTAGTGAAAAGAAAATACCATTCTATTTTGCCCTGCTCCAAAGAAATACAGTAGTCTGTTCTCCAGCACACTTTAAGCAGAGTTTTTCTGCCTTAGCAACTTTAAGATGTGTGGACTTCAACTCCCAAAATTCCTCAGCTAGCATGCTCTGCATAGGTGAATAGCTTGAAAGTGAATAAAAGAAATTAAGAGTGACTTACGAGTCTGGAATTTACTTTGTTGGTATCATCTTCAGGCATGGGCAGATAGATAGCCAGAGCAATGCAGTTGGCAAAGATTGTTAATAGGATGATGGTTTCAAAGGGCCTAAAAATGCTTGTTAAGGAATATTGGGTTAGATTGTATAGTTTGTGGCAAAGACCAATAATAGGAATAACAATAAATAATAGAAACAATAATGATATGTTAGTCTGTCTTTTCACACCCTAGTGCTTACCACTTAAGTCAGCCATTCTTGATGAGGATTCTGGGAACTATACTTCAAATTTTTGTATGAAAGAATAGGTACAAAAGTCTACTCTGGAATGCATGTTAGATTAGATATTGGTTCATAACAAACATTAATTAATGAGAATTTTTAGACTGAGCAAAAAGACACATACAGAAGACAGTAAGTACAGGTAGTCCTCGACTTACAACGCTTCATTTAGTGACCGTTCAAAGCTACAATGGTCCTGAAAACCATTTTGACCGTTTTTCACATTTATGACAATTGCAGCATCCCCATGGTCTTGTGATTTACATTCAGAGGCTTGGCAACTGACTCACATTTATGACGGTTGCAATGTCTTGCAGTCATGTGATCTCCTTTTGCAACCTTCTGATAAGCAAAGTCAATGGGGAAGCCAGATTCACATAACAACCATGTGAATAATTTAAGAATTGCAGGGCTTCACTTAATAAATGAGGTGAGAAAAGTTGTATAATGGAGCAAAACTCACTTAATGTGTCTCACTTAGCAACAGTGGGCTCAATTGTGGTCATAAGTTGAAGACTAGCTGTATAGCAATATTCTCTAATGAATGCTATTGTGTAAAACTCTTCTCTTTTTCCATATTTAGGTAAAAAAAATAAAAATTAGCTTGAACTGAACTCAACTGCTGGTGACTTCATGGACACAACCACATAGTTTCCTTGGCAACCATACATAAGTCAGTTGCCATTGATTTCTCTCAGGATGTTTTGGGAACTTCCCAGTCTGGTCTGCAGCTGGGAGATTTTTAGTGGTTCCCCCATCCAAATTATAATCCTGTTTTACCCTGCTTAGCTTTGCAAGGGATTATCCAATTAAGAGCTAAGGCACTTAATTGGCTTTTGTTTTAAACTATCTTTAAATGAAATTATACATAATTTATTGTGAAAATGATACTCTGGAAAGAGTGCCCTAGTTAACACTCAGAAGTGTGATGATCCTTGGCTACACTGGAACCCAACACACTTTATCTGGCAACCCTCTGAAAGGTTACTTTCCTGGCTGGAGGAAAAGCATCTCTAATCTATGATAAAACATTTTCTAACTGTGACATAGTTTATTAGCTGCAGGCATGTGAGGGTCTTTGAGATGCATATCATGTAACTTGATGCAAAAGGCTTCTTCTAATTCTCTCTTACTATCACACACATTTCACTGTCCCCTTTTGTTTGTCATGAGAGAACTTTTGGCTTTAGGGCTGATAAATGTGCTTTCTATCCACATCAAAGAGGTTAAAAACTCATTCCTACCCCAAAGACTCAACATGGTGGACAGACTGGGTATATAATAATGTAAGTACACAAGGTAAATAGTGAGATGAATCCAACCATAAATGAAATGGTGACTGATGGAACTTCAGTGCATTCCCAAATGTGAGCCTAAATTTGCTTAATACAGTAGCTGTTGTCACATTTGTGATATGTGGTGGTTGCTTTCCACAAATGTACTGACTATGATCCTAAAGAATCTTAGCCAGCAACGTTATGACTGATAGATTCATAGTTAAGCATCAGATTGCGACTAGATAAAAATGATGTTAAAAACATGGAATGGCATAGTAAATAAGCATTTTCCCCTCACAACTTTTCCATTTAAAATGACTCTACATAGTTGCTTTTTGATATACAAGAAAAGATTTCACTATTTAATTCTAGGCAGCTTTCAATGTCATTTAGCTTTTTGTACCTATGAAGAAAGAAAAGAGATATTCTGAGAAATTAAGATATAGCAGCTTATAGTGTTGCCATGTGGGCAACTAATATCCAAGAGATATGTCAAAAATCACTCGGAAACAGAAACTATGACCTACTAATTTGTCTTCAAAACGCTAGGTGGCTATTAGTTAAAAGTTAAACTCTCCTTTTTTCTATAATTGAAAAATAACAAAACAAAATAATTTGGATGTGTATAGACATTGATGTATATAGTAGTCCTCTATTTATGATCACAATGGAGCCCCAAATTTATGTTGGTAAGTGGGACAGCAATGGATATAAATATGAATCAGGTGCCAAACATCTGAATTTTGATTACATGATTATGGGGATGCTGCAAAGGTCGTAACTGTGAAAAATGGTCATAAGTCACTTTTTTTCAGTGCCATTGTAACATTGAATGGTCACTAAATGGACTGCTGTAAGTTGAGGACTACATGTGGACACACTACAGATACGTATATTTCTGTTTGTGTGTGTGCATACATAGATATATAGACATACACATATATGAATTAAGGGAGACCACCAGGAAATCTCAAGCCCATTGGCATTGGTTAGAAATCTTGCAAGACTACGATAGGAAATCATTGTTGTAGAGTTTTCATGAAATTACACGGATGGGTTCATGTAGGCACCAGGAGCTCAATTCAAGAAACTTTTACTTTAAGTAATATGAAATATTGTATTTTTTCCAATAAGAAACATGATGCTTTAATAACAAACGAGCTTGAGAAAGAATAAGCAACTGACCTTTCAAGAATAAGAAAATAATTTATGTCCTGGCAAATGCTGAAAATGCTGATTAAATAAAACACAAACGCAAGGAAAGGAATTGTTTGACGGAAAAAACAAGAAAGGAAAAAGAAGGGAACAAGCTTTCGAAGGACATTGCCAGAAATGGATGGATAGATCAACATGTAGAACATAAATTATTGTTCTGGTCTCAGATTTTCTGATTGCTTCTTACCAAGTTCAGTACCATAAACTGGACTTTAGAGAAACAAGGGAAGTCAAAAAGAAATTGAAAATACAAAGGTGAGAAATAGTATTTGCATTAGCCAGGAGAAGAAACAATTGTTCAATTAAATAAGAAATAAACAGTTTTAAAGAAGAAACCTTATGAAATGGGAACACTAAAATTATACACTATAGCATTATATCCATGCTATATGTAATATACTGTATATTTTCAATTAAAAATACTCAGTTTATAAATTGGAGTTCCTCTCCAAAAATTCATACCGTCAGTGACCAAAACCAAAGGAATTGGGGTGTACCTCCCTTTAAAAGAGGCAACATTGTACCCACCAAATGAGTTCTAAGATTAGATTCTATGTTCAGTGCAAATTGCTTGCTTGCATGAAGAATGAAGACTAGGCACTTATATCCATATGGCTAAATTAGGAGAAGAGACGTGTTAGAGCAATTAGTAAAATGATGTACAGTGAAAGCACCAAGTAGCTGTGATAAACAGAGAAATGGAGACATATACAGCTGGTGGGTATGTGAAATGCACAACTACTTTGAGACAGTGCTCCACACAAGGCATTTATCAGGCAATTGTCTTGCCTTTCCAAGTTTTATAGTATTTGCATCTGCTCTTCTGGTTGATCCTAAAGACAAACATCACTGCCTTTCATTTAGAATACCCCAGATAATGTTTGCTTAATCTTTTATATTTCCACATAAATATAATGCTACAGGCAAAAAGAGTATTTATTGGGCTGTTGAATTATGTCAAAGATCTTGCATTAATGCTGCTGCTTTCTTTGGTTCAGTCCCGAAATTTCTGCCCAGTCTTCAAATCAAGATAAGCAGCAGGATCAGTTGATCGATATTACAGGTTGTCCTCAACTTACAACTTTAGTGACCATTCAAAGTAACAACAGTACTGCAAAAAATGACTTATGTATACATGATTCTCATTTCATTTTTTCCTTATGTATTCCTATCCCTGCTATTTTACAAAGAAGAAAGAATATCATTGTGACCAGCATTAGCATCAATGAGTGCTGGCATATTCAAACTGGTCTCGATGTTGTTATCAATGTTTATCACGGCATCAATTTATTGTCACTCTCTAGCCATTAGCAGAGTCACTATTTGAAATATGGTGGGTTCGCACATTACACTATGTCAAGGGTGGGCAACATTTGAGGGGGCAGGGCCAAAAGAGGCCATTATGATGCTACAAGAAAGATAGGGGTGAGATTTTTTGGGGTGGGGGGGAGTGTTGCACTTGATTCAAGGGATTTGGGAACTAGGGTGGAAATCAGGAAGGAAAGAAGGAATGTGTAATAAGAACAAAGAATAACCTAGTTTATTTATTTCCTGCTGTTATTATTTTGATAAATAACTCGAAGGAATTATTATCACACCTAATATTCCTTTCTCCTTCTATATTCCCCATGGCAGCAACCCTATGAAGTGATTGGGTTGAAAGAGACTGTCTGACCCAAAGTCACTCAGCTGGTTTCATGCCTGAAGTGGTACTATAACTCACAATCTCCTGCTTTTCAGACTGGTGCCTTAACCACTTCACCAAACTGGCTCTCTACTTCACATTCCCAGTTGCATTCTAATACCTGCAGCTAATTTGCCAATAATTTGCTAATATCTCTTTCCTACAGACTCATTTGCAGCAGTTTTCCTGGTGATGAAATTTTTGCTGTTGGTTATCCATAGCTGGGCCAAGTTTTATATATATTTTTTGAGAGAAGAACTGAACAATTCTCCACTTTTCCACCACACCACATGCCTGAAACATGGCATCACTTAGAATTAGTTGCTTCAGTGTTCAAGACAATTTAAAGTCTGCTTGTTTTGCCACATGTTTTTATCCAAATATAAACAGGGAAAAGATAAAAATTCATTTTCTTTCGTCTATCCATTAACTAATACAGGTAGTTCTTGACTTATCACCACAATTGAGCCCAACATTTCTGTTGCTAAGTGAGACATTTGTTAAGTGAGTTTTGCCCCATTTTACGATCTTTCTTTCCACAGTTGTTAAGTGAATCACTGCACTTATTAAAAAGTAACATGGTTGTTAAGTCAATCTGACTTTCCTATTGACTTTACTTGTCAGGTTGCAAAAGAGGATAACGTGCACCTCTATAACTGTCTGGTTTGGTTCTGCAACCCAACAGGACAGACACAGACTTCAGAGGATAATTAGGACTGCAGAAAAAAAAATTACTACCCACCTGCCTTCAATCGAGGACCTGTATACTGCACGAGTCAAAAAGAGGGCTGTGAAAATATTTACAGACCCCTCACATCCCGGACATAAACTGTTTCAACTCTTTCCCTCAAAATGACGCTATAGAGCACTGCACACCAGAACAACTAGACACAAGAACAGTTTTTTCCCGAAAGCCATCACTCTGCTAAACAAATAATTCCCTCAACACTGTTCAACTATTTACAAAGTGTACACTACTATTACTGTTAATCTTCTCATCACTCCTTATCAACCATCCCCTCCCACTTGTGATTGTAGGACTGTAATTTTGTCGCTTGTATCCTTACGATTTATATTGACTGTTTCCAAGTATGATTTGATTGTTGATTGTACCCTATGATTATCATTAAGTGTTGTACATTATGATTCTTGATTCTTAACGAATGTATCTTTTCTTTATGTATACTGAGAGCATTTACACCAAGACAAATTCCTTGTGTGTCCAATCACACTTGGCCAATAAAGTATTATATTCTATTCTATGATCCTAGAACATTGCAATTGTCATAAATTTCTGCCGTGTTTCAGAATTTTGATCAGATGACAATGGGGATGCTGCAATGGTAATAAATTTGAAAAATGTTCATAAGTCACTTTTTCAAAATGGTTGTAACTTTGAACAATCACTAAATAAACTATTGTAAGTTGAGGATTACCTTTATTAATATTTTCCCTATTTCATTTGTTTCTTTGAAATAGATTACTGGATGTACACTATATTCTGTGACTCATGAGAGTATGACTATTTTTCTGACTGATAATCTGTTTTTACATTCAGATTACAACTATGATGTTCAATAGGATTTTAGGAAGATCACCTCATCCAAACCACTGCCCATATATACATCTCTGCCCATATTCTTCTAACTTTAGTCTAGACACATTTCATATCATACGTCTGTACAAATCAATCTTATCCAGGTTATAGTCCTACACAAAGAGTAAGAGAGAATAAGAAACCGTATCACAGAATGCTTTCTCCATTCAACAAACACTAGGATAAAATAACTCATGTGACGAAACAAATGAATCAAATTGAACAGAAATTTTTAAAAAGACATTGTATAATGATCAATTCGATTTTGAATCAGATACAATACTATCCTGCAGCCTTAGGGTGGGGGGGAAATGTTGGTGTTTTTGTAAAGAACCTTCCTGCTTAAGATTATCTGACCCCAGCTATTATATCCTCTCAGTTATAAAATCAGTTGAGGAGGGCACAGGGAGCTATTTCTGAACTCAGCGTAATTCAGCGGAGGAGCCAGACAAATTAACCACCTCGACTGCATTCAGGTCTTCTATTTCAAAATCGGCATTTATGGCCGCTTTAGAGAAATTACAATATCCGTAAATACATGTTATTATAGTAATTCCTGAGTTACACATCATTTGAAGGCAGGGTCAACATAAATGCTTGACTTCTTCCCTGTTTGTTGGTGCCTGTCTTACAAAGAGACAAAGACCAATACCTAATCTGACTCCATCCCTGCATTTCTAGAGAACATAAGCAGAATTTGCACTATAAGTCATGGTCACAAAAGAGTTGCATCGTTAAGCAATATCTCTCAGACTTTCCTCTTTGCCTTGCTTCTTCCACATTTCAGTTGTTTACACCCCAGGCCAAGCACAAATCATTCCAGAAGCTACCCCCACATCCCCCCCCCAAAGGATACTTCCATTCCACAATGGCAATGCAAGCCTTCCGCACTGGGTTCTGGAGGGTGAGGCACAGCAGAGAGCGGAGTGGCCTGGGGGGAAGTTCCAGATCAGTTTTCTTGGCCTTTTCCTTCTGCTGCTTCTTCCTCAGGCTATCCTCTTGGGCAGATATGGGCTCCATAATAACTCTCCTTCTTGTCTCCTTGAACCAGACTTTTCTTGTTCCTTCTGCCTCTTCTTTGCCCCACAACTAGGCCCCCTTCCCCAGCCCCCTCTGAATCTCTTGCTTCAGTTGACCCAATCTTCTCAGTGTAGTGTAGGGCTGTGGGGCTGGCAGTTGCCCTCCCCCAGACACAAGTACACCAAGCGTGAGTTTATAATTAGCCAACACCCTGGCTCCCAGGCCTGTCATATTTCCTGAGACAGCAAAAGGGCCTCAGCAGCTGTTCTTTCCTCATACTCGGTGCATTGGCATTTTTTGAGCTACCAATCCAGGTCAGAGGAAAGGAGGTGGGCTTCTCCCATCAGTCTTAAAGTCAAATGGCTTTAATTCATATTAATTCATAAATGTGGCCCTTCCCACCATCTTTTATTTTTAAAAACATGCAAAACAAATACCCTGAAATTAGGCCTCTGCCTAAAAAGCCATGCCCATAGTGAGCCAAGCAGATTCATAATGAATACAATTTTTCCCCAGAAATATTATAACTCATGGCTATTATGATAGATTTTGAAGGTTAGGACATCAAATCCAAACCCCTTGTTTCAGACAGGAACCTCTTTAGGCTATCTAGTCTCTGAACCAGGAACCTGCTACCACTTCAGAGCTGAAAAAGCTTCTTGGCTGAGAAGAGAAACGTGTTCAAAGAAAAACCAAAAAGTCCACTTGCCTCTTGAAAAAGCACCTTTGGGACAACCATGACCTGGATGACTGAGAATCATAGACACCTACCACTTTGGATAATTAATTCCACTGTTGAATTGCTCTTACTTTTAGACAGCTTCCTTAACACTCCGTTCCAATTTAGGTTTTTGTAAATTAAAATCATTGTTGTGTGTCCTCTACTCTCAGACAATGGAGAACAGATCATGATTTTTCTCTGTGTACTATTCATTTTGTTAAAAGAATTTCCTGGGTCCCTTTTCCAAGCCATAGTATTGCTAATAAGACACAAGGCATGCTGCTAGTGAAAAGGAAGTGATCTGTTTATTTCCAGGAGTAAAGTAGTTCACTTCTTGAGGTAGTTCAGGATTGCCTGAACATGCTCTGAACATTGTTTTTTGTGTTTGCATATGTGATCATGTTTGTGTGTAGGTTAGGTATGAATATGAGCATTCTATTGTGATTCTATTTGACCAGGGGGCAATCCTAATTGCTCTTTTCCGTCACTGTGGGTTTTGTTCTATAATGCCTTAGTAAGACCACACTTGGAATATTGCATTCAGCTTTGGTTGCTATAATATAACAGAAGATGTTGAGAGTGCAGAGAAGAGCAATAAAGAGCAATAAAGTTGATTAGAGGATTGGAGGCTAAAACATATGAAGAACAGTGGCAGGAATTGGGTATGTCTAGTTTAATGAAGAGAAGGACCAGAGGTGATGTGATAGTAGTGTTCCAATATCTCAGGGGCAGCAAAGAAGAGGGGGTCAACCCATTCTCCCAAAAGCAGGACAAAAAGCAATAGATGGAAACTAATCAAGGAGAGAAGAAGCAACCTAGAACTAAAGAGAAATTTCCTAACACTTTAGAACAATTAATCAGTGGAACAACTTGCCTCCAGAAGTTGTAAATGCTCCAACACTGGTGGTTTTTAAGAGGAGATTTGACAATCATTTGTCTGAAATGGTATAGGGCTTCCTGCTTGAGCAGGGGCTGGACTAGAAGACCTCCAAGGTCCTTTCCAACTTTGTTATTCTGATCTGTTATTCTTTATCATATGCATGATTTCTAGTTATCCCTTTGTGGTGATGAGAAGAAGGGCATAGGTTTTTGTCTTTTTAATTTCTTTTTCCAGATTGATTGCTTTGTTTATGTTTCAGTTCTTTGTTTTGGCTAAGATGCACTTTTACTGATATCGTCTTGCATTGCAATTCCTTTGGTGGCAATAGTTTCCCAGGTTCAGCCAGTTATAGAGAGTTTAGAGTGAAACAGGGCTTTTTAGCCAAGACTACTTCTTTTTATCAAGGAACTATTTCCACAATGCAATTAGTTGAAGAAGGATATACTCTTGGTTTTCTAAGGTTGATACTGATAATAAAGAGGGAATTCCTCTCTACAGATAATCCTTGTTTTATGACCGCAGTTGACCCTAAAATTTATGTTGCTAAGTGAGACAGTTGTTAATGAGTTTTGCCGCATGGAATGAGTAGCTTACAATCTTTCTTGCCACGGTGGTTAAATGAATCACTGCGGTTGTTAAATTAATAACAAGGTTGTTAAATGCATCTGGCTTCCCAGTGGCGGATTAAGGCTCACTGGTGCCCTAAGCACTGACAAATCTTGGTGCCCCCCCCCTGTACATACTGTACAAACGAAGCCATATTCTCAACTTTGTGGTTCCCCCTTTGGGCCTGGTGCTCTAAGCATGTGCTTAGTCTGCTTAATGATTAATACACCACTGTGGCTTCCCCATTGACTTTGCTCAAGTTGCAAAAGGTGATCGTATGACCTCAGAACACTACAACCATCATAAATACAAACCAGTTCCTAAGCATCTGAATTTTGATCACATGACCAAGAGTCATGCAGTTCGTGGTGTAGTGCTATAGCAATAGCAATCCCACTTAGACTTATATATTGCTCCTCGGTGCTTTATACCACTCTCTGGGTGGTTTCAGCATATTGCCCCCAACAATCCAGGTCCTCATTTTATTGACCATAGAAGGATGGAAGGCTAAATCAACCTTGAGCCCATCAAGATTAACTCCAGGCTGTAGGCAGAGTTAGCCTGCAACACTGCATTCTAACCACTGCACTACCAGGGCTTTTGTATTATCTAAATGTATCATGACATACTCAAAATTGTCTATATTGTCCCACTCTGGACACTTGAAGCTTCCACGTGTTCTTCAAGGGGACTTCCATGTACAGTGCATCGCAGTAGTCTAAAAGGGAGTTGACTAACATGTGAGTGACTGCGAGGAGGTCTCCCAATCCAGAGATGAGCATAATTAAATCCAAAGATGAATTTATGTATGCAAAGGACTTCCTAGTCATGACCGCCACTTGTTTCTTAAACAGGAGCTATGTGCCTAAGAGGACTCCCAAACTTAACAGCAATTCTGTCTAGGGAGTCTTCAGACTTAAAGATGGAAAGTCTTCAGATCTGGGAGACTTCAAAATCCACATCCGTTTGGTCCTGCCAAGGTTCAGCTGAAGCCCATTTTTCCCTAACTAGATCTTCCCAGCTGAGAAAGAAATGTTATAGCATTTCATTTTGGTGTCGTGGGAGAGTTGTACAGTTGAATATCTTCAATATAGTCATGGTGCCTCATCCCATGATCACATCCAGGGCTTCTTGTAGATTCCAAACAAGAGCAGGAAGAAAGTAGAGCCCTGAGCCACACTGCAGAGCAAGAGTCTAAAGTTAGACTTCTCTGCTATTAACACCAACTGAACCAGATTCTGAAGAAAGGAAGAATATCATTCTAACACCTTGGCTCCCATTCTCAAATCTCTAAGCTGGTCCAGAAGGATACAGTGATTGATGACACTTAAAACCACTGAGAGATCAAGGTGAGCCACTATTTCCATCCCAGTCCTGCCCAATGATACAGCTGGTCCAGAATGCTACAGTGTGAGCAGTTATGTGGAGATTTCCTATGCCCATGAAACATTTCTGCTTCATAAGCTGCACTGGTTACCAATAGCTTCCCGGTACAATTCATGGTGTTAGTTATCACCTATCGAGTGCAACATTGCCTAGGGCTTGGTTATAAGAGGGATCATCTGTCTCTGTGATTTCTGCCCATCCAAAAAAATAGGCATGATCTGGATCTTATTGAATAAACAGTACCATCTAATGGGATCCAGAAAATGTTCCTTCTCTGTTGCATCACCCCCTCTTTGGAACAGCATCCCCCCAAAATCTGAACTGCTTTTATCCTAGATGTCCTTAAACAAGTCCTGAAAACCAGACCCATTCCCCTGGCTTTGGGATAGGGTGGTTGGTTGTCAGATTCCTTTAGGCTGAATGTTATATGGGAAGAGGGTTTTTATTGTTCTCTGTGGGTTGCTATCATTTTTTTTCTGATATTGTGAGGCATGTTGGCCCCTCCCCCCTTTTTTTGTAAACTGTCCAGAATAATTCTGAATCGGACAGCCTTAGAAATATATTTTATATACAAGCAAGCAAGTAAGCAAATTTTATGCATTAATGCGGACTTAGGTAATGCATACTTTCAAGATAAAGCCCATCCTTTTCTGGTTCCCAGGAACATGAGATATGGCTGCTATTTATTAAATTACTTGATGTAATCTGGGATGAAACTTCTACTACAAAATTTTGAAGTAGTTTAATGGCATATGACATACATCATGTGGTTCTTATTTCCCATAAACTTTACTGAAACATCAATATGAAAAGGAACAAAGAGACTAATGTTAGGATGAGTGAGTGTCTTTGCTTTTTGGTGCTAAGAAGAATAAAAAGAAGGAAGCAGATAATATTCCAGCCCAGAAGCGTGGCCTTCTGAAGTCTGGAGGAAATTATTTATTGGGGGTTCAAAAGGGGGCTTTTATTATTTATTGGGGGCTCCATGCCAATTTCTAATTTTTCCCAACATAAATTAAAAACCTTTATTATGTGTCTGTCTGAATGGATACATGATATGTTCCTCACTTGCTAGTGATATCTAAATTGGACTCTCATGTTCTAAATATATTAATCACCCAATGTTTGTTATAACTGAGCTTTGCCCAAAGTAATATCTTCTGTGATGGGATTACAATACTCCTGGATGGTGTAGTCTGGAAAGACACATTCACTCTCATGTCAAATATCTCAAATACTTTTCAATAGAGGCTGTTCTTTGGTTCATTTAGTCACATAATGTTAAATGACACATGGGCAATGTATGTGATTGTATGTGATTAATAAGATGGCTTGTTTGTTGTAAATTATTGGTCCTGTATCAATTCCCTTCTACTACTTTATTGGGAAGATTCACATTTGATACAAATATAAACCAGTTTCTTACTCTCTAATGAAATTTAACACATGCTGATGTGTTGATGCTGATGATCACATCAGTGATAGAAATGATTATATATAGCTCTCTCAGTGTTCAATACACTTTGCAAGAATTAATTCATCCTGAGAATAATGCTTTAAAATAGGTCAATATTTTTATGACTATATTACAAGGAAAAGGGTTGAGATACTGATAGCTTGTCAAAGGCTGGTTAGTGAGCTTGTAACAAAGATATAATCTGAGGAAACGGAGAGGGGTTTTTCAGCAACTGTTTGTTTCAAATGTCAAAACAAGAGTATCTGGAAGGGATTATGAAATCAAGATGGCATCTACAACAGTGTGACCAAAGTGCTATCTATTTTTTGTGTGCCTTGTGGTTGCCATCTTGATTTTTTTTTAACGCTACTCCATGGACACTTTTGTGTTCAGGGTTCTAATAAAGAGAGGAGCCACAAGCTTAATAAGGCTAGTTAAGGTAGCTGAAATAACTGAATTATCTAAAAGGGGTCTTTGAGGGGTTTCAAAGGTCCAATTGAAATAGGTAGGTCCAACATTGATGGATCTGGCTGTTCTTTTAGTTTTGGGTCATGAATGGGGTGGAAATGATTGGATCAAAAGGTAAATCTGGAGCCTTGAGGGATAATTTTGCCCCACAAGAATTCTTTCATTTTTTAAAGAAAGAAATCACAATTTGGAGAGTAGGGTGTTCCCAGAGGTGGGATTCAAAATTTTTTTACTACCGGTTTGGTGGGCGTGGCTTGGTGGGCATGGCATTGGTGGGCGTGGCAGGAGAAGGATACTGTAAAATCCCCATTCCCTCCCCACTCCTGGGAGAAGCTTACTGCAAAATCCTATTCCTTCCCCACCCCACTAACCTGCTTTCCAGCTCTGTTCCCCTGTGCAGGGCAACAAAAGAAGACCCAGCTGATCAGCTGGGACTTGGGAGGTGGAGAACAGATGGGAGCGAGGCCAGTCAGAGTTATCTGAACTATTCAAAATTCCCACTACCGGTTCTCCAGAACTGGTCAGAACCTGCTGAATACCACCTCTGGGTGTTCCAGGTTTTTTTTGAATGTCACCAGCACTTTAAGACTCAGAAAGACTTCATGTACATGTTTCACCTCTTCAAACTGCCCCGCTTCTCTGAAAATAAATTCTCAGGCTTACTTATTTTGGGGGACTAAACAGAAGCCTGTAGGAACTTGGGGTCCTATTAACTGGGTGCTGAGACTGCATGAAATGAGCATGAAACATAAGAACATTAAGTCTAGAATCTAAATTCACTAGATCCGCTGTTGCTTTCCATTTCACAGTCACAGGCTAAAATAAATGAAATGTTCATGCACTATATGCTTACAAATTATTTGACTCAAGACATGTTTACAACTGAATTTGCTTCTGAGCTGTACTGCTTCGGATATTTCACATGATTTTGAGTTCCCTTCCTCTGACTTTTTGCCCCCTCTTTCTTGCCAAATCTATGAGGATATATCATGTTTGCTTCCTCTGTCAAAAGAAGACCTAGGAACAGAACCAAGAAAAACTACTCTTTCCCACATTGAATTACACTGTACTACACAACACATTATGCTCTAGTCTAGGGCACACCACAGTGTGGTCATTTCATCACCAATGAATGGATCGTGTGGCAGTTTCACTGCAAAAGTGCCAGTAGCCTCAGACTGACAGTCCTAAGAGTGGAACAACCATGGGCATTTTGATTGGCAGCCAGATGCATGAGATGCTGAGTGGAGGAACTTACAGCTGTTCTAGTCTATCACCATGTAGCAAGAGGGGAATCCAAAGCTGTTCTAAAAGGGTAAAAATTCTGTCCTTGACCTGAATGCTGTGCAAAACAGTGTTCATTTTCTCTAGAATCTCTAAAATCAGGAGCAAATGTGAGAGTGGGGTAACCTTGCAGAATATTTCCTCAATTCCCTTGCCTGGTAAATACTCTTAGTCATTCAATCCCCATGGGTATAGCCAGTGCGAACTCAACCCAAACACTTCTAAAGTGATAAATTTACTTGCAAGGTCCCTGTTATTTATAAAGAGGCCTTCCCCGTTTTTCCCATACATGCACATCCACTACATGTTATTCCACACAATTTTTAGCCCTAAGGGAGATTATCAAGATGGATTGGTCTGTGGTTTTCATTAATGAACAGATCTCACAATCAATCAGAAGAATATGGACTATAATCTGGAACATCTGTTCAGACCAAGATGTCATCTTACGGACTACAAGTAACAAAATGAGATTGCAGTGCATCTCTGTTCAGAATCTGTCTCTGATTATGTGCCATCGGATCAGTGTAAACTCTTATTAACCATATAGACAAGAGTTTTTTCAGAGTGATCTGTCCCTCTGGTTCTTTAGGGCTTCCAGTGATGCACCTTGTAATAGAGTCTCCTAGCATTCTCTTCTCTTTCTTTTCACCATTTCTAGCTTTATGGACCTCTCAAGAAAGTTACATCTTTGCATATATTTAAGGCATGACAATTAGAGCCTGGTCATTTGTGCCTCAAGTTAGCACTCTGGATTGATTTGTTCAATGACATATTTGTGGTTTTCTTTTCTTAGCTATACTATTTTAGATGGCTCTATTAGACCGTTTACTGATTCTCCCTCTCTAGTTTGCTGTATTCTCTGAATTCTCTTGTACAGTGGTGAATTCTTGTAGTTTTTCCAACGGCAACCATCAGAATGTTGATTTAATTTCATCTTTCAGTATTATAATTTATTGTAAATTAGGAGTATGTTCTACTCAAGGTGGTTTGGATGCTGACATTGTTACTATACAGAATTTCCCATCTTTGATCTTTTTGAATCACTTGCCATCATCCCATTGGCATCTTTCAGTATACCAATTTGAGGTTGGAACCATCTTCTGAGTTTAGAGAATTTTTTACATGTCCGTTTCTATCTTCAGTGACTTTATTATAGTTGTTGTAACCCTGCTTCTTGTCTCTTTTAACAACTCTCTTAAATTCTTGGTTAAGTTCCTTCCTTGAGATCATTGTCTTTTGTGGTTTTGACTTCTTTTCTTGGCAATCTCTAAGGTTTGTTCTGACATCCAATTTGCTTTCTTCTTTTTCTTGATCTTTGGCAGACTCATTTCACATTTATCACTGACGACTTCTTTAATTTAAAATCTAAAGTTATTTTGGCTTTCTATCAGTGAAATTCAGGACTCACAGCACTTCCTGGAGTTGTCCTTGAAGTGTAGGGATATGCTCAACATCATTTGGAAATTGCTTGGCTTTCTTTTTCTACTTTAGCTTAAAGGGAAACTTACCCACGAGTAATTTCTGATCTGTTCCATAGCCAGCCTGCAGCCCCAGCTTTGCCTTTATAACTGAGCTCTTCCACCTCCTTCTACCAATATTATTGAATAATGTGAAATAATACAAAAAGAAATAAGATAACATAACCTTTGTGTGCTTCAAGTTAGTTTTGCCCCCCTTTATGACTTTTTTTTTTGCCACAGTTGTTAAGTGAATCACTGCACTTGTTAAGTAAATCTGGCTTCCCTTATTGACTTTGTTTTTCAAAAGCCTGGAAAGATTATAAATGGTGATCCCATGAGTCTGGGACATTGCAACCATCATACATACCAGTTGCCAAGCACCCAAATTTTAATTACATGAGCATGGGGATGCTACTATAGTTGTGAGAAAACCGATTATAAGTCACTTTTTTCAGTGCTGTTGTAACTTCAACTGATCATAAAAGAATGGTTGTAAGTCTACCTATACATTTTTCAAATTCATTCCCTGTTTAAACAAAGCATTGATTGGAATACCTTGTTCTTTACCCGTTTCCCTTCTACATTTTTATTCTCATCGTTGCTATGTTTGGGTATTCCAGTAGATGTCTCCACAGATTTTGATTTACATTTTGAGTTACCACTCCTTCCCGCCTTCCAACTGATGTTTCAGTAGCAGGCATTTGATTGCTTTGGCACCCTGAGGGAAAGTTTTAATTCTGCAGAAATTCTCATAGATGACATGCCATACTGTAGTTGCTGTGTATGTGTGGGAATGTGTGTACACATGAGCTTTGGAGTCAGTCTTCATTCATGAAAACTACGTGGACGAATCCACAGGTCTCCTTTATTTAGTTTGCTCAGTTAGAGGGCAAGGTATTGTGTGAGGATATCCTGTACAATAACATCTCTAGTAACGAAGATAACAAACAATGTAAGGAAATCATCTTGTGAGGTTTTTCCCAATTAAGAATGACAAAAGTTTCAGAGCGGTGGAAAGATATGTAATAGAAAAGAGCAATATCACTTTCCACCACTCTGAGCAACAAAATAAGCTGAAAAGCATCTTCAAGACAAATTTAAAAGAAACTCTCAATTATCTTAAGAGTAGGGTTAAAAAAGAGACTCTTTTTCCTTTCAAGGTAGATTTTGGCACAATGTTAAGTAGGTTCAGTACAGTACAGAGAATGGTAAGTGGGTCACGGGTTCTTCCTTTTATTGTCTTTCTGGCTGCCATTGAATTAAGGAACATGATGACAGGGAAGATACATTTCTCTTGCATAAAGATCCTAGACTTCTAAGTCAAACCTATTATTAGAATGACTTCGCTTATCCAGGACTTGTTTATGAATTAATATATGATCAGGCATGAATCACAGAGACTTGGTTGAAGGAAGGGAGAAACTTCACTCAGGACTATCCATGATTTCTCCCTCATCATTCAGCCTAAAACTTGGGTGGTAGTCTAGATTACAGACACCATATAGTGCCCTCAGGATGTATTTGGTCAGCTCCCCAAATTCAAGCTAGCATCAGACTAGAAGTTCCATCCAACACCCTCATAACTATAAGATTGGGTTACTAGGCAATCGTAGGAATTCATTCCTGATGCTGTCATTAGCCAATTCAATATTCTTAGTATAGTAGCTAAAGATGTACAGCTTAACCTATTTCAAATGTAAAGTTATAGTCTTGACTGGTCATTCTCAATTCTTGTCCTTTCCATTCATGAAGACAAGTCTCACCATCAGGCTCCTGCACAGATCTGCCTTTTTCTTTGAGGGACTGTTCCTTCCTCGGTAACCCCTACCCTGCTGCTTTAACAACCAAATGAACTGAGGCTGTTCTTTGGTTCTCTGTAGTTACAAAGTTGTAACAAGAAAGAACATCATTCAACTTCATATGAACAAATTAGCTGTTTTCCTAGTTGCAATGTAAAGGAAGAGAAGGGAATCTTTGCAGTACTGTAGAGCTAGGAAAACAAGGGGAGATTGAACAGAAGCCAAAAGGGTCCCCAGCCTGAAGGGTTGAATGGATAAGTTTTTCATTTATCGGGCAACTTCCTAGAAAGGTAGAATAGAATTATGCCCATGTAGGAAAAAAAAGCTCAATGCTTTTTGCTGGGAAAAATTTTCATCAGTACAATTATGAAGTATAAGAGTACAAACAGGTTCAAACCACTTGAGGCAAAAGTTTTCTGAATTCCTAGAGTGAACAAAAAATGCAATGGCCACACCTACTTTGTTGCAGAAGTATGTTGCAGAAGCCTTCAGGATGTTTCTAGAAAGCAAGTGTTTATTGCAGATACATTGTCTAAAGTAGAACTACCAAATATTGAGGAGGTAAATGGTATTGTCTCAGATTAAAATGTGATTTATTTAGCTAATTCTGTATTTAACATTGAAGTAGATATGTTGTTTCAGTTGAGATATCAGACAAAACAAGATGCTGAGTTGCCAGGTTGTTGTTAGAATTGTACATTTAGGGTGGCCTCAATGTAAGTCCTGCCCTTTGCTGATACTGCCAGTGAAAAACATACAGGAAGGTTCCTTGATGACAGAAGATAAAGTCATTATCGCTAATATGTGGACAGAAATGCATAGTTATCTTTGCAAGTTGCTTCCAGGTATTCAGAAAGTAAAAGGACACAAGAGATTATGTATTTACTTACACACAGGTTTTGCCAGGACATCTAAGCATGTTAGGAATGCTTAGGTTGTAGGAATGTGGGGTGTGTAGTTTAATGAAAATAAGGAGTAGGAGTGACAGGATAGCAGTACAATATTCCAAATTCTAAGGGGCTGCCACAAAGACGAGGGGGTCAACTTATTGTCCAGAGCACCTAAAAGCAGGACAATGGATGGAAACCAATCAAGGAGAGAAGCAATCTGGCATAAGAAGAAACTTTCTGACAGTGAGAACAATTAACCAGTGGAACAGCTTGTCTTCAGAAGTTGAGGGAGCTCTGTCCCAGGAGGTTTTTAAGAGATTGGGCAACTATTTGTCTGAAATGGTATAGGGTCTCCTGCCTTGGATTTGAAGAAATCAGACTCTGTTTTTCTGTTATCTTAAACATTTAACAGAGTAAGGAAGAATTGTCAGGAACAGAGGCTAAACAATTAAAATGAGACATCGATGTCATGTGAAATTCCAAATTATAAAATATCTGCTAATATTTTTGATTCGATAGTCTTTGGTATTTACTTTGTGGGAAGAATTTTAATAAGTACTAATAATGATAGAAGATTCTTTTCCCCATTGACTCAAATAATTGATCAGGATTAGAAACTATGTTTAAATCAAATAGGTACATTTTAACAAAGATCCCCTGCTAAGATTGCTGTCAACGAAAAAATAGTAAAACCAATTACCTGGGCAACAGTTAATTAACCAGCAAAAGAACCGTTCCTTCACTCTTCCCCAAACCCACAAATCAGCTGCCCAGACACCCATCCACACAAGAAGGCAAGCTGACAGACACAAGGAAAGAAAATTAAGGTTGACCTTTTGACAGTCACACACTAGAACCAAGATGTATATACGCCCACACCCCTCAAGCCCACAGCAAGGACTAGTCCCTCCCCCACCATAAAGCAATCTTTTGTACTCATTTTCTCTGCTGCTACCCACACAAGCAAACCTTTTTGCTTTTAGGAATAAATAAATGTCCTTTCCTCACAGCATGTCTGGATTTCATTCCAATTAGTTCTTCTGAACTCCAGCTCAAATTGGGACCCCAAATTATTCTTCTGACGAGTTCTAGAAGATTATAGTTCAGAGTATTCAGAATTTCCTCACTTAATCAACTTTATCTTTTATTTTAAAATGAAAATTTCTATTTCCTAGATACAGTATTCTGCAATAGATGGTTAAATGTCTCATTGGCCAGTAAAGAAAATGTACAATTTGGAAGAGCTTGGAATTAAAATTAATACACTGTAGTCCAGATTATTGCCAATCAAATGGAATGGCAGAGCAAAAATTCAAACTATTAAATCAATACTTTAAGTAGCCACTGCAGCAGATTTAAGAATTTCATTTTAGTTTCATTGGAATTTCAGAATTCCACACCTGTGACTGGCCTGGAATAAACTCCAGGTATAAAATTGTTCTCTACCTAGTTTTATAGCCCAAGTTTCTCTCAGGATTGTGTTATGGGATTGCAGTTGCTGTGGGGCAAGCAAAATAAGGATTATGATCAGTCAGCAAAATCACTGGCAGTATTTTAGGCATAAGATGTAATGTTCCTGAAAGCAGAAGAGGGCTGGCAACTGGCAAGAATAATAATAGCATCACACCTAGAACCACAATTATTCTACACTGAGACACCATTGAGAAGTAGATATTGAGGTAATAGAAGACACCTGACATAGAATCAAGCAATTGTAAGTGCAGTAGAAACCTAGATAGAACTAGAAGCTTAAAACCTGGACTTATGACAATTGAGCCCCAAAATTATGTTAAGCGAGACATTTTTAAAGTGAATTTTGCCCCATTTTCTGACCTTTCTTGCCACAGTTGTTAAGTACATCACTGCCATTGATAAATTAGTAACCCAATTTTAAGTGAATCTGGCTTCCCAGTTGACTTTGCTTGTCAGAAGGTCAGAAAAGGTGATCACCTGATCCTGAGATACCGCAAGTTGTAAGTATGAACCAGTTGCCAAGCATGATCATGGTGATTTTATAAAAGTCGTAACTGTGAAAAATGGTCGTAAGTCACTTTTTTCAGTGCTGTTGTAACAGTCCCTAAATGAACTGTTGTAAATCAAGGGGTACCTGTAAACCAAAAACAAGTGGATTAAATGTCTTCCATTTCACCAATGATACAATCTGAAAAGATGCAGGTCGAAGGTGGTTTATGTCATCTTAAACTCAGGAGTCATAAGCAATTGTTGCAGAATTGCTGCAGTCTCCAGAAGCTCGTTTATCCATGGATGGATGCGATGAGCTGCTGTTCTGGGGACTGAACTCCGGGACCTATTCCAGAATCCATTCAAGGGATAACTCAAACTCTCCAATTAAGGTCATTTAGGAAAGAACAATTTCTTAATTCACTGAGAGCCTTCGCCATGCTCCGATTGCAACGACCCAAAACTATCCTCCACAGCCCACACCAGGGGTCTCCAACCTTGGCAACTTTAAGACTTGTGGACTTCAACTCCCAGAATTCCTCAGCCAGCTTTAGTCGCCAAGGTTGGGGATCCCAGCTCCACCACAGCACCGTAAGCTCCGAATTCGCTCGCGAGCCTATCTAGCTACGAACCTCCTTTCAATCGTGTATCCATGTGGGAGGGGGACACGTCACTCCATAAGCGCCGCCTCCTGACGGCCTCTATTAAAAGAAACCCCGCCCCAAACCTGAAACGGCTTATTCTCGTGGCTTGCCTGATCTCTCATCTCGCGAGACTAGGCGCTGTAATACCGGCGGAAGTGAAGGCCTGGTCCTTTTCCCGCTGAAGCGAGGCGTCAAGATGAGGTACGTGTGCATCTGTTCTGAGGCCTTAAACAGAATCCGCCGCCATCCTTGCTCTCGGGATCCAGTCTTGTGGCGTTGACTAGGGGTCGCGGATGGTGAGCCAGTGGAACGGGCCTGGGGCAAGGAGCCTGACACGGAGGGGCGCCGTCGTTCTTCTAGACGCCCGGTCTTAACCGTCGGTCTTGAGGGTCTTATTCGCATGCCCTGATTCTCAGATCGCGATCCAAGGCCCTATCTGCCGATCCATCGAAGCGGGCTGCTTCGGTATGCGATTAATTCATCAAAGAGCAGTTTTTAAGGGGTCCCTTCTTTGCAATGGAGTCGGATCCGAGTAGATTCTGTATTAAAGTTGCATAAACTTCCCTTGGGTGACATTGTCCTTCTCGATAGCGAATTGCACAGTAGTTGTTACTAGCCCTTGATACATAACAGCATAATTTGTTTTCAGTCACTTACTCTCAATATGAGTGAATGTCAAAAGCCATATCGAGGGAAAGCTCCTGTCCAAATAGCATGTTGGGTGGGTGGGGTTGCTTTTCTTTGTTCCCCAGAAACACATTGACACGAATCTGAAAGTCTCTATGGGTTTAACTTGACATACGTTTTTCCACAGCAGCAAAGTCTCCCGTGACACGCTGTATGAAGCTGTGAAGGAAGTCCTTCAGGGGAGTCAGACAAAGCCCCGCAAGTAAGAACTTTAGAAGGCCTATCGAATAAAGTTAATTTGAGTAAAGCAAGCACCAGTTTGCAATAGCTGCAGTGAGCACATCCTTCATGCATAACTGAGATTAGCATTTGACAGAATTTCTCTGCAGTTGGAAGGAAAAAGGAGCTGTATCTGATCATGGATTGGAGTGTTTGCGTGACTGTATGAAGGAAGACACATTAGCAGGAGCTGGAATCAGCATGGCCACTGAAATCCTGAATCTTTTGGAAAAACAATAGATCTTAGTTAGAATAGATAGAATAGAATACTTTATTGGCCAAGTGTGATTGGATACACAAGGAATTTGTCTTGGTGTAAATACTCTCAGTATACATAAAAGAAAAGATACATTTGTCAGGAGTCAAGAATCATAAGGTAGGACACTTAATGAGTAAAATAAGCAATCAATCATACTGGGAAACAGTCAATATAAATCATAAGTATACAAGTGACAAAGTTACAGTCCTACAGTCACAAGTGGGAAGGGATGGATGATAAGGGGTGCTGACAAGATTTAACAGTAATAGTATTCGAGACTAATAGTTGAACAGGGTTGAGGGAATTATTTGTTTAGCAGAGTGGTGGCTTTTGGGAAGAAACTGTTCTTGTGTCTAGTTGTTCTGGTGTGCAGTGCTCTATAGCGTCATTTTGAGGGAAGGAGTTGAAACAGTTTATGTCTGGGATGTGAGGGGTCTGTAAATATTTTCACAGCCCTCTTTGACTCGTGCAGTATACAGGTCCTCGATTGAAGGCAGATGGGTAGTAATTGTTTTTTCTGCAGTCCTAATTATCCTCTGAAGTCTGTGTCTGTCCTGTTGGGTTGCAGAACCAAACCAGACAGTTATAGAGGTGCAGATGATAGACTCAATAATTCCTCTGTAGAACTGTATCAGCAGCTCCTTGGGCAGTTCTCCAAGAAGCTTATTGTCAGTTCATATTGGAAAGTTCTCGGTAACAATATAAAGCAGTAGTTCAATTACATTTCTTGGATAGTATTAATATCAATTGCAGCTGTAAATTATTGTAAACATTACAAATATTCTATACGAGAACAAAATAGTGCCTACACTGAAGAGAAAGCTGTGGGGTTTTTTTAGTTTTTAGCAGTTGATTCTAATACTATCCAAGTTTTTATAAGCTTGCATGATGAAAACAGGTTGTTTGGAGTAATTATTTGCAAATTTAGTCTAGTGGTTAAGGCATCAGGCTAGAAATCAAGAGACTGAGTTCTAGTCCCATTTTAGGCACGAAAAAACCAGCTGTGTGACCGGGCCAGTCTTTCTCTGTCAGTTCTACCCATCTCACAGGGATGTTGGGCATATAGGAAAATTCATAGAAGGGATAATTTACTCAGTACTGATATATTTGTGCTGAATGCTTTCCTTTAGAAAGTAAAATTCATCTTAAATGAAATTGTCATTTCATGTATTCAGTGGCCTCTAGATGTTTTAAAGTCCAATTAAATACAGGCCATCTGATTGCTTTCTCCTACTGTATTCAATTGTCCTCAGTTTTTTTACTCAAATATGTATTCTGTTTTCTTTACCTAGGTTCTTGGAGACTGTGGAGTTGCAGATCAGTCTGAAAAACTATGACCCTCAAAAGGACAAGCGTTTTTCTGGCACTGTCAGGTTTGGCATTCTTCTTGTACCACCCAGCCTTCTGCTTGCACCCTCTCCCTGTTAGAAGTCTTTGAATTTGGTTTACATTCAGACAGCCTGTTGGCTTGTAAAATCTGTGGTAGCTGGGTGCAATGCTGAATTGCCAGGGTAGTTCAGTTCACCTCACTGTATGCAGCGGGTGTGGCTGGACGGACCCCTACCCTGGGTCTTAAAACATCAGGGGAGGTATGGTGAGGCTCTTATGCTGATCCTGCCGATCATTTTTAAGAAGCCAGAGGTAGATCTTGGTGCACAGAGAAGTACTGGCTGTCCGGTAAGATTTGTCAGTACCAGTTTTGAATGTTGTTGTTTTTTTGTCATTTTGTATAACTTGTTGATAGGAGGTAGCTATTTTGATGATCTCTTTGCTCTGTCAGGCTCAAGTCGGCTCCAAGACCTAAGTTCTCTGTCTGTGTCCTGGGGGATCAGCAGCATTGTGATGAAGCAAAAGCCGTTGACATTCCACACATGGATATAGAGGCCCTTAAAAAACTGAATAAGAACAAAAAGCTAGTGAAGAAATTAGGTGAGCAAAATAAAAAATAATATCCAAGATTTTAACGTCTGATAAAGTTGAATTATCTCTTTCTTTTCTGTACCATGTTAGATTCACTTTGGTTTAACATTCTTGTGGCTTATAGTGAAAAGCAGTATGGTATATTCATTCCCAGCCATCCCCCTCCAACAGCTCCAAATAAAGAATGTAAAGCAGAGGCATAATTTGAGTTCTTTGGACTGAAAAGGGATGGAGTCAGAGGTCTCCATTTCATGGTAATGTAGCAAAAGAGGAAGCATATTAACATTGTGGTTTGTTGCAGCCCTGATCTCAAAGAACTTCGTACCCTAATAATTGTTCTGTTAATTGCTTTCCAATTACGTTATGCTGTAAGGAGTTTTTCAGCAAATATGTGTTAACTATTTCCAGCAGTCTAGCACCTGGTCCTTATTTTAGTTGCCTCAGTAAATAGTTTGATACTGCCTTAAGGAAGCTATTTAAAACCAAATTATATTAGAGAATATTTTTCTGATTTGGACAACCTAATCTATTAAGACATTTTTATTAATTTGTTTTATTTGTTTACATTTACATTGGTAGGCCATACAAACGTTTCAATTGTTAATTTTAAGCCATTAAGAGATGCTTGATTGTTGTGGGATATGAACCCAATAAATATTAATTAGCTTTTAAAATATTTTATTGGAATACGGTTTGAATTGGTACATGAACAACATCCATATCTACTATTCTGAAATATAAAAGCACCCCTTAGTATAAACTTACGCCTTCTAGCATAGTGCAACGTGTATCCGCTAATCTAAATTTATTTTGTCCTATATGTTGATGGGTTTGGAACTGTTTACATGCCTGTTTCTGCAGCAGTTATTGTGGAATATCTACTATGACAGGCTCCTGTTATGTCTGATAGTCAAGATTCTGTACAAACTGAGGACAGCTACTCCTAAGGGAGTATTTGGTATATCCTGAGGGTAATTTGTAATTGTTTAGTTGTGCTCAGTCAAGGAGCCAGCTTGGAACTACTGCTGAATTAAAACAACAGAGTCCCTGAGTGGGGGAGGGGGGTAAAGATATTACCAAGAACAGGAAGAAGAGTACATGGGTCAAATAGTGTAAGAACCACTGTTCTAGATCATGTAACAATATACCTGAAGTAAGCAAACGCTGAAGTGTTTATTTGGCCCCCAACTAAACAAAATCCGGTGATTCTGAGAGCATAGTGAATTTCTGTTTGTGCCTGAGAGAAGCACATCTGAAATGTCGCTGGGCATGCA
This sequence comes from Pseudonaja textilis, assembly GCF_049901715.1. Classification (NCBI taxonomy): domain Eukaryota; kingdom Metazoa; phylum Chordata; class Lepidosauria; order Squamata; family Elapidae; genus Pseudonaja; species Pseudonaja textilis. The sequence goes on along the minus strand of NC_141992.1, from coordinate 51,462,884 downwards.
GAATGCATTTTTTGTTTTTATTTTTGAAAGAAGTGTATAATTTAAGACCATACACACAGAAGCTCTCGGAGGAGTCTAGATTGTTGCATTCCATATTGTTAACATGTATACCTGTTTGCAGATATTTGAGATGAGTCTTGAATGTTTTCAGTATTGTGTATTTTTATTTTATACAGCCAAGAAATACGATGCTTTCCTGGCTTCTGAATCCTTGATTAAGCAAATTCCTCGAATCCTGGGGCCAGGACTGAACAAGGCTGGCAAGTTCCCCTCTCTTCTCACTCACAATGAGAACATGGTGGGCAAAGTAGATGAAGTGAAATCCACAATCAAGTTTCAAATGAAAAAGGTATTTTTTAAAAATTCCTTACATTTTGCAGTATGTATTTTTATTGGTGAAAAAATAATTTCTACTATTCTCTAAAGCAGGCCCACAGAAAATTGTCTCGCTGAAGAAGGAAGTAATATTTTGACATCTAGAGAGTCACTTTGCAGAGTGAGATGACACCATATAAATTTAATGAATTAAAAAAATACATCTATTGAGTTACGTTTTCTCTTCAATATCAGTGAAATGTAGGAAGAATGGAAAAGCACCTAAAATTGATTTATCCCTTCTAATTTGCACAATGGCACCATATTTTGTATTAGAAGAACAATACTGTATTCTTCATTACAAATAGTTACAAGAATCCCCAAAACACTGCAGTTGTTTTTCTAAAGGCTTCAGCTATTTGCATCTATCCAGTTTTATGGAAAATTGAACATCCTGGCCATACCAACTTGAGATTGATTTGTTTTTAGAACAAAATCATTTATTCCTATTCAGTTGTAACAAATTTGCATCTTGTGTTCTTCTAGGTGCTGTGTCTTGCTGTGGCAGTTGGTCATGTGAAGATGACTGAGGATGAGTTGGTCTACAACATTCATTTGGCAGTCAACTTCCTTGTATCTCTGCTGAAGAAAAATTGGCAAAATGTGCGAGCCTTGTACATCAAGAGCACCATGGGGAAACCCCAGCGCCTCTACTGATGGCAATATAGATACATATATTTCAACTAACAATACAGTTCTTTTGAGCTAATTTACTAGTGTGTGAGTTTTGATTTTTATAAAATTACATTACACAGAATCACTGAATATTTAACTCCTTTTAATCATGAGAAATGTTCATGTTCCAAATGATAAATTAGACTTCAGAAAACCCTGGCATATCGTGAACTGGTATTCAGTATTTATGAAAGCATGCAAGTCCTTGACTTAAAGCCATTTGTCTAGTGACCATTCAGAATTAAAACACACTGAAAAATCGCCATTTTTAACTTTGGCCACTAGACAAATGGTTTTAAGTGCTGTTTTTCACAAATACAGCCATTGTACCACCCCTGTGGTCACGTGATCAAAATTCAGGTGCCTGGCAACTGGCAGGTATTTATGACAGTTGCCGTGCGACTTGAACAAAGTCAGTGGGGAAGCCTAATTCACTTAACTGTTGCTAACTTAACTGTAGATACTCACTTAACTGGCAAAAAAAGGTCATAAATGGGGTAAAACTCAACTATTTTGCTTAGTAATGGGAATTTTGGACTCGATTGTGGTCGTAAATCAAGAACTACTGGTATTTTGCTTTCCCCTAAGTGTAAGAATATGTTCCTTCACATGTCCAAACTAGAAATCGTGAAAAATTGTGTTGGCTGTGAGCAGAAAAAACATACTGGATTAGAACAAGTATAACTCCTTTATTGGAACAATATGGTTAAAAATATCTGACTTATTTAATATTTTGTTATCAGAGATTCACTCTCAGTCCAACATGCCTCACAGGGTTGTGGAGAAAATGGGAGAAAAATGGTGTGTTGGATATATTCACTGTTTTGGATTATTTGTAAAAAAAATGTGGGGTACAAATAAGTGACAACATGAGTTGCATAAACCCAAAACCGGAGCAATGTGACAGTGAGCAATTTCCCCAAACCTGAAGTGCCAGAATAGGAGGTTTTATTGTAGCAGTCTTGTTTGTAGGGGATAGATAGGCCATCTTTTGATGGCCATAATCAATACTTAACAATTTTGGAAGGGACAAATGAACAGGTAGGAAAGTAGGTAGAAGTATACATTGAATGGAGGAAGAGTTCATGCTTATTCATATTTCACCACTTCTCATTCCAAAGTAATAGAAAACTGGCAGTAAGAACCACAGAAAGGGATTTGGGAAGTTCATATGGTCCTGGTCTTCAAGTTGACTACCTTTTGTTTGGCATGATGCACAAAACAATTCACAGTTGATGGAAAGCTTTTATGAGGTGTGAGCACAAATTGAATCAGGTCTGAAATACAGTTTTTTTTATCTCCAGAGGTAGTTTTACATATGAAGCATATGCTGATTTACTAAATTATTACCATTACTATTTTTTCAGCTATAGTTTTAGATGATATTTCAGGACCAGTTTGCTTTTACTGTCGCAGTTTTTTGGCTCTGCCTACTCCAGGAGGCAGTTTGCTGGAAAAGAAGATAAACTTAATCTTGATATTTATATTAGAAGGAATAAAATTTCAACACATCGGCATCAGTTTGCCATATTAGGCCATTCTTTGATTTCGAAGCTTTGCACATAAAAAATATGCAATGGGTGAATATATGAAAAAATGAGTATATTGTTTCCTACATTATATGTGACAGTTTCCTATATGCAGAGATTGTATTGCAGGGCTACTGAAATGCACCAGGCTTTAATTTATCATATCTTATTGAATGAAGTTGACTGTCTCCTTGTTAGGAGGAAAAGAATCCTGCCCTTTATGTGGGTGAAGTTGGGGAGTACAAGGCATTGTGATATGAAACAGCCCTGTTGCATTCAAAGCAAAACATCTCTGGGTCTTCTGAGCTAGTTGTACTTGAGCCATTTCAAATTTGTTTGGAATATTCTGGCTTTTGCAAGGACTTGAATGTCCTAAGAAGGAAATGGTATGTTTTCAGTGAAACCCCTAGATATAAGTAATTTGGGGGATCAACTTTAGTAAAACTCTGGTTCCAAATTTCTTAAAACACCTCACAAGTCTCATATCCATATTATGATTGTGGATGTATTGGTACTTGAGAACCCAACCCAGATGGTCTGGATTGCTTGTTTTTACAATGTAGGGCCTACTAATTCTAACAGTCAAAACTTTACTTTCTCCATATATCTTGAGATTTGAATGGCAACAAAATGGGTCTCTACAGTGTTTATAGTTGTTACATTGAAAACATCTCTTAAAATCTTTTTTATAAATGGAACTGGCATTTATAGATAGAATCATGAGAAAAGAAACATTCCAAAAAGCACTGAATCATAAATACAAAGAAAACTTTATGAGGGAAACATAAGTCTTCAGAGTTCAGGTGTGTCATTTTTAACTGGAAGACCTTGTAAAATTGCAAATCATACTGCTAGGGCACAGAATGTACTGAGAAATTAACAAAATATAAGTACTACTTTTACTTGTTTTGGGCCTGCTGTAGTATTCTACTAATGGTAAAGAGCTACACTTTTATTTGCGGGATCTAATTTAGTGACAGCAGGTGGCAACAGCTAGCTGATTTTGGCTGATAGTGAAGAAACAAGTTCAAATTAGGTTAGAAGTTGGATGAGAAACCATCAGGAAGCTCACCAATGTAGGCTAGATTGGGGAGCTGAAGAAATAACTCCAAATGAGGGGGAGGGATACTGACAAAAGACAGTAAGAAAATTACATGCACAGGTTGACAAAGTCATCAAGAGTAAAGCTTGATCCTGGTATTTCATAACTTAGCAAAAATCATGGTCATTTGAAAGTCCCCTTATTTTGTGATGATAGGATGAACTGTCTTACATCCCTTGAAAATGGATTGTCATTGCAGCTCCTGAGTATTTGTGTCTCCTAGTTCTTATTTCCAAACCCATTACGAGAGTTCATTTCCAAATCATGATAAAGAGATACAGTTTTCCTGCAGTGATCTGTTCCACAGGTATCTCAGAAAAAAGAGAAAGAAAAATAAGTTGTGAAAGGGAAAAGAAGAGGGAGAGCAAGCACTAGAAAGATCTGCTGATGTTTAAATCTTTGTGAACCCTTTGGGATTTTCAACATTTTTGCATAGATGTAACTTAAAATGTAATCTATTCTCCATACAAATCCTAAAACTAGATAAAGAGAGCCAGCTTTGAATAATTTTCCTCAATAACTGTTTAACTGAACAAATATAATGTTTTTAATTCATTGGTTTAAATTTGGTTCTTGCCTACCCAGCTTCCCCAGTGATGATTCCTGAGGAAATGCTTAAGAGAGAAAAGTGTATTTATTCATCACGTTTACATGGCTGCTCATCTCACAAAAAAGTGATTTTGGATGGAATTCACCGATCAATTAAACAGATAAAGTCATTAAAAGTTTTTTAAAACTTCAATAAAAACCAATAAAATGCCACCCAGAGAATAAAAAAGAACAATCACACTGGAGCCCTCTAAGACTATCCCTGAGACCCCAGGCCTGGTGACATAACCAGGCCTTGAGGGACTTCCCGAATGATACCAGGGGTAGAGTTACTGTAATTGGGGGACAGAATGCTTGAGAGAATGTATGCTTGGCCCAGGTTAGAAAGCATGAGATAAATGTTTGCACTGTCTGCACAGTTCTTAAAGTCCCAGTAGATTTTATGAGCATTTCAAGTGTGATAAACCAAACTACTGTATATGATTACAAAGAACTACAAAAACTTAGAATTGTTATCATGGTGCACCAGAGGGCATTGTATAATGGGGTTCATGTCACAATGTGATTGTCAACTCTGAAGTGACCCTGGCTGAAGCCATCTTGCACTGCCTTATAGTTGCCAAGAAGCCTGAGAGGGGGAAGGGAGAGGGGCAGGAGATAGCCCAGCAAAAGTCAAAACAAAAAGTTTTCCTGTGGGAACCAAGGTCATTGTAACAGGTGGATGTTGAAGGAGGAGAGAAGCATGCCAGCTGTATTTATTGGACAATGTGATCGGTGACACCCGGGAAGGGGAATTTTTACTCTTAATAAAAGCGGGAACTTTTAGAATTGGTTTTCACAGATTGTGCCAAAATGATATATCCAATAAACACGTTCTTTGAGGAATCAACCTGCCTTGGATTTCCGCTTTCAATAGGTGCATTACTCAGAATGCTCACATTGGTGATCAATGCATACATTTCAAGGTTCATGCTGTACTTTCCAACCTAAGCACAAGGTGGCAAACTTCATTTCCGTGACAGAAATGGCAGCGTGCGTAAATTTGAGGATTCTGTAAGAAAGGTACACTAGTCATCCCAAACCACTGAGATGATTCTGCAAGGCTTCAACTCTTCCCCTGAAGAACCTAAAAGGTTAAGTGTGTGACATCAGGGAACCAGTCTTCATGCCCCAGATATCACTGCAGCTTAAGTCTGATTAAAAGTAGCAAAGCTGCTTTAAGGGAAGATCGAAATAGTACAGGGAAGTTTGTTGAAAGCAATAGGTGTTTTGTGGCTATAGCTCAGTGCCAATGAAATTAGGTCAGGATATTTGGCTCCTGATATTTGGCTCCTAATGTCAACTTATCATAAAGGCTATATAATTTTCCTATGTATTGGAGCCGCCTGTGGATTGTCACAAGAAAAGAGGAGGGCTGCCTGTCCATTAATTATAGGTTGTACTGTTGTGGAAACACATCTCCACTTATTCTTAGCTACTATGCCTGAGAGTTATGTTCTAACCAATATTAAGAGCACTAGTCAGAAGAGGCCATCTGCATAAATGTGCATCTCATTGGCAGCAATACTACAGATTTTAAAATCTGTAGATTTTTGGTTAGGATTCTGCACACATCACAAAAACATTAGAAGGAGCTTTCTCATCTATGCGAATGATAAAAAGAAACTTTTCCATCTCAGTTTTTGCTAGTTTTGCATTTGATTTTTTTTGAAATTGATGCCAACTTAATCTAGATTACATTATTATTCATCAACTAGACCTTGCAGTCTCATTCAATGAATGCTCAGAGGCATACTTAATATATTTTAGGAATAAGCTGTTGCCTTTTTAGCAGGTTTGCAATGGGTGTTGAGCATGATTAAATTGGAGCTCTATTAAGCCCTGGTTGGGGGGTAAACAGCAGCAGTTGCGATGTCTCAAATATGTTGATGTGATTCCAAAAATGATAAGCTTTGAGGAATAACAGTAGTGTTCTTTACAGGTCTCCTTTCATGGTATTCCCAGCCTTGGCAAAATGTTCTCTTGTTCCTTCAGCAGCCGAGGGCAATTTCTCTCCTGCAGCACGAGAGAGGGTTAACTCTTGGTTCCAGGTTAACCTCTGTTAGCATACAACCAGAAAGAGCTAAACCATCACAAGCAGGCAGTGTTTACAAGACAGCCGTCGTCCCTCCTATAAACAAGGGACTTCTCCAGCAGCAGAAAAAAGTGCATTCCAGAGAAGCAGAGCCTGGTTAGTAGACCTTCTGCCTTAGAGCAGGAGGGGCAGCCCAGGAACCTGATTTTCAGAAGTCGGCAGCTTTGCTTAGGGGCAGAGCAGAGACCGGTGTTGCTGTGGCTTCTCACCTTGGGTACCTCCAGAGAAAGAGAGAGCATTCCTCTTGGCTCGTCACACTTTAGACTCTCTTTGCTTGATGACACTCAAAATCCTGTTTAGGGTAAGTCAGTTATTTAAATATTTGATATACAAATGGGAAAAGCAATGCACAAAGAAAGATCAACAATCTCTGCCTCTTTTGCTCTCTCATGGTTCATTTAAAGGAGTTTTGAAATAAAGGATATCCTTCTCTGAGCAGCACCGTGTTATGCCAAATAAAAGTCCTTAATATCATTAAAGAATACTTTTAAATAAGCTAGCTAACAATGTACATGATGGGGCCTGAGGGGAAAGAGCAACCATGGGTAGATACCGTATTTAACTATTCCTGTCTGCTTTCCTTCCTTTCTTGTGATTAATTTGCTTTTATTGGTGAGTGTAATTTATGCACTATGGATTTAAAATGGCCCATTGTATGTCACTTTCTGAACTTTTCAACAACAAATGCCTCTTTGAGAGACTGTAGAAATCTCTGTACATAACTTCGAAAAAAATAGATGGATGTCATTTGATCCATTCGAATAACTTTTTGCCATTTTATTGATCTTGTACGATGATATACAAATGTGGATTGTGTTCTGAAGTCAAAAGGGAGTCAGAATTCTTCCAGCCTTGGGTTGACGTGGGACAAACCTGAGGTCTCTAGAGGAAGAGCTCTTCTCTGGAGACTGAAAAACATAATTTGAGGGTGGTAATAACAATTTCCTGAACTAAGCCTCTGCCTTGTTATCATATTCCTTACTTTAAAGGGTTACCACTTGCGAGCCTGGCATGACTAACAGTCAGATAGCAAGACTGAGATAAAAGAGAGGTTCTAGACAGCATTTAGTGGCCCCTCCTTTCCTGCTCCTTCTGGTTTACCTCATGCAGACTGGATTATAACTGGTCTGGATTACAACTACGTTTTGTGGGACAGATTTAAAAGGAACAACATAGCTAGGAGCTTCTTCATTACAGTGATAATAAACAGGCCATGAGAAGGAGCAGACTTTAACAGGTACTTCGTACTCTCAGCAAAAATGAATGCAATGGTGGCGGTAAGGCAGCTTAGAAATACCTTCTGCAGCCATGCCCCTTCGCTTTTGTTTTTCCTATTCTTTCAAGCCCTCCTAGTATCCTGAAAGGAAACACTGTCCAGAGGTAAGTCATGGACAGAGTAAATGCTACTTTCAGGGATTCTGAAAATTGTTTTGAGGAAAGAAGTGAAAACGTTGAATGAAACACAGAGACACTGCATGGATCCTGTCAGTGTGTTGATATTAATGTTACAGTACTCAGAGCACACAGTTGCTCGTACACGGCTTCTGTTTTTGTGAATGCATGGCTGAGATTGGATTTCTTTAATTCGGCTCTACCACTGCAGCACTGGCACAAGAGTCCTATTGGTTTTCAGGATCATATCATCCATCCAGGGAAAAAGACATGTCTGAATTTGCATATTATTAAATAAATGCAATGAATCAGGGTAGAAGAGCAGTGGTTGGCACAGTGGTTAGAATGCTGTATTGCAGGCTAATTCTGCCCACTGCCAGCAGTTCAATTCTGCTTGGCTGAAGGTTGACTCAGCTTCCCATCCTTCCGAAGTTGCCCAGATTGTTGCGGGCAATATGCTGACTCTGTAAACAGCTTAGAGAGGGCTGTATAAAGCACTGTGGAATGATTTATACAAGTGCTATTGCTTTATCTAACTCCAATATCGTTAGTTTTTGGTTATACGTGACTTTTGGAAGGCATTAAAGACTTGGTTTTTCTCCTCCTCCTCCTTGCGTCTGAGAATGTATGACCCAATGCATGAATTCTGCCCCCACAAGCACTCTGGATTTGGCTTTTATTTGAATTATTCTTTATATTTTGCTCCATTATGTGTTTTCTATTGATTTTACTGACCCAAATAGTCCTCTACCTATGTTCATTGATTCAGCAATCATTCTAACTTGCAACAGTGCTACATGAGGGGTACTTACAATCAGTCCTCAGTCCTCAGAGTCACTTAATTGTGGTTTCTAATGTTCCTTGCCAGCTTCCCACAAGGAAGGTTAATGGGGAAGCCAGTAGCAACTTGGAAGTCACAGTCACATGAGGTCCTCATCTTTAACAATGGCAACTTGTGACTGCCAAAACTGCCATCGCTAAGCGGCGCAGGCATGTGACATTGCACTTAGCAATGGCAATTCCAATTGCTGTTGTAACCCGGGGACTACCGGTACTGCTTAGGTACAGCTCCCTGAGTTATGTGCTGAGTAGAACAACAATATAAATTGATGAGAGAGAGTTTTCTTGCAGTTGAGTTTGACTGTATGTGACTTTATGGATGCCTCTCTGTGGTGTTTCTCAGCAACAATTTGGAAATAATTCACTATTGACTTCTTCCAAGATATATTTTTTTACTTCTCAATTTAATCTAAAGCCAAAGGAGTTCCTATTGGTCTCTCCTCCGTGCTGCATCTGCTGTGACACTAGGACCATTTGGCCCCAGAATAGGGGCAAAAATTAAGATGGTGATAGCTTCTTTCGCTTGCGTCTCATAGTTTATAAGTTGTTAAATTATGCAGCACATGAAAAGAATGGAATGAAAATATTTTCCTCTTATGAAATAAACATGATTTTTCATTGCATGCAACCTTACTGGATTTTTTTTAAAAAAATGCATTTACTCCTGACTGCCCTAGTCCTTTCATTTTGTCTTAAAGCGTTTTTCCCATTTCCATGTAGCCCTTTCGGCCTGTGCATTCTTATATTTCAACTCCTGTTTCATCCGGCTTCTGTGTTTATCTAGTTGCTTAAGCCCTATAGCCTTTCTTTTGCTTTTTCAAAGCTCCAAAATTGTCTGCGCATGATGACCTGATTTGCATGTCAAGCTGCTTCCCTGTAATAAATTGCCATGTAGGGAAGCTCTGATGTTGAGGCTGTTTTGGACAGCTTCCAGGTCATGGCAGTTTTCTGTTGGGAGGCCCTAAATACTTCCCTTTTCTCCGTGGATCAGCGCTGAACTGAATGTAGCTTGCAGAGCCGTTTGTCGGTGTAACTCACTGAACGCATCTCACCATCAGTGTCTGTGAAATGATGTTAGGCTTGCTGATATTCCTCCACCTAGAAGTATTTAACCAAAAAATGCCCGTAAAAAAATAATGTCTCCACATACGTTCTTGTCCCCACTTTTGGTTCTTTTGCCCATTCTTCTCCTAAACAAAACAAGTCTATTATACAATCTTTTTGCACTTGTAATAAATGTAAATTTACTGCCTATTAGGAAACCACATTCTGTGTAGACTATTCATTTCATCTTGTCTATCATTTGTCTTACTTATTTACATATATTAAGTCCTCAACTCGTGACCACAAACAGCCCCCAAATTCTGTTGCTCTTGCAATATAATACGCTAGACAGTTCAGTGAGTTTTGCCCCATTTTATTACCTTTCTTGCCATAGTTAAGTGAATCATTGTAGTTAAGTCAGCTACACAGTTGTTAAGTGAATGGGGACAAGTGAGAAAAATGGTCATCAGTCAATTTTTTTCAATGCTGTTGTAACTTCGAACAGTCACTAAAGAACTATTGTACATTGAGGACCACCTGTACTTATTGGCAACCCTGCCTGGAGATGCCAACCTGGGAGCTTCCACAGATAGAGTGGAAGGACCTTCCACTACTAAGATAAAGTTGTCACCTTTGAACAGAAGAATGCCTAATGGAGCAGATAAAAAATAACCCTAACTTCTCCGGCCTTCTAGTGGAGGTGGATTTTGTAGACAGACAGAGGAGCTGTGCCAGTGGGGTTGGGGGTTTGGATATACCACTTGAGGGACACCCATTGTTCTCCCAGAAATTGTGCTGAGATGGGGCAGTTTTAGCTTCATTGACTCCAATTAACGCAAATAAGCTGAGCGATATCAGGCCTTTTACTCTACTTCATTTCTTTCTGAATGTCAAGAGCTATTGGGCCAAACATCTTGGTAATGGCATGATCTGTTTAGGCTGTAGACGTGCTAGAAGATCACTATTTTCCACAGTTCTTCCTCCAACTTCATTAGGGAAGTTTGATTTAGATTATCTCCTCTGTTTGTTTCATTACCAAATATAAATATTAAATTTTATAGTTTTGCAAGGGCAGCAGGGGGGAAATGATGAAGAATGACAATCTGAATGTCCTGGAAAACCTCACCAATAGTTATGCATTTGAATGAATTCAAATAGGAAGGCTTCTGAAGATGATATAGTTTTAGCTTGGTAAGTATAGTATCTTTGCTAAGCAAAAGCAATAGCACTTAGACTTATATACCTCTTCACAGTGCTTTACATCCCTCTCTAAGCAGTTTACAAGGGTCAGCATATTGTCCCTAACAATCTGGCTCCTCATTTTACCGATCCCTAACCCTAACCCTAACCCTAACCCTAACCCTAACCCTAACCCAAGTCAACCTTGAGCTGGTGAGAATCAAACTGCTTAGCCTACAATACTGCATTCTAACTACTGTGCCACCACGGCTCCTTAAATCATTCAAGGAAGGATGTCAAAGGAGAGACAAACTTACATTTAAATGAGAAAAACTAAAATATTTTTAAGTTATGTTAAATAATTAAATTGAATTGTTGAATTGTCCTGCAGCAAGTTGCCAAATGGCAAGTTGGTCATGGTGAGTTGGCTGCGGCAAATTGACTGTGATGTGTTGTGGCATATCCGTGATGCAAACTCTTAACACTTTTCTTCCTCAAGTTGGTAGTCTCTGAATATGTTTGAACTACAATTCCCCAAAATCTTAGCATGTTGGGATTTGGAGTACCCCTCTAGCTCTGCACCAAGAATAGAGTCAATAACATTTGATTTCCAAATCATAGATAACTGTACTGAGCAACGAACATGCTAAATGGCATGTCTTGTTGTAACTGCTAAATTTTACCATTGCTGGCAAAATTAGTATTCCACTGCCGTCTATTCTTTGCTTATTCTTTCCACTCATTTCTGAGCTTTCCCCAGCAGGTGGCCTTGTAGATTTTTTTTTTTAATTCTTTTTCTTACTTCCTGGATTAGACAAGAGTGTCAGCTTGGGAGTCTGAAAGCTGTTAGTAGGGTGTGATGATTTTCTTTGATTCTGTGACTCATAGGTTTTGGGAAAAATACAGTTACAAGGAGTTCCCTTCGGTCTATTTATCAGGGAGGCAAAAGGCACAGCAGACTGCAGCATTGGCTGTCAGCCTGATCCAGCAAAGAGAATGGCACACTACTGCAGAGGTAAGATAGCTGATTCCATGCCAGGCGGTGCCTGTGGAGATGGTGAGGCTTAGGCGGGAAAGGAAGATTGAAGGATGCCTACTGCACTCCATATGATTAGATCACACTGCAGAAGAGGGTTCAGCCTGAAGCAGCCCCTCTGACCAAGCACCCTGCCAGATGTCCCAAGGTTACCTCTCCTGGAGCAACAATCCTCATACAATTTTCACTTCAACTGGAGGAATGAACGCCAACTTCATTAAGGAGCTTGTCTCTTTGCCAGCGGAGCTTCGTGATAATTAATCAAGCCTAATTATCATTTCAGCAAAGAAATGCAGATACAGCATCTGGGAGATTTGGATGGACCTATGCTGTCTTTGGATGCTGGTAAGCAGCTCGGGCATGGATGGAGTAATGACCAGCCTTGGGGGAGGGAAGGGGGGGCTGTCTCCTAATTTTACAAGGTGCTAAACTTATGTGATTTGTTAAGATTGATCAGGGCTTGGTATCATTAGTGGCTGGTAGGTCTTCATTGCTCAAAGTTAGCAGCTTTCAACAGATGTGACTGCACCTCAAAGGGAGCAAATTCCCCTGCATCTAATGGAGCAGTTACAAGTCTAGAGCTTAGTGAACCCTTCTGGCTCTATTCAGTGGGAGAAAGAACACAAGGCACTCTGACTCCAACAATTTCTTTTCACTCTTATTTTTTTCTATTCTGTCCTACCACTGGACCGTTTCTCAGTTGCAATAAAACCTGCCACAATTTATTCAGGATGCAGTGGCTGCCTTTTCTCTGCCACTTTAACATCAACATCACTCTTTTTTTTTATTCCTCTGCCCTGTGTACAGCATATTCATGCCAGAAGGCCTTACTCTGATCATTTGGCTACTGCTGGTTTGGACATTCTTCATGCTAGATGGAGGATTATGTCATCCCTTTGAGGTAGGCTAAGTCAGGAAACAGACACTAAAAGGATTCCAGGAGTGCTACTTTATCATGGTAGGATATAATAACGGAACCTTGAAAACTTGTCAGAGTTTCTCTCTGCCCCATCTTATACCAAATGAAACTAAGACAGGGTTATTGTGAGTTTCTTTCTCATGCTATCTTCCCTTCAAGGCTCATCTGTTCCTTCACCAAAGTCATCGCTCTATTCCTCTACAGTAGGGGTGTCCAGTTGTGCCAACTTTAAGATTTGGGGACTTCAACTCCCAGTCCCCAGTTTAAAAAAAAAGCCAGCCAAGGTTGGTTACACCTGCTTTACAGTTTCAAGGTGGTGCTACAAAGTTACTGCTACTCCAATATGTCTTTGCTTCAAATAAAAATACTTTGTGGATTCAGTTGTGTTATCACTCTTCTGTGATCAAGTCTCAAGAGCACTATGCTGCAATCCCTACACCAGGTGGAATTTCTGGGAGCTCAGACCCCATCTTCAAAAATGTTTGAAGAACATTAGATTGGAGATAGCTGACCTAAGTTTTTCTACTGCTTTAGAATGTATGTACTGTCAACCTGTTCTCTCATCCTCATTCTCTGAATAAAAGCCCAAGGTACTCTGATAACTCACCTTTGACCTGCACATTAGAACTCACATTGCTCCTTCTGGAAAGAACCTGCTTAGAAAGGAGAAATGTGAGGACCTGTTAGTTCTCTCGTTTTTCTAGTCTGAGTCCTCTAGCATTCTTCTCATGTCCCTGAGATGCCCAAAATATATGGATGATGCCAATCCTGTTGTCAGATTTTAGGGTTTAGGTTCAATGGAAAATTTTCTCATGAATACAATAAATGTAAGAAGAGAAGAGTATGTTTCTGTATTTGTTTCTTCAGTAACAACGGCTACTTCAGAAAAAGAATCAGAAAGAATGGTGAATGAAAGAAGCCAAAGCTCTGGTAGCAAATCCAAAGTAAGTAAAACTAGAATGGTTTTACAATTATTGCCTAATTTTCAAGAGGGGATTCCCCATTTTTAATGCTAGGTATTGATCAGGCCCTGAATGCCTTAGCTTTGTTATGTACTGCCCTCAGAGTATTTTCCAAAACATGTTGCTTCAATTTGGTATTTTGGAGATGAGCTGACTGGGCATTCTGAGAGTTGTAATCTAAGATGTATAGAGAATACCAGATTGGAGAAAACTTTCTTGGACCATACTATTCAATTGGAATCTCTCTTACTTTATTGTAAAATGATGTGGGGCTTGAAACAAATATACCAAAGTTCCAAATGAAAACAAGTATGAAGGAAGGTTTTTCTCTTCTGCTGGTGTTACTCATAACAGCCCACTCTGCTGTGTATAATTGTGGTGATGTCATGATCCTTCTTTCCAAGTTAATTCCATTTCCCTAAGAGGACCGAATCCATCTTGAGGAACAAACGTGTGTGTATATTCCTGTTGCTTGATTGTACCTACACTTGTTCCTTTGCAGCTTTCTGTGGTGGGATCCCAAGAGCCAACGAAGAGGAGCAGAATCCAAGCAGTGTGCTTCAAAGACAGTGGTGACAGCGATGAGGGTTGGTGAATGAGTGCTGGATTTATCTTGTCTTCTCCTTCCTTTGCATTGTCCATATGTTCTAATTTTTCTCTCCCCTCCTTTTTATTTTATATTCAAAAGTCTTTCAGAATTCTACCCATCCATTTGTTCTCTACAGTTCCCTGCCTTTCATTTAGTTACTTCCAATTCTGCTTTCCCATTTATATATGTATTTAATTTATGCTCCTAACCTTCCAGAAATGACTAGTATGTCTCCTTTTTTCTCCCAATTCAAATTTTTCCATCTCCAAAAGATTAGCATCTTCTCCATTTGTATATTCATCAGGAATTTTCTTCAAGCGTGCTCCTCTAGAATTATGAGTGATGCAGGTTAACCATATTTCTATTGAAATAAGCAAACCCCAAAGGCATGTTCTTAGACTATGTAGAATGGTTGTTTAGTCTAGAAAAAAGAATCCAGATTAATGTCCTATCTGCGTGATTTCTCCTGTAGTCTGTGTAAGAACAAATGCCCAGGAATTGCTAGGGCATATTGTTTTGTCAGGAATTTAACTTACATTTAAAGTGCTTTTGAACAGTTTGCAGTTACTGGCCTGCCATACTTTTCAATGAATTTCTAGCCAAAATAATCTCAATGATGACTAAGTGTTTTTATTTTTTAAAAAAATCTGTTCCTAATTTGTGCTGTTTCTACTTTATTTGTTAAACTTTTTCTTATCTAGAATCAGAGTCCTCTGAAGATGAATTGAACACTTCACAGGTGGAGGTTTCTGTGCTTCAGAGGCTGGGCCTGCATAGGTAAGTCCCATCCACATGTCTGACAGGATTCTTTCATAGGCCTTCTTGCTTGTCTGTTTCTTTATGAGTGGAAAAGGAGGTTCTCTAAAATAAGGCATCTCTATTCCTAGATGTTGGCTTTAAAATGGCCTTAAACCCCAAACAAACACAATTTAATTCTTAGAATTGTTTGTACTAACCTTAGCAACAGCATTTCTGAAATCATTATCAATTATTATAATCTTTCCATATCATTTACAAAATATTTCCCCTTGTAAATTTGAGTTCCTTCTTGCACTTACATCCCAATGAACTATACCAATCTGAATATGTTTGCTCACAGGTTCTGTAAATTGGAGAACAATAGTGGAGGGTGTTTTTTCTGCATTCTCTCCAGCTTCATGGGTGAAATTATTCAGGTTGGAAGCTGCAGAACCTCTCCACTGCTAAGTTGTTTGAGTTTTGCCAGATCACCAATATCAAATATTAGTAATATCTACTCTGTATGATTTTGTATTTTCCTTGCAGGGCATCTCTCACAGAGCAAGATGTGGAGGTAAGTGTTGTTGTCCACGCAGTTGAATTCTTTCTAATTCATAGCATTTTAGCTTTTTCAGAAGATATTCTGAGCAGTGGTGGGATTCAAAATCTTTTACTACCAGTTTTGTGGGCATGGCTTGGTGGGCGTGGCTTGATGGGCGTGGCAGGGGAAGGATACTGCAAAATCTCCATTCCCTCCCCACTCCTGAGGGAAGGTTACCACCGGTTCTCTAACTACTCAAAATTTCTGCTACCCATTCTCCAGAACTGGTCAGAACCTGCTGAATACCACCTCTGATTCTGAGGCTTATGGAGATAGATGTTCTAAAATAATTGATTTCTTGGCTGGCTCTTTTTCTGACCTGCAGAACATTATTTGTTCTGAGACCCAACTACAACTATGCACTACAATATTGTCCTTAGTGAAGAACACCTCCCTTCATCAAAGATGTTTGAATAATTTTAGCATTAAGTTCAGCTTCCATAATAACATTGACTGGGTTGGCAAATTTTCTATATATCAGAGGACTCAAATGATTTAAATTCTTTTTCATTACATTACAGTGTCACCAGAAAGCATACAATGGATAAATGTATGTAATTTGTTGTGACACTAGACATTTTTCATGAGGGAAACAAAACATTTGTATTTCAATTTCCCAACAATGAAACAATAATATGTTATTACTTGGGAAGCATTCTGTTTTCTTAGTTAAAGGCTATGAGTCCTGGGAAACTATCTGAAACAATGAATAATTTAAGATGACCAGGTCATCGTGAAAGGTGACATTTCATATCAATGTCTTCTAGTCAGTCATAGCTTCTGGGAAACTGCCCAGACAGGTCCATGCAGTTTTCTTGGCAATGTCTATGGAGATTCAGGTCATGGTTGCCCAAAGGTTCCCCCCCACCCCCCTCAAAAGGTAACTGGACTTTCTTGGTTCTTTTCCTTTGAAAATGTTTCATCTCTCAACCAGGAAGAATCTTCTTGGATGAGAAGCTAAACATTTTCAAAGGAGAAAAATCCAGCTCCCTTTGGGGGGGGGGGGGAAAGCACTTTGGGTTTTGGGGGCAATCATTTCAGTGATTTGCCATTGCCTTCTTCCTAAGATTGAGAAAGAATGACTGGCCCAAGACAACTTGACCTCACAGTCTTCCATCATGAAGCCAAGAGCCTTTCACCATTATAGCAACTGGTTTTCTGTCCTTTTGTTACACATGGATGAATTTCGTGCTGGTTCAATATGGAAATACAAATACATAGATACATATGCACAATGTATTAACTTTCTCTTGAAACTTGATTGCAGATAAGAAACTGATAAAAGTACAACAATTTTACACTATCTTTTCTGTTTCCTAGAGAAAATTAGAATATCTGACTTACGATCTGTTCATTAACAATTTCCCCAAATGTTTTGGTTTTGAAAAATGTGGAATATGGTAGAGTTCCATCAGCAGTACAATTTGGATGATCTTCCTTTTTTTGGCAGGCAGCTTTTGCGCACTTAGCCTTGGCTTTACGCTGCGACATGTTTACCCTGAGACAGCGAGTACAGGTAGAAGAACGAGCCCGGAACACAGCAGAAGAGAATATTCAAGAGGAGTTGGCAGAATGTCAGGCAATGTTGCAGGCAAGTGAAGGAATTTTCTGGAGTCTTTTAGCCATTTGTTTTGTATTCCAAAATATGGTAATCTAGAAGCATCAGTAGTGTTGGGCTTCCAAAATCTCAAATGGGAGAAGACCAGCAGAGATTGAGATGGATTCAGACATGGCATTTTTCCTATCCTTTTCATTAATGGCTGAACCATAAATAGATTGCCTTTCTGATTTCATCACCACCCATGTGCAGTTAAGACAGTTTGGCTAAAACAATGTGTGTACTTCTACTGAGCAGCTTACACATAAAGATTTCTGAAGGAAATTAGGCCCATTTTTGTTGCATTGCATTGATAATGAATTGATCCAGTCCTGAGAATTGTCTTATTTGTGAAGTCTAGTGAGGAAGTCCTAGTACTCATTATTTCAGTTCGTTCAAGAATCTCTGTTTTATCCCTCCAGAAGTTGGATCAGGCCTGTCTGGACCCCAGGCACAAGGAACTGGTTGAACATTTACAGAACAGCCTAGCAATTCTGACAAGAACAATTGAAAGGGCAACAGGTGCAGCAGAGAAATTAGGAGCTGTCCATCAGGTGAGACTGTAGGTTTATTATTTCTGTCATTTAAACTCTGAATTATTGGAAAGGTGAGTAGATGGTTATTGATCTCAACAATTACCATCTTATGGGATTATTAGAAGGAAACTTGGGCTAGTCTGACAACTTAATATATAGTCCTGAGCCTTCCTTCCTGATACCAGGTTAGGGATGTGTATAGTCCTTGACTCATTACCACAATTTTCATTGCTAAACAAGGCAATTATTAAGTGAATCATGCCTAGTTTTGACCTTTTTTGCCATGGACTTAAGCAAATCACTAGTTTTATTGTTAAGAAAATTATGCCATTGTTGAGTGAACCAAGCTCCCCACCCCATTTAGTTCGCCTGTTGGAAGCTGGCTGGGAAAGCGACAGATGGCTATCACATGACCCTGGGACCCTGCAAACATTATAAATTCATTTGTAGAATGTTAGAATCTTAGGATCCTGCTAACATACATTTTTTTATGAAATGTTATTACATTTAGGCAAATAATTAACCAATTTGCATATTATTTAGCCACTGGATAGTTTTATATGATGAAGCCACATTTAAAACTTAATTAGATGTAATAAAATTGAACAGGGAAGCTAATGCTCTCCCAGGACTAGGAAGTCTCCAATTCAAAACTTGGTCCCTGTATTTGTTCTCCTCAAATGATTTTAGGTAAACCACCATCACTCTGCTTCCTTTGTCCTGCAATATGGGCTAATATGGCCGACTTAGCAAAATGTAGCAACTTGAGCCTCAGAAAATACCATAAAAGGTAAAAATCTCCTTTGAGAAGCTTAATTACTATGTGATTCATTTCATTTTCTTTATAGCAATATAAAAGCGGTTTGCTGCTGTCGTCTTCCACTAACCAGATTTGATCTGCCTTAAAGTCTAAAAATCACAATGGAAATCTATCCCAATGCAAAATATTAGTCATAAGGTTCATGGGCTCAATTAATCATTGACTATCCTACGGTGATAGTCATTACTCAATGAAGGAACTGCACAATTTTTTTAAAAAAGGCTTGAAGCAGGTGAACCTGTTCACCAATCTCCTTGAAGAAGGTTGGGCTGTCTTGGTCATAGTTTCCTTTATTACTCCTTGGATTCATTCATACCGTCCTGTCATTCCTGCAGGAGGCTCGCATGAGTCGAGCTGCAGAACTGATGGTGCAGCATGTGGAGAACTTGAAACGGCATCACCTGAGGGAGCATGTAGAGTTGGAGGATATGAAGAGACTGATCCAGCAGAATTCCCGAAACTGGCAGTTAACCGAAAACAAGGGTAAAAATGTCTCTCTGGACAGCCTGAGGCCACAGGCCCACATGGGGCCCCCAATCTCTTTCTTGGAGCCCTTATTTTGAAGCATGAAATGATTTAATACCATTTCATTATTAAGCATCTGCCCTCAGCTGCTGTAAAGTTGCCCACTTTGGAACTAGGAATTGTCCTCTTGGCTCCTTAGAAAAAAGCCTGAGATGGAAATAAAAGACAATGAAACAGCTGGTGTGCATAGAGGAAGAAACTTTGGGTGTAAGAGTAGCACTTATTAACACCTGCTTGGATTCTCAGGAGAAGTGTGGAAAGAATTTGTTTTTATCTGTTTGAGGCTTTATATCTTTAAAAAAATACCAAATGAGTTAGAAGGGTACATGTTTCTTTATCATATATCAACAGGTTCCACAATGGTAAAAAGCTTTCTATTCAACCAGCTGTACTTCAGATATGTGGGAGGGTTTTTTTTTTTATAGTCCAGCCTTTTTGTAGTTCTGCTCCCAGAACTAAAAATCAGAGGTATCAATTAACAAAGTGTGTCCAATAGGTCAAAAGACATCACTGAAGACTGTTCAGTAGAAGTTCTGCCTCTTTGTTAATTCATGGCATGTATGGTCATGGTTGCCATTTTGACTTTGTGGAAACCCCCCACCTCACTGAGATTTCTGTAGAAAATCTGTGTATAATCTGCAGGAGTCAAGCTGTTTCTTAATTGACTTGAAGCTCTCTTTAACATGGTGGTCCATCTAATAGGGAATATATTAAGAAGGTTTGTTTAGTTCTGACCTGTTTTCCCTTGGAAAGAAGCTTTCCTACCTATTAAGGTTAGGCAAGCTGATTAAAGGATTTTGAAACCAAGCCCTGACATATGCCCATATTTCATCTTGTAGCAGAAATGGGCCACATAGAAATTTAATAAACAAAAATAAATATGTGCCTTCCATTAATAAAACATACAAAGGATCAAAACTTAAGCATTAAGAAAGAGCTATAGCAATCAGAGCAGGATGATGAAGTGTCACTTTTTGGTGTGTGCTACAGAATGAAATGGATAGAATATTTGCTTTGGCAATAATTTCTCCCTTTGGTTGATTGGTAATTTTCCCTTCAACTTAACTTATAAAGAAGAGGATTTTCTACAGGATTGCAGCAAGAGAGCAAAGGGCTAAATAAATCCTAAACATTTTGATTTTTCTCTCCCTTTTTCCCAAGCTGATATAATTACATTTTTAATCCATTGCATGTATTCTTATGTGTAGAATTGTTTTAATATACAGTAGCTCTATCAATGAATAGCTATAGCAATAGCTTTTAGACTTACATACTGCTTTACAGTGCTTTATAGCCCTCTCTAAGTGGTTTAGTGTCAGCATATTGCTCCCAACAATCTGGGTCCTCACTTTACCCACCTCAGAAAGATGGAAGGCTGAGTCAACCTTGAGCCTGGTGAGATTTGAACTGCCAAATTGCAGTCAGCCGGCAGTCAGCAATGAAAAGTGTGTAAAGACAAGAAACATGCAACCTTGATTGGTTTCCCAGTGCAATTAACCTTTTTCTGACAAAAAATTCATACAAAAAGTAGTTCTCAAATTTTACTGTAGTTTAGAGTGGCAAGCTACCTTGAAAGAGATTCCCAAACCAATCTTTTCAAGGTTCTTCTTGGGCCTGCCCCTTAGTTTGGCTGAAAAGGACTCTAGACACTGATATTTTTTCCATGTTTTCCCCCACAATCCGTTCCTGACATTATCAAATAACAGTCTGTTCAACATACAAAAGCTCCCTTTGTCCCACACTATAAAATAATTATCCAGATTCAGAATTCATGATTATTCATTTCAGAAAAGGCCAGTTTTTAAAGTTGCCTTAAGATACTAGCTTGCTGTGAGTCAATTGTGCAGCATGTTATATGCCCCTTAATGACCCAACTGGAACATAATCTACTGTGTAAAATTGAATGTCAAATCATATTCAATCTACCTAATTTTCTAGTGTTTTATACACTGGACTTTCCCATCTCTTCCTGGAGATACTACAGGTGGAATATAGCACCTTTGAACTGAAAAACATATACTTGAACAAGTTGAACACCTGAGTTACGGTCCTTCCCATTAAAAAAAAATATTTTTGTGTCGTAGATGATGGTGAGCAGAGACTGAAATATCCTCTAGCACGATTTTTTCAGCAGGTAAGGAAGATTAGGATTGTGGGGAGTAGTTCTCAGCTGCTTCAATGGAGAATCATTGCTTTAGATGGTGGTAGGGTTACAGAAGGCAGGCAGTCCAGTCATAGAGCTTCATCACTTCCAAAGAAGGAAAGGT
This sequence comes from Pseudonaja textilis, assembly GCF_049901715.1. NCBI lineage: Eukaryota > Metazoa > Chordata > Lepidosauria > Squamata > Elapidae > Pseudonaja > Pseudonaja textilis. The sequence goes on along the minus strand of NC_141992.1, from coordinate 51,441,475 downwards.
GAAATTTTTGTCTTATCCTGTAATTGGGCAGCACCAATCTAGTTGGTCTTTCAACTCTTGCTCAGCTCAAAGACCTCATTTTATTTCATCTCCACATTGATTGCTTAGTTCTGACTATAGGTATTGAGTGAAACCATGCACTGTGATTTGTAAACCAGAGTTTAGAGTGATTCAGATACATACAGGGGTGGGATTCTACCAGTTCGCACCTATTCACTGGAACCAGTTGTTAACATTCTAAGCAGTTCAGAGAACCTGTTGTTGGAAGAAATTACTGGCCTAATCCTGTAAGGAAGGCAGGAAGGAAACATTCTGGTGTTGCTTACAGAAACTGCCTCTCTGTTAACCCTTATTACATTCTTGGCAGGACTAGACTTCCTGTCACAGGAACGTCTCTGGAGTTTTTCCCCCCCTCCTTTGCTGGTACTTTGCTTGTGTGGAGTGACCATTCAAAGTTACAATGGCACTGAAAAAAGTGACTTATGACCTTTTTTCACACTTACGACTGTTGCAGCATCCCCACAGTCATGAGAGACCAGGTGAGGAGATGCGTGCCTCGATGTGAGTGATATTGAGTTGGCCACACCCGGCCAGTCACATGACCACCAAGCCATGTTCACCCAGTCACATGACCACCAAGCCATGCCCACCACCTAAGCCATGCCTACAGAACTGGTTGTTAAAAAATTTGAATCCCACCCCTGGATACATGCATGTTTGTACTAAAGCATGATTAAGCAGTAAATACTGTAGCTAGCATGGTATGAGAACTCTGTCATATTGTCCTTGGAAAATGAACTTTTAGAGATTGAGGAAAGGGGACAGGTATAGCCTTAAGGGAAACATGATCCCCATAACAGCCAATCCCAAACTTTAGGCATGCTAATCAAACTTCTTTGCACTCCAGGGCTCAGCTCGGCGTCGAGTCAGCATTGCAGTTGTACCCAGGCAGCTTACAGTAAGAAATCTCTTCTATTACTATGGATCGTTTGTAAGAATATAACTTGCTGAGGGCACTTATATTTCCATTACCATTTTACCATCGTTCTCTCTTTGTAAGCCAGTTCTGAATTCATTTACAGTCTAGCCCAGAGTTAAAAAATTTGCTAGTAACATAATTTCATGGCCTCCAGAATGTTCTAGTTGCTCATATTTTCCAGCTTTACTCCACGAGGACAAGAACATTAAAATGCTCATTCTTGACATTGTTTAAAATCATTCAAGAGATGATACTATGATGGGAGTACTACAGAATGGCAAGCAAGTCACAGCTTCTTTCCCATACTTCTGCTTGTATTTACAAGCAATAAATGGAAACTAATCAAGGAGAGAAGCAACCTAGAACTAAGGAGAAATTTCCTAAAAGTGAAAACAATTCATCAGTGGACCAGCTGTCCTCCAGAGGTTGTACGTGCTGCAACATTGGAAGTTTTTAAGATGAGATTGGATAATCATTTGTCTGAAATGATATAGCATTTCTTGCCTGAGCTAAAAGACTTCCAAGTTCCTTTCCAACTCTGTCATGCTGTTCTGTTTTTCTGTTATCTAATTATCTCTGCATCAGTTCCATAGCTCTGAAAATGAGGAAGGCCTTGAGGGAGAAGTGGTGAAGCCATCAATAGACAAAGATGAAAGTCCACAAAGGTAGGGATCATCTAACACAGAGGTCTCCAAACTTGGCAACTTTTAAGACTTGTGGACTTCAACTCCCAAGTCTTAAAGTTGCCAAGTTTGGGGATCTAACACAAGGAGCTTCGCTCACTGAGCACTGTTTTGGCTTGGCTTAGCCCTTGGTGTGATGGTTTCTCTTTGTTTCCCCATCACAGACAGTCCCATTTTTCCCAAGAAGACCCTGCAGAGAATCATTTGATCCTGCATCCAAGCCCTTCCAGCCTCTCACAGCAAAGCCTGCAAGGAGCAAATAGCAGCCATTGTAACAGAGAAAGAATCCATTGTGCAGAAGGGTAAGGCATCATCCAGGCATCCTTCCTGCAAGAAATGGGCTGCATTTGGCCTCTGAGTGCTGGGGTGGGTGGACGTGCTCCAGAAGGAAGCAGCTCAAGGCCAAGAAGTAAATGAAGGCAGAAAGCTAAATATGCATTAATTTTTTAATGTAAAAACGTAATCCCAAATGCAATGATTCTTCCCTTTCTGAAACTTTAACTACCTTGATTTCTTTGCAATTCTTGTGGATCTCCAGGATTGTATTCAAGGCTTCAAAGGTAAGAAATGTAGCTCAAGGACCTCATGTTGAGCACCTTCAACTGCAGCCAGTTTTCTTTTGAGGGATAGCAGACCCTCTTAAAATATCTCTTTTTGTTTCCCAGATGTAGCTATAGAAATGATTTTTGCCTACATTTGTTAAATTATGGTCCTGTTATCTCAGGCACTCAAGAAGGCCCAGAAACTCTCCCTTTTTTTAGTTTGACCCTCAACTGGTATAGGTTGGACTGAGAGTGACTAGCCCAGTCAACTTGTCAACTCCATATCTTGTCCAGTATTTTCCCCATTACGATGCAATAGTTCCCTGTAAGTAAAGTGGAGTTATGGGTTTGTTGCATACTTATTTTTACCATGGGTAAAATGGTTTCAGAATGAAGGCCTTTAGTTAGGCATTCAAAGATTAACTAAAATAGATCTTTGGAACACTGACAGTGTGAGTAAAACTTTCTTTAAAGCATACATCTTTAAAAAAAAATCTTCTGCATAAGCCTGAAAAATGATGTAGACACTTCCCCTACCCCTTTTCATTTCATTGAGTCTGATTCTTGGAGGCTGCCTGTACAAGTTCCTGCAGTTTCCTTGTCAAGAGTTTTCAGAAGTGGTTTATCATTGCTTCCTTCCTAGGGTTGAGGGAGAATGATTGGCCTAGAGTCATCCAGTTGGCTTTGCGCTTAAGGCAGGAGTAGAACTTGTGGTCTCCCAGCTTCTAACCTGATGCTTTAGCCACCTCATCAAATTAGCTGTCTGTAAAGTCTCATAAAAGACATGATTGGAGTTGAAAAAGGAGGCAGCTACTTTAAAGGTACTGCATATGATTCCTTACATTCTGAAGCACCTCCAATTAGTGTCTATTAGATACATTTTACTAAGCATTTCAAGGAGAAATAAAGAAGCAAACAAGAAATGGAGAGGCAAAAAGAAAGAATAAAACACTAACAAGTCAATTTTTGTTAATTAGTTCAAGTAACTGAATATACTGCATCATTTTCAAATTATCAACTATAAAAATTGAAGCCATATAAATGTTAATAGCAACGTAGCATAAAGCCTAAAATATTAAGAATTTCAGTCCGAACAAAAAAAAGGCTTTATATTAAAGAAACCCCCATTTCAGATGCAGCAGAAGCCCGTATAATGTATCATTCTAGTCCAAAATCATTTCTACGGGTGAAACTTGAAAAATTAGAATATCGTGCAAAAGTTCATTTATTTCAGTAATGCCACTTAAAAAGTGAAGTTAATATATGAGACAGACTCATTACATGCAAAGCAAGATAGTTCAAGCCGTGATATGTCATAATTGAGATGATTATTGCTTACAGCTCATGAAAACCCCAAATCTACAATCTCAGAAAATTAGAATATTGTGAAAAGGTTCAATATTCTAGGCTCAAAGTGTCCCACTCTAATCAGCTAATTAAGCCATAACACTTGCAAAGGGTTCCTGAGCCTTTGAATGGTCTCTCAGTCTGGTTCAGTAGGAATCACAATCATGGGAAAGACGGCTGACTTGACAGTTGTGCAGAAAACCATCTTTGACACCCTCCATAAGGAGGGAAAGCCTCAAAAGGTAATTGCAAAAGAAGTTGGATGTTCCCAAAGTGCTGTATCAAAGCACATTAATAGAAAGTTATGGGGAAGGGAAAAGTGTGGAATAAAAAGGTGCACAAGCAGCAGGGATGACCACCGCCTGGAGAGGATTGTCAGAAAAAGGCCATTCAAAAGTGTTGGGGACTTTCACAAGGAGTGGACTGAGGCTGGAGTCAGTGCATCAAGAGCCACCACACACAGACGGATCCTGGACATGGGCTTCAAATGTTGTATTCCTCTTGTCAAGCCGCTCGTGAACAACAAACAACGTCAGAAGCGTCTTACCTGGGCTACAGAAAAACAGAACTGGTCTGTTGCTCAGTGGTCCAAAGTCCTCTTTTCTGACAAGAGCAACTTTTGCATCTCATTTGGAAACCAAGGACCCAGAGTCCGGAGGAAGAATGGAGAGGCACACACTGCAAGATGCTTGAAGTCCAGTGCAAAGTTTCCACAGTCTGTCTTGATTTGGGGAGCCAGGTCATCTGCTGGTGTTGGTCCACTGTGCTTCATTAAGTCCAGAGTCAACGCAGCTGTCTACCAGGAGATTTTGGAGCACTTCATGCTTCCTTCCGCAGACGAGCTTTATGGGGATGCTGACTTCATTTTCCAGCAGGACTTGGCACCTGCCCACACTGCCAAAAGCACCAAAACCTGGTTCAATGATAGTGGGATTACTGTGCTTGATTGGCCAGCAAACTAGCCTGACCTGAACCCCATAAAGAATCTATGCAGCATTGCCAAGAGAAAGATGAGAGACATGAGACCGAACAATGCAGAAGAGCTGAAGGCCGCTATTGAAGCATCCTGGTCTTCCATAACACCTCAGCAGTGCCACAGGCTGATAGCTTCCATGCCACACCGCATTGAGACAGTAATTGCTACAAAAGGGGCCCAAACCAAGTACTGAGTACATATGCATGCATATACTTTTCAGAAGTCCAATATTATTCTATGTACAATCCTTGTTTTATTGATTGCATGTAATATTCTAATTTTCTGAGATTGTGGATTTGGGTTTTTCATGAGCTGTAAGCCATAATCATCTCAATTATGCCACATCAGGGCTTGAACTATGTTGCTTTGCATGTAAGAGTCTATCTCATATGTTAGTTTCACCTTTTAAGTTGCATTACTGAAATAAATGAACTTTTGCACGATATTCTAATTTTTCGAGTTTCATCTTTAGATTGAGTTGATTTCTGTGACAGATTATCTGTCAGAAAAATGTTAGTTTTGCAATTAAAGTGTGCCAAATAATTTTTATACTTAGATATCTCTCCTGTGTCCATCTCAGAGTTCTGATTTTTCTCCAGCTCCAAGTGTTTATACAATGTTGTTTTTTATAGCATTGGTCACTGGCGTACTAATTTTCTGATGTGGGAAACAAAGAATTCCTGCCAGTGCATTGAGCTGAGATGCAATGCTGAATCAGCAAGTGATGGGAGCACTGGCAACCTAGCCCTGGATTAGCAAAGGCCAATATTATCGCTTTATTGTTAACAAATATTCTTCAGTCAGGTTTGGAGACAAGTGGTGGAAGCTACAGATACATTTTATTACTCCTAAAATCATGATGCTGCCCCAATTATTTTAAACTGTGAGAAAGACATGCTCAGGGTATATCTTTTCATTTCAGCATAGGCATTTTTTATAAAAGCATTTCTTTGATCTATTGAAAAGTAGGGAAGCAGAAGCCCATGAAGACATATGCAGCTTCATTTATAATTATGGCTGTGTAAAGCAAAGGCAGCTGTTTGAGACCATAAAGAAAATCAAATTAATCACTCTCTGTCTCTTCATTGACTTCACAATGGGACTCAGTGTTTAGAAGTCAGGCTCAACAAAACTGCTGGTTTGAACATTTCTTTTTGGCTTCCTTGGCCTTTTTAGTGAAGCTGTCGGTACCCAACTGTGCTATAGGTTTTTTTTGTCTTTGGAGCTGACAATAAAGGGTGTCTTCTATTGTCTTTTTCAGAAGAGATTCAGAACTTAGGAGCAGAAGCCACACTAGCAAAAGTCTAGAAAATCTCAATGAAGGATTGGGTACTGAAGAGGCAAACAAGGAATGTGAAGAATTGGAAGAAAATGCTCCCCTGTGAGTGAATATTGTCTTCTATTCTTATCACCTGTGGTGGCCTCTTAGCAAGGATTTTGAAGTTTTGCCAGGGTGAGAATACATACCAGCACAGATGGGTTTAAAGTGCGAATGAAGGAAAGAATGGGCCCATGGGTGAAGTTACAAACAGTAGGTCCATCAATGTTTATTGTAGTAGTCACAATGGCAACACATGGCCAATAAGTGCCAGGAGCAAGTTTTGTCCATGTCCTACCTGTAAGCTTCTGTGAGACATTTGTCCTGAAAGATGCTGAACTAAAGTATTCATCTGAATAAGCAAACTCTACTTATGCTTCTATGGTACAAGGAGGTTGGGATTGGGTGCAGGGTTTTACTTGCTGAGAATATCTTTGTTTTCTTGCCCTTATGGCTACAAAAAAAGTAAATAGAAAAAGTACAAATATGTAATTAAGCAATATATGGATTGTTGTGTAATTTTTTATTTCTTCTAAGAGATACAGAACTTGTGTTTCTTAGGCATAATATTTTATTTTGCATTCACGTCCAGTAATAATGAAAATACAATCTATATATCTGAGAAATGCATGAGCATCCAACAGAAGAGAATACTGTATATATAGCTCAGGCTTGCACTGTGGAGTCCTTGGTGTTTCCTGAGCTTGGATGTTTGCTTGCAGACATTTCATTTATCCAACTGGATACATAATCAGTAATGGTGAGTGTGGGGTTTGCTTCCTGTTTGCATACAGTAGCTTGCCCTACCAGTGTTGGAGAAAATATGGTTTTCTTCTGGGTAGTTCTTTCATTAGAGTATCATTTAATGCTTGTTTGTCTGGTGTTAATCTCCGCTTAACTGAGTTTTGGTTATTTGAGGGGTGTGTGCTCTGATCTCTCTTTTTAACCTTCTTAGCTTTTTGTTGTGTCTTTTGATATGTAAATATAGTTTATTTCTATGTGTCTGTTGACAGCTGATTTGTTTGAATGTCGAGCTTCCAAGAATTCCTAAAATTTATAAATTTTGTTTGATAATTTAACATAGAATATAAGACTCTAACAGCCACTATGTATGTGTAAAAGACTAGCAGAGTGCATCCATTAAACACTAAGTAACATTTCAAAGACATCATGAAAACGCCTTAATGTCACAAAAATGGTCAGACTCAACCAGCTTCAAATGGGAAATTGTGAGTATCTAGAGATTCTAGACCAAACTAAATCCAAAAATGCTAAGGAATTCCTGAAAGCTTGGCCTTCAGACAAATCAGCCATCAATAGACATATAAAAATAAACTATATTTGCATACCATCCAAAATGGAAGGAAGGAAGGAAGAAGGAAAGAAAGATAAGACATCCTTTTCAGCAGCTATCACTCATATAATCAGGGATGAATATCAAACAATCAAACACAAAACCATACCCTAATCAAGGAACCACCAAGGAGAAAACCATACCCCCCACCAACATTGACAGGGCAAGGTGCTATAAATAAACAAGAAGCAAAGTACCAAACCCCAAACTCTGTAGCACTGATGGTAGCTAGTTGGGTAATGAAATATCTGCAAGTAAAAAAGCTAAGCTGAGAGAACACCAAGAACTCCACATATGAGTATATTTTGGGATTTGAGCTACAGGTCTGATTTTTCATTTTGACATAAGATAGCAGCTTTAATATTTAGTTGCACTAAATGACTTTTTTAAAATGTATTTTTGGCAGGGTGAAAAAATCTAAATTGGAGATTTGCAGAGCCTGGTTTTCTATACCCATATACTACTGGGTTTCATTATGGATGTTTGTATTGGGGATTGCTTGCCTTGTTCTAATTTGGATCCTGGAGCTGCAGAAGCAATGTTCATTTGTAGCCTCTGACTGTTAACTTTGCATCATCAGACTTATGGAAAAATAAAAAAGAAAACAATATGGATTTCTGTTTGTGATCACTGTGCCCTAAATGCCTGAGACATAGTCCTACTCAGTCCGACAAGGCCCTAAAATATGGTCCCACCCTGCTGAAATGTCCTGGAAAACCTCACAAATAGTTATGCATTTGAGTGAACTCAAGTATGAACTCTACTAAAGGTGATATTGTTTTAGCTCGGTAAGTATGTTTGCTAAGCAGTAGCAGTAGCATTTAGATGTACTTCACAGTACTTTACAGCCCTCTCTAAGCGGTTTAGAGTCAGCATATTGACCCCAACAATCTGGGTCCTCATTTTACCGATCTCAGAAGGATGGAAGGCTGAGTCAGCCTTGAGCCTGGTGAAATTCAAACTGCCAAATTGCAGGCAGCTGAGTCAGCAGAAGTAGCCTGCAATACTGCATTCTCATCACTGCACCACCGTGGCTCAAGAGATACTATAATAATGGGGAAATGCTTACAACTCTTTATTAATATATTAATATCTAATGTGAATAATTGTCATTGCCTAAAAAAGGGATGTCCTTGGGTTTTTAACAGAGAGATTTTTCGTATTCAAGATGGTAGAAATACGTAATTGCATCCATTACAATCTGGGATTAAAACAATCTTTGAAATGGAACTTCAATATGAGAGTGATATTTATCAAAGTCACCAATGAGGAAATGTGCTGAGTAGCATTCCTTCCCACTAATAGGTGGCAACGTGGCTCACCTGGAATATAATTGCAGTAACAATATTTGAGAAGGAGAAAAATAAACTTTCATTATTTGCAAACTGAAGGCTATAACCCTATCATGTTTGGGAAACTGCATGAGACTGAAGCCCAGATATGTGTGTAGGATTGGGTTTGAAGAATGCAGAGAGTTTTGTCTCACCTGACAGAACCCTGAATGTAGCAGGGTGGGACTGAGAATGGATGCCCTTCCCATTTGACTAATGCCATAACATTATGTTGTTAAGAATTTGGAACCATGTCTTATTTATCTGAGGAACGGATGCAAATAAAGATGATGAAAAATCACTGAGAGTCAACAAAGCTTATCCGAGGCATTGACTGACGTATCACCTGTAAACCAACCATACTTTCCAGAACGTACTTAGCACAGGGGCTAGGGATGCGCCATCTCCTGTAAGTCATGTTGAAACGTTAATGTAATAGTATACCCCTAAGAAACAGCTATTTCTAAGCGTGGTTGGAAACAGATTGATCATTTTTATTTTTATTACAAAACAAGAAGCCAAGACAGTTCCTATTGTGGCTGAACCTCCAGATGGGTTGAGATATAGACAAGTTACGTGCTCTCTGCAAATTTGGGGATTGCTCCAGCATGATTGGAGAGTATCAGGCTTGAAAAATCTGCCTTCTGCTGATAGCTACTAAGGAAGTGGTGCCTTTAATCCTTCTTATAAGCGTGATGTGTTCCAAAAAAAGAAGAAGCAAAAATATACTACTCTCAAACCCCTTCCTCTCCTGAAATGTCAAATCTACTAAATAAAATGTGATAAATGCTGCTGTTTAAATGGGGTCTCTGAGAATTAGGAGAATACAAGAATGGAAGACTAATATCGTGGTACATGCAAATATGAGATGGAAACATATATAACTGAAGTCCTGTTCCAATCTGTAGAAGCCATCTGGGCTGGAAGAAACCTTTTGAAGCTAAACCCAAGACAGAACTGCTCTCTGCCCATTGATGCTCTTGGCTGATTCCAGTAATGTCTCTCAAAGTGGTAGCTGGGGAAGCAGATTCATAACTTGGAACTTAGCTGCAGATGTGCTAGTTGAAATCCTACCTGGAGCAAAACACCCCCTCAACAATCAGCTTTGCTTTGGGGACTATTTGATTGAACTACAGCAATGCATTCCACAAGGGTCTGTTTTTAAAGACCAGTCTGGAAATACAGTTGGCACATCATTTCTGTTTGCTAACAAGAACTAGACATTGCAAACATATTACATCTCTATTTTTGTTCCTATGCTGATTTCCATTAGGTCTTGGGTGCAACTTAAAAGGGCTGGCTATAGTCTATAAAGCCTTATATGCCTGGGAAGCAAGGCACTTTCAGACCATCTTCTTAAACCAAAATCAACTTATCTAATGTGCACTATATGTGGGAAATTGTTGGTAAAGTCTCATTGTTGTGAAATTGGGGGAATAGGGTGCTGAGGTTAGGAAGAGGTGTTTCGTTTGTGGCTTATTTAATGGAAGAGTCCTCCAGAGGGGGTTGGCCATGTCCCAAACCTGTTGAGTTTCCAGAAATGAGTCAAAACAGAGCTCTTCTAGAGAACTGTTTAGCTCATTAGGAAACTACATAGAAACTATTACATTTCTCCAATATTAAATTGCTGTTAACATTTATATTGCTTACCATCATACTACAGAATTTTGTTAAAAAGAACACTGAAAATTATGGACACAAAAATATGTCAAGGCATGCTGCACCCCAACACAGAGGTCATATTGAATCTTCAACACTGATATTCTTTTATTTATCAAGTCCTCTTTTAAAAGTCATCGAACATAGTGGTTATCACTTTTGCCTTGAAATAGTGAATTCTAAAGATTAATTGTGCTGGATGAAATATTTTTGCCTTTTCTGAATCTCCTTCCATTCAGCTTTGTTGGAAGATCTTTGGTTCTGGTGTTTTAACAGAGGAAGAAAATGTATGATTGTACACTGTACCATCACATAGTTTCTCTATCAGTCACATTTTTCCAGGCTAAAGAATCCAATCCCAAATATTCTAACTTTTCTGCATAAGAATGGTGACTGAGCCTCTTGATTATTTATAAATAAAGTAACAAAGAGTAATACTGAAGAGAGAAAGAGATACAATGTTGATTTACTGTGCATATCTATTTTTTTGGAAAAAAGGTAGTCTAACTAATATACTTTTCCAGCTCTACATTGAAGGTTCTTCCTTTTCAAAGCTACTCATGATTTTGCCTGCCTGTATTCTGGCAGAATATATTCTGTAGTTCTATAGATTTATTACATCTAAGTATAAATGGATATTATTCATACAGCTTGAATATCTTTTGACTATCACTTTCAAAATTTCAAAACAAACTTTTGACTTTTGAAAACATAAAAGTCTCAGAAGTCAGATATTGACCAAAATCAAGGTTCTGAATGCAAAGATTCTACTTGCATAACTGTATTTCATTTCTTCATTAGCTTAAATAATATATAAAAAATCATATACAACATGTGCTTATTTTGCACATGCTATAAAATTGAGTATGTACAATGCTATCTTTGGTTAGCGGTTTCAATTTTTTTTACTATACGACTTTCAAACAAGTTTAAGTGCTTGAGGCTAAAAAACAGAATGTTGTTTCTTATGAACAAAGTCTGTTCTCTTTTTCTCTTTGTTATGTTGATTTTGAATTTCCTGTATTGTACTGCAGCCCATCACAATGACCACATGCATTCTAAGATTAAGTTGAACTATTTCTGGCTAGTGCTTTAATTTTTTCTGGGAAAGAATGATGTCAGTGCCTTGAATCAAAATGAGACCTAAATTCTGAGTGACTAGCACTGATGATATTACCTAGTTTGGGTAATGAAACTTCTGCAAGGAAAAAAACCAAACTCAAGAGAGCACCAAGTTCTAACAGTGCCTGCAAAAGGTTTCACATGTACAGGAAATCGTTTGTAATACCTATTGCTCAGTTCTCATATTGGGCAACTAAGAGGAAAGTGTGGTTGCATTTTGACACTCTGCAGGAGCAGGAAGTGCATCTGTTTATTTGTTCCACACGTGATCAGTTCTTTAAAACCACTTCTTATTTTTCGCTTATATTTCATCTTCGTCCCTTACAGATCTCCAGATGGAGCCCGGTAAAACTAAACTATAAACCCGTTAAACGGATTAATCTTATGCGAAAGAAGAAGATCTCGTTTCTTTGTCTCAAGTCAGAAATGCAATCCCGAGAGTTTTCTAAGAAATTTGAGAAACTGGGGAAGAGGGAGGCGACTGTTCATTTGAAACACACCCACCCCTTCAGTATGTAGAGCAGAACACAATAACAAGAGTTGGAAGGGACCCTGTAGGTCATCTAGTCTAACCGCCCCACCCCCTCCACGCCCAAGCGGGAGACCCTGCCTGCCTACACCGTTTCGGACAGATGGCAGCCCAGTCTCTTCTTCAAAGTTTCCAGTGATGAAGCTCCCACAACTTCTGAAGTTAAAATATCTTTTATGTCCGTGCGTTTCCGCCTCCCACCCCCTCTCCGTTTCGTTTTCAATGTACTGTATTGAAGGAAGGGGGAAACCTGAAATACTGTCTAAAGTCTTGGAATTATTCTTTAATTGATTCGTTAAAATAAATACTGTGGTAGCGATCTCTCGGTCTCTTTTAAGCACCGAGCTCTGTTTTTCTGGGAAGCAAGTCCCTCTTTCCCCTCCCCACCTTCCAACGGCTCTACCGTCGTTAAAAGGGGGAGGGGGCGACAGCCCACTTTCCAGGCCCCGTCTGCTCCACGAAAGCGCGGGAAAAACCCACTCCCACCCACGACACCAATAAGCTCTCAGGGTCCAGCCCACGTCCCTCAGGGACTTTTGAAACGCCCGGCCGGCCGGGAAGCCACGCCTTCGCGGCGATGTGGCTCCCGTTCCTCTCCCAGTCCGTGCCCGGTGCTCTCCTTCCGTCTGCTTCTTGCGGAGCTCGGGAGGAAACAGCTCCTTTTTTTTTCTTTCTCCCCTCCCTGCCTCAGGAGGGCAAGAGGGCATCTTGGCTGCGCGGGGACCCTTCCTCAAACATCCTCCCTCCCAGCAGGTCCTTCCCAGCCGAGAGCGGAATCCCCGCGGCGGAAGAAACGGCGCCCGGCGCTACTTCAACCTCCAAAGGAGAACCGGCGGGAAGGGGGGCTTTTTCTGCCGCTCCCCTATCTGGGGAAGAAGGGCCGCATCTTTGTGCGCTTCTGCCTGGCCGGAACGACCGCGGGTAAGTCTGGAGGTGGAGTTGGGGTGGGGTGGGGAGGCGGGCGTAGCCTGGAATATGAATCGACAATAAAACGGGGTGCTGCTAAGCATATGCAGAGTGCTTGGCTCCCCCCACACCAACAAAAGGAAAGGCAGACTCTTTTCCTTCCAGGGCAAGGGAGGCTGGCCTGGATGAGGGGAATCTAAAGAACTGGAAGGCTAAGAGTTGAATTCAAGATGAAGGTCTTTGTAGGCATGGAGGACTCCCCGCTTCTTAATAAATTCGTGGGTGGGGACGGTTCGCTGCTGGTTGATCACAGGACTTGGGACTTGTGATCGCACCGGGGCATTTTTCTGTTACAGCAGTATTTTGGATTCAGCAGAAGCGGGAAAACGACTTGATGTTCTGTTTTACTAGCTTCTTTGGGCAGGTTGCGAGCCCTCCTGCCTAGTAAGGATGGGAAGAGTTGGTCTCAGCTGGTTTTAAAGAGAAGTTAGATCTGCGGTCTGACTCCTCTTGTGTTTCCTCCTTTTGGTCAGAAAATTGAACTACTACAGAAACTGTAGAATCACTGAATCTCTGGGCAGCTGTAAAAACCTTCTCTTCAAGCTCCTATTATCTAGAACTCACGCCTGGCTTCAACCTTGGCAGATCGTCGCTTTGCCTTCAACCATCGGCTAATTCTTGTAAGCTTTTGGATCTGGCCCCAAAATTCTGATTCACTGCTGCTGAATCTCTATGCTTGGAAAAATAGGACTTTTTGTCCTCAGTGTAGAGAGATAATCAAGGCCCTTTAATCCCTTTGACAGCTTTCAACAGAGAGCTTTTTTTTAAAAAAAAAAGCATTTCATTTTTACATTGTAAAAATTTGTGTGGCTGCCTGTCTTAAAACACAACTCTGGGTGGGCTCACAATGCTCAATTTTCAGCTAGACAATGAGAGAAGAAAGATATAGTTATTGTGTACTTCCAGATTTACTTTGTGGTTGTAAGTTGAGGACAACCTGTATAACCTTTGTATCTGAATTTACATTAGCAGAGGCTAGGCTGTTTAACCATGATTTACTAGTCTGTTTAACCATGATTTACTGAATAAACTAACTGCACTGGTTGACATGATATACTAAGGCATAAAACCAGTATTTGCAAACCACTGACTGGTTTTGTTTGGTATGCCAAGCTGAGAAAATATACACTTTGCCATGAAGTGAACCCAATCAGTGAGCAGCAACACCTTCTGCACCCCATCGCAGCAAAAGCTTAAGAAAGTCAGTACATACACTTCCTTCCTCTTGGTCTCTGGAAACTTAGATACTGAACTGAACTGAAGCTTATCTTTCATCTGTTGCTCTTTAGCTCTTGTAAATAACCCCAGAAGGAAAGAGACTTGATCATAACAACATAATCCCTGATGTCATCTTCCTGAAGCTGGTTGGATTTAAAGTTTTCCTCATTCCCCCATCTAGTATGGGCATTTCTGCTTCTTCATAAACTGGTGTGTGTGTGTGTGACTCCAGTTCTCACTTAACAATCTTGGCAAGTGCACACTTTTTAATACTGCAGCTAAAGGGTGGTGTCAAGCGGCAAGGCTGTAAGGCTTGCTTCACAGTCTGCCTCTACTAATTGGTGTTTGATTTTTCCAGAAGTGTTGTAGAAAAACAATTAAGTTCAATCAAAAAGTACTTCTGCTGAGTCCTTGATATGGCCAGTTGCAATGTGGATGCAAAGAGTAAAGCTCAGATCCCTTGAACTCACTTGAAATCACACTTGGCCAAATTGATAGCATTAGGACCAGGTGAACGACAGTATGAATTCTTTTGTGTATTGCCCTTTGGGCTCTTCTACAGAAAAACAGTGGTTATGGCAAGCATTGCCTTCTATCTTATAAGCACTGATAAGACCACAGATCTCTAAAACTGCATTGGGTTATATTGAGATTATAACTTCTGTGCTAACTTGAAATTTTGTACACTTGGATATCAATGTACTGGGAAGGTATTAAGTTGAGCCAACTGTTGTAAAAGTTGCATTCTATATTAACTTGATTTTTCTAGGGTTTCAACAGTCTGAGAAATGTAACTGTGCTGTAGTTTACATTTATTTCTAAACTAGAAGTGTTGGCTGTGCCTTGATCTCTCTCTTTTCTTGTTTACACTCTGAAAGAGTGTAGGAAGGAAAAACTCCTGGTGATCTTGTATCTGTGCCAGCATCATCACTGGATAAATGAAGAGGAAACTCAGTGAAGGCTCAGTATCAGTGATCTACTGATGACAAAGAATAAATTACTTGATATGAGGAAAAAGATCAGAAACTTGAATTTCTGCCCTGAAGTTCTCCTGGATAGAATTTGGGACACCTAGAAGCATTTTTTTTCCTTCCATGGTTATCCATAATTTATTTTGTCAGCATAGATAGTCCTCAACTTGTGACCACAGTTGAGCCCAACATTTCTGTTGCTAAGCAAGACAGTGGTTCAGTCAGTTTTGCCCCATTTTACAACCTTAATTGACACGGTTGTTAACTGAATTTGACTTTCTCATTGACTTTACTTGTCAGAAGATCGCAAAAGGCGATTATGTCACTTTTTCTGTGCCATTGTCATTTCGAATGGTCACTAAATAAATAGTTGTAAGTCAAGGACTACCTGTAAAAAGGTAGATAAAGGTTTCTAAGGTTGGTTCACTTGATGTCAAGGAGTCACTCTTAACTTCTGATAACTACATCGTCAGTCGTACTGGCAATCAGCAAAGAGACTGCAACATTGGTACAGGGTGTTTTCATGCCTCTCAGTAGATGGGCTAATCACTGCTGGATGATCTTAAAAAGCGTTCCCATCAACAACATATTTCAGAAATCTAAGCAAGAGATGACAAGGACATGAGTGACTGTAGCGAGATTCCCTGCTCTTGAGGCTTAACTGACCCACCAGCCCAAACTAAGCAAAGGTTTCACTTTGCTCCTAGTGCGAGCCATGCGTCCAGAAGACCCGCCAGATCATAGACCTGCTTTCTCAGTGCTAGTGCTATCCAGTAAAGAGACACCACTGGACTGGAAATCTCAGTGAACAAACAGTAATTTGTCAGTGCTAAGATGCAATTTAAGCCTGTTCTCATCCATCTAGATCAGGGCTGTCAAGCTCCCAGCCCGTGAGCGGGATGCATCATGCGCTGGCTACGCCCAAGCCCAGTTTAGCAAAACTGGAAAAAGTCCCAATACGTCACATGATGACGACGTGAGTTTGACACCCCTGATCTAGATTCTTACAGCCTCCAGGCACTCAAGCAGGACTTCAATGACATCACCATCATCAGCATGGAGAAAATCTATCTATTTGATCACTAGGAGTTGAAAATGACTTGATGGCACATAATCACTCAGTAGCATATTGATCATGCCAAATCTTTAGAGACCTTATCCAGTGCCTTTCTGTAAATATTAGCTTGGATAGGAGAGAGAAGCAACCCTTGGACCCACACAAGTAAATAGCTATTGGGCCCATCCCCCACCCCCAAATAGGAACTATCCACAAGGGATGGAGTGGAACCTCAGCAACACGGTGCCTCCAATCCCTTCGTACTACAGCCAGTCCAGAATGCTACTGTGATTAATAGTATTTAATAGTATCAAATGCAGCTGAGAGATTGGAAAAAGAGTAGGAACATCATTTCCCAATAAAAGTAATCTACTAGGGCAATCAATGCCATTTCTTCTTCTACATCCAGTCCTGAATCTTGATTCTAGAGAATTGTGGTTACCCTTTTCTTCTAAGGTACTCCATAGCTGCTGCCCCACCACTGCCACATCTTTCCCCAAAAGGAAAATATTCCCTTCATCCGATCATCTCTGGTGTCCATATGAGTGTTCAATGTGATCTTTACAATCCAAGATTCATATCTGAAGGAATTTAAATACTTTGCAATACAGTTCAAGAACAAGTTTATAACCTGTGGATGAGGCTTTTAGAAACTTGGACAACCTGGTAAACAAGTTTGGATGCTACATTTCTAAGTTAGAATAGGGAGGAGTATTGGGTTTGTTTTGCAATGTGGAACTGATCTAGCATTTAGATCCAGATAAGGATTTTATTGCAAAAATGACAGTTTGAGCTATCACTTTACCTCTACCACCAGCTTCTTATATATTCTTAGCAAAAACCTTTTGTTTGAGACTTTTCTGGCAATTTTCCAGATGTAAAACAGAGTTAGCTATACCTTTATGAGCTGGGGCAGCAGCAGCTAACATTGAAACTGGGAGTAGGGCTTCACACAGGGCGTTCCATATATTTAGCCAACTTGCCATAACTATCTTACCATGGCCATCTTGCCACAGCCAACTTGCCATGGGACAATTCACCACATTTAATTTGCTGTGGGACAGTTCGATGTGGACAGTTCAATATCTCAACACATTAAATGTTGTCCACCACTCTTTCTTTGACATTATTTTCTTTTTTGTCTATTTCTACAAAAATAGAAATAACACTGAAGAAACAGTGGCAGATAACCTTTATCATGTTGAGTTGTCCCATGTGAAATTGTCTGGCAGCAAATTGGCTTCAGTGAGTTGTCCTGTGGCAAGGTGGCTGTGATGACATGGCTGCGATGAGTTGGCCATGGCGAGTTGTCCCATTCCAATTTAAAAGATCTCAAAACTTTTCTGAAATTCAAGAAAAATTGAAATTCAGTGGTCATATTCTTTACAAAATGGGGAAGGTGCATTTAATCGACAGAAAGTTAAGGCAATGAAAGAAGGGCTGAGTAGATGCAACAATAATTTAAATAATACAGTTCTTGTTTATGAATGGTTCATCCAGTTCAGTTAATGGTTTTCAACTTGTTCTGGAAGGATTGCTTGATAATCTTCATATTCTGAGTTGCCAAGTATAGTAGCCTCCATAGTCCAATTTGACTCATCTGCCATTTAGTGCCATTCTTCTACTTTCCAAATGAGACATAAAGTTTGTAAAATATCATTTTCAGTTGGGCTACACTGGGGTTTTTTTTTTTCATTTTAAAAAGGTTTAAGCCTCTTACCAAAGTGATGAAATAACTTTATTTTAATTTGATTTATGTTTTATATATTTTTATTTCTTTTTAGATTTTTAGCATTTTGTATACCAGCCAAGGACTTTGGTAGAAAGTCATCTCTAGATCAAGTGAATTACATAATTAATTCAGGTGCTATTTCTTTAAAAGTCTGTATTGTTTGGGAAAATCTGCATGTGTATGTCTCTGGATCTGGTGATCTTCTTTACAAGCTCTCTGAGTTGTACTCAGTGAGAAACTGCAAGCACTGTCTCTGCTATCTGGGGTTGGTAGACCTTCCAGAATGACTTGTGGAAAAAAAAATACAGACAAAAAATAAGAATGTATATGATGTAGATATGGTGCTAAGTTTCTCAATAATTGGAATGATCAAATCATAGAGATCAAATTGTAGAGATTTTCACAGATCTTAAGTACCTATAAGTCCAAAACAAAGATAGGTAAGGGAGCCAATAAAAAGATAAGTTTTCTAGGGTTATAGAGAATTTAATTAATGATGATTAGAGAATGATTAGAGAAATCTAACACATCATGGTAGCATGGCATCCTCTCTTCAATGCAGTATTGAGAAAGTTCTTCTGAGGCCAGGTTGCTTCCCACAGCTACTCCTAGAGTCCCTACTTCCAACTGGACCTTTGATTAATGAATCATTTGAATAGACAGAGTACAATAAATGTTCATGATAGCTATATAAAGACCTCTAGTGCTATGGAGCTTTAATATTTATTAAATAAATATACAGCTAGTCAGAAACATCCCTTCCTTGACCGAGGAGAGTGGCTGATTGTTTAGGATATTACATAAATAATTTCATGGTGGAATTGGTTAATCATAAATATCTCATCTGATTTTTTAATGTTTCCATTTAGAAACAAATTTCTTTCCTAGGGAAGAAAATTCTCATCACTGCCAAAGGATTTTGCTTCAGGCTCAGGTCACATGCTATGTTGACCACATCATGCTATAACTCAGTAGAATGCCTATGCTAACAACTCTCTCCTGCTGAAAAGCTTTGTAAACAGACTATATGTAGTAAAAGTCAACCCAGCTTCAAACAGTAATAGAGGATACTTAAAAAAAAAACTTCAAGAAGTGCAAGAACAGGGGAAGACACTGGATCCTTAGATCTTTTTGACTCCTAGTTTGGATCTGGCAGTTAATCAGTTTTGTGGTCTTGGTTCATTTTGTTCCATGTTTGTATAATTTACACATCAGATACACCCAAATAGTATTCTGCCTCACAGAAATGAAAGACTGAATAGAGCTTAATTGTACAAGTGATTACAGGATATTGTCTGGAGTAGGGAGGGAGGGAGAAATTGCTCATTCTAGTTGATAACAGTGTAGAATGGTTTATCCTAGTGAGAAATTTTGAATATCTATTTTAAATAAAATAAACTACTGTTATTTTATATGAAAATTATAAAGAATCATATCACTTTAAGAATCACTATAAAAACTTTTGTAATGCGCCATAGATTTTTCTGAACAACTTCATAAAATCACTGATGCATTAAACTGAGTTGAAACTGCATAAACAAATATGTGGAGGAATGAAATTGTAAACAAGTCAAGGCAATGATATGCAAAAAATACTGTGTTAATTTTCTGGGTCAACCACAGCCATTCAGAAGCAGCTGATGGGTGACAGCAGAAACTTTCCATGAACCAATGAGCTAATTTATGCATGCAGTGTGATTTTTTTTAAGAAAAGAAAAACCTTTATCTCTGCTCAAGTGACAGCAGTTAAACATTGAACTTCTTGAAGAAAAGTGGTTAAGAATTTTCCTGGCAAAACCTGTCTTTCAGTACAAGTGACTTTAGTTGAGAAAGACCGTCCTAAGGTCTATGATGTTCTAAGAAGTTAAAGTGTTCCTTTAATAGTGTATTTTTCTTGCAGAATTATAACACTTTGCTATCAAGAGATGATTTGTATCATGTTGGAGAACAAAGCAGATATATGAATTTCTGACATAGTGTATGGCACTAGTACTGAGTCTGTGAAAATGCTCCTGGAATAGAAGTGGGATGAATGGCACTTGGTTTTGTCAGAAGATCTAGCTCCTATATCTGTTTATTTTAAAGCACTCTTTAGTATTCATATTTATTTATAATAATACAGTATTAAAATTTGCACAAACACTTAAATTTTTCCAAAAGAAAATATCTAAGACAGATTTAGATGTCAGAACCTTCTAAGTGGGGTGGGGAGGAGAAATGTTTTGTGGCTATTAACTTCAGAGTTGTGTAGGAAGAAAAAGAATGAAGAATGGGATGGAAGTCACGAATTTGGTCATTGGTAATTCCAATTCAGAACTGTATGAGTAGTGCTGACTATAAGCAGCAAGTCTGACAAATTATGCAAATTATTGCAGTTATTAACCAAGACTGAAAAAAGAAGAAGCATGACTGAAATGTATGCCCCTTGTACATGATTCCTAGATAATGTGTGGGAAGGAAGGTCTCACACTATTCCTGTTTGAAGAAAGCCTCCTTCTAAGTACTTGCCCTGCTATGAAAAAGATTATTGCTAATTTGATCAGAGGAATATTGTAAGCTGGGAGGGGGGTATAATTTCTATCTTACCTGTATTTTTCTACCACGTGAAACAAACTTTACCTGTGAAATAGACAATTCAGATTTGTGAAACAATAAAAGGATAAAAAGTTAACTTTTTACGTCAGTACATTTTAACTAAAATCAACCTTCCCTTCTTCATGGTTCTTATTAAGAAAAATAAAGCACAGAAACATTAGTTATTGAGGATATGCTATAGTTCTGTGTCTTTGCTTAGCTAATTCATCATCTTGCTCCATGTTTAATCCCCTCCATATTATAATAATTCCAGTGGCTTGTTTGAGCTTGACATTGAGGTCAATAACTTAGTAGTTAAGAGGCTAAGCCTATACCAGAAGTTCTATGGTTAGAATTTGCTTCTCAAGATGGCATTAGACCGATAGTTTGAATCTGAACACTTTTAGACTAATTTTTTTTTTGCTTTGAGCTCAAAAGCTTCCTGAACTAGGGGTAGAACATTTTGGGAAGTATTTCAAGCTGAAAACATATTTCAAAATGGCTTTTTTTGCACTTAAACATCTGTTTCACACACAGAAAGAGGACATTTGAAACTTGAAATACTTCAAAGATAAAATGTTTCACACGTCTCTTTAGATTGTCATATCTTTTAGATTCAGTTGATGATGTAACGTAATAGTAGTAAAATTGTTCTAAATTGCACTAACAATGTGTGAAGCCAAAAATAAAAATAAAAAACCTAACTAGGAGTGATTCTCAGCAGAAAAAAGTGAAAGGTCTTTATTTGAATCAATGTTGACACTCATGGTTGGTTTTTTTCCC
Organism: Pseudonaja textilis; assembly: GCF_049901715.1. NCBI lineage: Eukaryota > Metazoa > Chordata > Lepidosauria > Squamata > Elapidae > Pseudonaja > Pseudonaja textilis. The sequence continues at coordinate 51,420,334 of NC_141992.1, read as the reverse complement.
ATTATGAAAACAACTGGCATCCGCTATAGAATAGCTAAGAATAATACTATGTGATTTTCTGGGTTTGGTTTATTATGTCTCTTCTTTTGGCTACTGAGCAACTCTGAAGAGTCTTAAATGTGTATAATGGCAGAATACCCCGGTATCCTCAACACCTTATGCTAAGGTTGAGTACATCTAGAGCTCAAATAGAGGCATTGCCTGAAAAATACCTGCTTCTAAAAGCAAAGAAGTGGTGGGACTCCACATTCCTCTTCCTAAGTGTCAGCCTCAAATGGAGTTGTACTTTGCCTTTAGTTCCTCCATCACTTCTGGGCACAGGAACATTGATATACATTTTAATCTTCTGTTTTCTTTTCCAGGTTTCATTCTTGCCCCTGAAGTCCCAGGAGAATGACTCAGCAAGATGGAGAGCAACCAAATCAGTCTCATTCTCTCTTTGATGCCTTTTTGCATGCCAAGCAGTGCAAAGAGGTCTTGAGCAGATTTGAAGAGCTGTGCAGTTATCTGAATCTGGAACACACTGGCCAGATCCATTTCTATCACAAGCTCAAGTCTTCTCTCAATTATTGGAGTGCTAAAGCTTTGTGGACCAAGTTGGACAAGAAGGCTGGACACAGAGATTATGACCAAGGAAGAGCATGTTCAAACACCAAGGTAAAAAGTCACGTCATAGTTGCAATCTAATTCAGATTCTTTTTGATAGGTTTCCATATGAGATGCTAAGACACTAGGATCTAGACATTGGAATAACTGGCTTCATGACTGGTGTCTGATTATTAGTACTAACTTTCCTTTGGTTAAATTATGAAGACACTTTATAGTTTAGTAGTATAGCATATTTAGTTCTTCTACATGCAAAGGTATATGTCTATATGTGTAATAATTATAAGTCTAGGCAGTATAAAAGCTAGTTTCATACTTGATGCCTGGGTATTGTTACTAATTTTCCTGCTGTTTGGTATGAAGAGGTTTAGGTTTGCCTTTCAGTGTTATAAGTTTCTGATTCCTTATTTACAAATGGTTTTCTTCATTCCTATACTCCTATCAAAACCCCACATCCCTGATGTTTCTATTTTTTAATCTATATTTTTCAAAGAAGAAAAGTATTTCCTTTAATACTTCCTGTTCATAATTCTGTAAAATGAAAAAACTGAATTCCCTCAAATGTGTGTCTACATTTAACAATAATCAAAAATAATTGCACTAATATAACTGCTTATTCTTTTTTTACATAGTACATGAATAAGCATTACTTTTAGCAACAAAATTATAGTTTCTCAAGAGACCAAAAAAACCTAGACATAAACACAAATAAAAAGAAACAGGCATCTCAAGAAAACTGCAAGTATTTTAAAAGAAACAAATATCCCATGAAAATTGCAAATATTTTAATGTTTAAAACTATGAACATTAATTGAAATTACAAAATTAGATCAAAGGAGTAATTAGCTGCTCCATCCACTTTGTGACATAAAGGAATACTAGCCACGAAGCAAATTGGGTCAATATGAGGTCAAGCTATCCTGACTTTTACAATTTTTTTAACCATAAAGTTCATTTGTATTTCAGAAATATTGCCTTTTTGTTTTGTTGCTGGGAAGATACTTTGGAGCTTTTCAAGTATTTGATAGTGTAGAAAGTTGAAATTGCATTTCAACAAGTTAGTGGGAAATACTGTTTGAATTCTGGCTATGTGAACGTCATTACTGATAACAACTTGCAGGTTTATTCCCATCAGTTTCACCATGGATTCTTTGAACACAGATCAGCAGGTATGTTTGTCTGATGGTCAGGATAAATCTTAAATATATATTCTGGCCTTGGGACAGTTTGTAGCAGTTTCATCTGGGTCTGCAGTGACTTGTCAAGAGACATAACAGGACTTGGATGTTTGGTTGCCTGGAGGCTGGAAATATCGTTTAATTTTTTAAAAAATGGTGGTCCAATTTTTCAAGCAACCAAGCATTTTTCAATGCTTGCGCATTAAAAATATTCAATTACTTCTAATGTTGCTATATTCCAACTTTCACTAAGATTAAAGTAGGACTTTTTCTCTTCTTTGAATAGAAGAGGATGCCTGACTGAATAGAAGAATGCTTCCTTTAACTGTCAACAGAACTAGTGAGCTACTAGCGAGCAATTATTGTAAATGATAATTTATTATCAGGGAAGTTCCACTATAACAATTAGCTAACATTCCTTTGTCCACAGCAAAGGAAAGGAAAAATGTGGAACTGAGGGAGGACTCTGTAATGTCTCTTTCTATCCCACAGACCATATTGTGGCTCCTAGTTTGAAGTAATACCACTCAGTCTTGTGTAAAGTTCCTGTCTAGCTTCAGTGCCGCTGAGTATGCATTGTCTTGCCAAATTCTTTATGTTTGGTTGTTCATTGTGACAATGTTTTTCAGTGCCTGATCATCGGATCAGGGCCCTGTGGTCTCCGCTCAGCTATTGAATTGGCTTTCCTTGGAGCACACGTTGTGGTGGTAGAGAAGAGAGATAACTTTTCCCGAAACAATGTGCTACACCTTTGGCCTTTCACTATCCAGGACCTGCGGGCCCTTGGAGCCAAGAAATTCTATGGCCGTTTCTGCACTGGATCCTTGGATCACATCAGTAAGTATGTTAGGAAGAGTGCCTGTAATATCACAGGATTGCTGTTAAGCAAGCGCCAGCAATATCAGCACAAAGGGTTTGCAGACAACTTGGGGATAGGATAGATTTTAGTAGGGGCAGGAAAAAGTTTAGCTATGTTATGCTGATAATGCAAGTCTGACAACTGAACATGTAAATAAGCTGAAAGTTTTAATAAAGGAAGTCAAACACGATGTGAAAAAAATGGAATTAAGAATAAATATAAAAAAGATAAAACTAGTAATAGCTACCCACCTTAGAATACCCAATTCAGATGTTGAAGTGATGGATATTTCTGTGTGTTAGCATCAGCTATCAACAGAAAATGAACCTTCAGTCAAGAAATACATTGTAGACTAACGATACATAGCAGTGAAGGCCTTGGAAAACATATTCTGATGCCATGGCATATCTATAGCTTCAAAGATATAGGTAATTATTTTCCCTGGGACACACAATAAAAGCAAAAGTTGAATTTTGAAGAAGCAGGATAGAAAGACTATTGAAACTTTCAAACTTTGGGATTGGTGAAGGTTCCTGAGAATATTTTAAGAAACAAACACATGGATAAACAAACTATAGTCAGATTCAGAATGCTCATTTGTGACCAAATGACCAGACTCAAATAATATTTTGAACACTTTTTGTGAAAATCTAGCTTTTTGGAGAAGTCTGTAATGTGGGAAGAGATGGAAGGAAAGAGACGTGGGTGAGCAACAGCACAGTAAATGGATTCAGTTACACAAGCAATGGTGCATTGTTGGAGAATGTGAAGGGCCAGGTTAGGACAGGTCATCCTAAAAAAAAGTCTGTCTATGTGGTTGCTAAGAGTTGATACTAACTTGATGGCATGTAATCAATCAACAGATAGATGCTGATCTTGCAAAAGTCAAAGCACCTTTTCTGAATTACTTTTGAATAATTTTGAAGTATAATTTTGCCTTTTTATTTTCCTGAAATAAAAAAGGAGGTGGCTAAAGCCTCCTGCTCCATTTGTAGCAATGAGAAACTTTCCAACGAATGAGTATAGCACATCTTCTTCTGTTTTAACCAATTCTCTCTGTGTGCTCCTATTGTATCTGTAGGTATCCGTCAGCTGCAGTTGATCCTGCTGAAAGTAGCCTTGTTGTTAGGTGTTCATGTTCACATCGGTGTACAATTTAAGGGGCTCATTCTACCAGTGGTGAACTCTCATGGGCAGGGTAAGAATATCAATAATACTCAATTCTTTTGTGTATCTTACACAATTTTGTTCTCCATCACTTACATGGCAAATGGATCAGCCTATCCTCAGACATTTTAACCACTTGCTCCTTGTTATGTTTCTGAAGAACTGTGAAAGCATTACTTTTCAGGAGAGCATTTGGGACAGTATTATCCTACCTACTGTATGACTTATGGTGAAGCAAATGGGGACTACATTTAATTTTTTTTAATCTCTATGCTATGGTGGCTTGCTGTAAGGAATCAAGCTACACAGAAATGAAAGTAAACAAACAAACAAAGAGGTATTTTCTTCAAACACCCAGGAGAAAAACTGCTGAGATTTATGAAACGTATGTGCTGAGAATTGGCTTTTCTCCATAAATAATAGGTTTTCCTGCTTTCTTGTTAAAACTGAAATGCTTTTCTGCTGTATTAAGATAAAATGCATAGAAGCAATGCAATTGGAACATTTGGGGCTAAAAAGGGTTCAGTTGCATTTGAGCCCTGATATAATTCTAACATTTATTTGACACTGATAGTACTGTGAGAGGACAAGAAGAACTCAGGTTTACAAATGTATACCTGGGATGGTCCTTCAGAACTTCAGAGTGAGAAACTTACACAATTATATTCTGTTTGGTTTAAAGATGTCCAGACTTTCCATATAATAAAACCAGAAAGAAATCAGCACTGGTTGCTTCTCCCCAATAATTTCCAATCTTTTTGATTACTCATGGCTCTAAAGTTTTAGCCTGTAAAGCAATTCTGGTTTCATGATTTTTTCCCCCTGATATTTTAAAGTATGGCTAAAGGTCCCTCTGTAAGCAAAATTGCTTCTCTCTAAGCAAAAGTGTGGGAATTAATTTTAAATTGGGTCATTAATTCTTAGCAAGGGCCAAAATAGGTTGGACTGTTACTTACTCTTCAGCCAGCCACAGGTCTTTAAGACAGTAAAATGTGCTTCTGATTTCTTTATAAACACACATGTCTGTGACAAGGAGTTGATTTTCTGCCATCATGGCCAGAGTCTTGATTTCATCTTTATATTGCAGTCGGTGGATGGAGAGCTGACCTGCAGCCTGGCTCCTCTCCCTTGAGCCAATATGAGTTTGATATTCTCATCTCTGCTGGTGGTGGAAGGTTTGTGCCAGAAGGTAAGGTAAGCAGTCACATATGGCCTATCACTCTTTGCATCCTCTTTGCATAAGCGTTGTGTAAACATTCACAAGTCAATAGATGGACAGAATTGGGGGAACATTATAGAAACATGTCCAGATTTAGAGACTTCTTACAGATATTATAATTTTATTATTTGGAAAAAAACTAGTGCTCCAGCTGAATGAGAACCTGCAACTCTAGCTTGTAAAAATAGGTTCAAAGCTGAATGTTTATTAGTATCAAAACTGAAGGTGAATGATGTAATTTAACTGAGATTAGATAGAAGAATCCGGTGTAAAAAAGCTGTAGATACCCTGGATTGTGAAGATTTCCACAAACCTCATTTTTTGTCATTGTAAATGAGACAAATGTTCGGAGAAATATTTTTCCAGTCTTTCAGATGACAAAAGAAACCCCAATGTTTGTATTAAACTTGGCATTATAATATAAAAGTTTATGAAATTGTGACAGTAAATTGCAATTGCCTATTTAAGAGTATGGCTTTTAAAAAATTAAATATAAGTCACATGTAGTATTATAGTCAAACAGTGCCTAAGGAGTAAACATTAGGTAGCACATGATTTTAGAGAGAAACTCCCGTTTCTTTTTTTAGCATCTCCTCTCAATTTTACTTAATTACTCCAGCAGATTCTGTGAAATTTTAAGTATGAAAATAAAAATGGATGTCCAGCTTTGTTTGGTTGGTTTTTTTTTCTTCTAGTACCTGTGCTGCGCTCGCTCTCAATAGCAGATACCATTTCAAAAGATTCCAAAAGGCATTTTGCCTTCAGCTGGAGAGTAAATTAAAAATAAAATAGAAAGGAAAATTCTTTGTAGACGCTTCAGCACATATGAGCTAGTTCTGCTTCCACCCATAGAAACATAGAAAACAGCAGAAAAAGACCTAGTGGGTCCATCAGTTCTGCCCTTTGAATTTATTTATTTATTTTGTTTTATTTTTTATTTATTTATGTTGAGCATTTCCAGTAATGCCCCAAATTTATAATCATTCCTTGTCTGGAATTGTTCATTTTCCACCCTTTTTTCCCCAATAGTAAATTGTTCTCTTCTTCCAGGCTCATTTTGTTGAATGCTAGCCATAAGAAGCAAAAATGAGTCCCTCGTACCAGGATGCTGCATCTTCTCCAAAGGCTTTCTCAAAATTATATAATCCTCCTATGATGAATCCAATTTTTAACATCGGTGTATTTTATTGTTACCTATTTTTTTAGTCTACTTTTTTGAGGGGGGCACGAAGCCCTGCATATTGTAAGAAAAGGAAGCAATAACTCTAAGGCTTATTATACATTGAGGTTGCAAACACCTGAATAACCGCTACCTAACATCAAAGAAGCAAAGACTCTCTAACCCTTACTCAATGAACTTTTTGTAGCCCAGATCCTAAAAAATTCTCAGTTACTGGTAATGTATTAAATACTTGCATTAGTATTATAGTAGTCCTTAACATATGTCCATTTGTTTACCAACCAGTCAAAACATGATGGTGCTAGAAAAAGTGACCCTCAGCCAGCCTTCACAGTTATAGCAGCATCCCATGGTCCCATGTTAGTAATTTAAGCAGTTGGCATGGGTTTAGCACGGTTACAGTGTCCGGGGTCCCCTAATCATCATTTGCAATCTTCCCAGGGTGCTTCCAGTAAACAGTAAATGGGAAAGCTGGATTCGCTTAATGATTTACAGCACAAAATATCAAAAAAAATCAGACGGGACTCTCTTAACCGTCAGATTGCTTACCATGGGTTCTGATCCCAGTTTTGATCGCAAAGCAAGGACTACCTGTTATAATCAATACAGGAAATGTTCGCTAAAACAGAGCTGTGTGTAGTTAATTAAATGATGACCAGAGTAATATTTTTAGGGACCATTTTAAAACCAAAGGAATTAAGAGAGATTATTCTGGAGGGGCAGTATCACCAAAAACATTGTACTGTTTGCTTAGTGTCCTTTCACTACCAAAAATACGGTAACAAAGAAACTGGATTTATTATATTTTGGATGAATTTGGATACACATCGAGCATGGTTTGCTCTGTACAGTTTATGTTGCTCTTTTTGATTCTAACCCTGACCATTTCCTGTATGGTTGACTCCTCTTTCACATTCGATGGAAGGCTCTCTTTTATGTTTTCTCACAGGCTTTAAAAGGAAGGAGACACGAGGCAAATTGGCTATTGGCATTACCACCAATTTTATAAATAACCATAGCAAAACTGAGGTGGAAGTGGCTGAGATAAGTGGAGTGGCTCGCATATACAACCAGAAGTTCTTCCAAAATCTCTTTAACAAAACAGGTGAGAGTTTACACTTAACCTTTAGCTTGCGTGGTTTTTCATCATGCATCGAAATCTGTGACATTCCATTGTTTTTAACAAGCAGAAACAGAGAAGGTGAGTCAGCAAATAGATAAAACTATTTCTTGTATCTTTTGGAACAGTATTTAGGATCCCTCCATTTTTCCATAAATTTCAGTGGTGTAAAATAAAATATACATAAATATATGTACATAGGTTGTTTGGGGAAATAAGTTAGTTTGGGTTTTTTTAATCCTATAATTTATGTTGTTCTATATCACGCTACATCGGAATATAGGTAGTCCTTGACTTATGGCACAATTTAGCCCAAAATTTTTCTTGTTGACCAAGACAGCTGTTAACCATTTTACGACTACTTTTGCTGCAGCTGTTAAATGAATCACTGCGGTTGTTAAGTTAGTAATATGGTTGTTAAGTGAATCTGGCTTTCCCATTGATTTTGCTTGTCGGAAGGTTGCAAAAGGTGATCACATGACCCCAGAACACTGCAACCATCATAAATATGAGTTAGTTGCCAAGCAGCTGAATTTTGATCACAAAGACCATGGGGAAACTGCAACAATTGTAAGTGTGAAAAAATGGTCATAAAAGTCACTTTTTTCAGTGCCGCTGTAGCTTCAAACATTCACTAAATGAACTGTTGTAAGTCAAGGACACCTGTATTTTTAATGCCAGTTACAAAAAAAGATATGAATACATATGATCCCACAAGGATTTTCTTATCTTGTTAAGCAACCTGTTTCCTGCAAGCGATAGCCCAAGATACAAGGAATTCTGCAATCATGTTATGAGGACAATAGCCACTCACTATTGTTTACCAGCCACTATACTGAGTTGTAGACTAATTCTGATCCTACAGGTAATTCAGAGCCTGTGTGGCTGTTACCCAGTGGCAGCCTTCTCTTTAGGAATGTGACTATCTTCCTTTAAACTTGTCTGTCTATAACATTTTCTTTGTGTTTGAACAATATCAGGTATTGATTTGGAAAACATTGTCTACTATAAAGATGATACTCACTACTTCGTCATGACAGCCAAGAAGCATAGCTTGCTAAAGAAAGGAGTAATCTTAAATGTATGTATGACAGGGCTTGGAAACCTTTTCAGGGGCCCATTGCATCATTTTGAGTGATGGTGAAGATGCCACGACTGAATTAATAAATAATCATTTTAAAATTGCTAAAATCCTGTAGTATCTTTGTCATTTTGAAGCTTATTTTTAATCAGTGGAATGGTGGATCCAACAGTAAATAATGCCTTAAATTGAACTTTGATGACTTTTGAAAGTATATATGAACTGAGCTTTTTTAACTAAGAGTATGTAATATACATTTCACTTAATGAAGAAGAAAAATGTCTTCATAAATCTGAAATCTAAACAAGGGTTTTATGTGAGTTATCCCTAAATAAGAGATGACTGAATTCAACATAATTAAGATTTACAGTCCTTGAGATATAAAAGCGACATGTAGATGTAGAACAGAGGATTTTCCATGCTACTTCCATGCAGATGAACTATTCCAAAAATATTTAGCTATATCCTATACATACAGCTATATGTTCTATACCTATGCTCTTTAGCTATACCCACACTCACAGTGCAGTGTAATTAAAACTTTACTGTTTGTATGAGTTGGTTCCTTAAATTGCCTTAATAAATGCTTTTGACAATCAGTTGAGATTAAAATTAAATTAAAATGTCTAAATTTTGATAGGGGCACAAAAATGAATATTTAATGTACTAATTGTATTAAATTCATGTTGAAACTTGGTATCTTGGGAGTTCTAAACTTTATGCCTCCTGCTTTTCCCAATTGTGATTCAACTACTTTTTCTTTCATTATGCCCTTTTAAAAATAGCCCTGTTTTTTCTATGACTTCAGCAGAGGGAGGTGCTGGAGTAATCAGATTGCACAGTATGAGAGCCACATCTCACTCCAGAGAGTGTAGATTACTCATCTGAGCCTTCCAGCAAGTAGGCTCCATATATAGTAGATCCCATTGTCTTATAGCAGCTTTATGAGTTAAAGTAATAGAACTCATGGCTCTTTAATTATTATTCTATATTATTATAGAACATTAAAAAATATCTGTATATTTCTAGGATAAGCTTGACATAGAGAGCTTACTCTCTCCAGAAAATGTGAACCAGGAAGCCCTTCTCGCTTATGCCAAAGAGGCTGCCAACTTCTCCACCAACTACCAGTTGCCCACTTTGCAATTTGCCCTAAACCATCACCACCGTCCTGATGTTGACATGTTTGACTTCACCTGCATGAGCCGTGCAGAAAATGCAGCTTTGGTGCGTGACTGCAATGGCGCTAAGCTGCTTATCGGGTTGGTGGGAGACTGCTTGGTGGAGGTAAGTGCGGCCTTAATATGACCAGAATATGATCTGGAAGGGCTTCTCCAGAATGGGACAAATGCACACTTTAAACCTATTTGATTGTAACTCCCATTCAGTTGGAGACAGTCTTTCCCAACCTCGTATCAGTTTACAACTTCATTCCTAATTTGGGAGTTGAAATCCAACACATCTGGAAAGCAGCTGGTTAGGGACAATCAATATGTGTTACTTCAAAATATATAGGCAGAGGAAGCTTGTATTACTGAATGTTCATTTGCTAAGAATTTTCTAGGTTAATTGAGAAGCCAAGGCTACAGCCAGTTTTCCATTACAAGTTTGCTGTCCCCATCATTTTATGTAGGGGAGATTTTGCATATTTTTTTAATGTAGCAATATCCCGGGAAGGCTTTTTACTTTTTATTGACGGTTGTTCTCCCATTTCTATTATTACTGAAAGTTACTCAAAGGTCATCATATGGAAACATGTAAATAAAGCTGAGCTGCTTGGAAAAAATCTGCTGAATGTCAGCTGTTATAATGGGAACTATTATAAAAACCTTCTACCCAGCAGAATGGTTGTTTTAAAAAGGATTATGAAAATCCAGACCAAGCAGAATACAGGGATTTTTTCCACCCGCCCTCTATGCACTTTTCTCAGGCATTTCTTCACTAGTGCTTGACATGAGCAATATTATTTGGTGGTTTGTATATGAATATAGTTTTGCTTTTGGACTTTTGAGGCCAGAGTGTTTACTTTTTCTGGACAGAATGCAGGCGATTTTCAATTTTGCATGTTCATTTGTTTGTCTTTACTAGGTAGTTTTTATCGCCACAGCTCGATTTGCTAGCTAACAAGCTCAGCGTTATGGGTCCCATGGAAAGCAAGCATTTCTCAAACTCGTACACTGCACAGTGAGACAGTTGTACACTAATTGGAGCATCAAGATTCATACCCAGATCTGATTCCTCCTGCATTTGTCCAGTTTCAATGTCTTTGAGTCATTGTCCCATGTTGCTGAGCAGCCAGAATGCTTGAACTCTTGTTTTCTTGTTTTGTTTTGTTCCCCAGCCATTCTGGCCCTTGGGCACTGGTGTGGGCAGAGGTTTCTTAGCTGCATTTGATGCTGCTTGGATGGTAAAAAGATGGGCCTCAGGAGTATCCCCACTGGATGTGTTGGCTGAGAGGTAAACATATGGAGAAAGGGGTATGGTATTTCCAGAGCTAGGATTCTCAAGAGAGAGACACACAAGGGGTGGGGGGTAGTAATCCTTCAGATTTTTTTCCCAGTGTTTCTCATCCTTGGCAACTTTAAGATGTGAGGATGTCAATTCCCAGAATTCCCCAGCCAGCCATAAAAGGATGTTTAACTGTGGAGTCCTTTTCTAGTCTCACTAGAGGTCACAGTTATTCTGTGCAATTGGATATCAAGCGATACCCCCAGGGACATTAATTGCCTTCAGTGGCTGTATTATCCACAGCTAAACCATTTTTCAAAATATTTTTTTTTTTTAAAGAGCATCTTCGAATGCTGTAAATTTTAGCAGGCAGAAAGAATCATGGAAGAAAGGAAGGAGGATTTAAAAACACAAAACAAAAGAAAATCCCGCTTATCAACTTTTTCTTGCTTGATATAATCCCCAGTCAATTGTTTTTGGCCTGGTTTGAGGAAAAAGTTCTATTTTTTTAACCTGTGAAAGGAAAATAGCTGCTTGGAGGCAGTGAACATTCTCAGTACAAAAATGGATGAAAAGTATCAAAATGGTTAACAGTAGCTTCTTGTTTCTCTTTCCAGACACAACCATTTGAAAGCTTGTATAACTATGAAGGAAATTATGGGTGTGTTGCTTAGGGGCCTAGGGGATAGACTGAAGGGCAGGCAAGTTAATGGAGGAAGTTTAAAATTAAATGAGGAAAATTTAAGATTACATGAGGAAAGTGAATGTTCCCCAAAACACAGGATAACCTATTGATATTCATAATGGTTACAAGAGCACGCAGAATGAATTAGGAACGACTCTTGTGAAAAGAAGTGAAGACCAAGGAATATTGCTTGTATAGTTATCCCTGAGTTGCATCCAGGCTGATTCAGATTTCCAGGTATAAAATGTGCCTCTTCATTCATGAACTCAGATGGAATCTTTTTCGCTCAATCCCTACCTAGAGAAAGTATATATCAGCGGCTGTCACAGACTTCACCTGACAACATGAACAAGAACATTAATCAGTACAGCATTGATCCCAACACACGATACCCAAACATCAACCTTCAGGCAATCAAGATCTCTCAGGTAAATTTGCCACAAACAGAGATGGGGGAGAAGATATAGTCGCTTTGTCTTCCCGACCAAGGGCTTTATTGTTAAGTTCCTCTGTAAAACTCACCTTCCCTTTTGCAACTTGACACAATATAGTGTCAAGTTGCAAAGGGGAAGCTGGGTTTTGACCACTTTGGCGCTGGTTGCAGCCAGAAACATAAAAGAAAGTATAAAGTGATGTTATTTATTATGGTAGGACCTCAGCAATAATCTTCCCTGCAAGATGTTCTTGATGGCTATACTAACACTTAAGGTTTGGTCAGTTGGATAATGGGTTTTGGTGCATTTTCTGAACAGGGAAGATGAAGATTTCAGGAGCTGAGTGGATTTGGGAGATATATAGATTAGCTGGAGTTCTGTTCAGGGTCCAGGTCATGTTGATGATAGCAAATAATAGGTGCATTTGTTTTCAGGTTCATAAACTGTACATTAAGGGAGATATAGAAATGGAGCAGGACAAGAGAAGAAGTCGTGCCAGCCCAGAGTTAGTCTGCAAAGGTAAGTTTGGGTAGCTCTCTTCCTAGCTTCCAGCTGCAAGGATCCCACTGTTTATGCTCACTTTTTTCTTGCTTTAACAAAATGGCACCTGCAGCCATACAGATTCTTGCATATGAATGATTGAACTGCAGAATTGGAAATAACCTTGAGACTCATTGGTTCCAGTCTTCCAATTTCCACTTTGTGCATATTCTGCAATATAGGATATAGTAACTAATCTGCTAAATGGCTGTCCAGACTTCCAAATAGATGTGTTTCATCATCAAATATCTAAATCTTCTGATATTTGCTTTCTTGCCACTGCTACCTCTTGGCCCTCTAGTACTTTTTAATCTGCCATATCATCCTGCTTGCAGTTTCTTCTTTAGGTCTTGCAACTAGATAGAATAGTTTTGGATATATGTTGCTAGAGGGGAATATCATATGAATCTAGAGAATTTTTGTATCTACTTTCGTTGGCTTAACTATAGGCAATGAAGTTGCACAGATCTTCATCTGACTGGTTGAACCACTGTTCCATACATTGCAATAACAATACAGTCATACAATAACCTACTCAGGGGTATCAGTTACATAAATATTGCATGATTTCTGCTAGTAATTATAGTGGCTTGCTTTTCAACAGCCATTGACAAAAGAAGCAAAACGTTGGTAGGTTGAGAAGCTTTTTCTTTATAAATTGGATGAATAAAGGAATGAATAAAATATGTATCTGAAGACATACTGGGAATTGGACACTCTTATAAATAAATATCAATTCTCTTTTCTCTCTGCAATGCCATACTCTTACTCCAGAAACCAGTAGAGCCTATGAGGAGCTTCTTAATTGGTGCCAATCAAACACAGCCAGTTACCATGGCATCAAGGTGGAAAACTTCACACACTCCTGGAAAAGTGGATTGGCTCTTTGTGCCCTCATACATCACTTTCGCCCAGATCTTCTGTGAGTTTCCTTTGTGGGAAAGCTGAAGGGGCAGAATATCTACTAATATTGGGAAAGGCTAAAATGGGTTGGAATAAAGCTTTCTTTTATATATATATTTAAACATTGGAGTTAGATCACTTTATATGCTTAAGTTTTTGTATCATGTTCATTTTTGCTACCATCTCTCTTTGATTATCTGCCAGAACATTTTTAGGGACTCGCCCCCCACTCAAAAATAGGGGTATATGTAAGAATCCTTCATAGATTCTATAGCTCCAAAACTTTAGCTCCCCAAGCATTAATCTAATTGTTTAAGCATTTGGCCATTACCATAGACCAGATACTGAACGTATGAGCTGTTGAATGCGACCTCTGGATTTCTAGGCTCATAATTTCCTATTGCCACTATTCCAATCCAGATTTAGTTGTTTTTAGAATGTAGAATCATAGGGCTAAAGGGAGCCTTGGTGGTCTTCAAGACCTCTGCTCAAGGTCCTGGTCAAATGGTTGTCCAGTCCATTTTTGAAAACCTGCAGCAATGGAGCACCCACAGCTCCAGGAGGCAAGCTATTCCACTGATTAATTGTCTTTACCATCAAGAATTTTTTCCTTAGTTCGTGGTTGGATCTCTCTTTGAAAAGCTTCTACCGTTTACTTCTTTTTAATTTGTAAAAGGTTTTCTCCTAAAAGACTTTACAGAAGCAAATGCCTTGGGTATTTTTTTTTTTTAGATAGAAATTTAGAACTTAAAAAAATTATCATACATGAGGGATAACTAGGCCACGTATTGACAAATTTAGAACTGTGAGTAAACTTTTGCTTTAATAACTAAAAGCTACTGTGACCGAGCTTCTTCCCTAGAATATAATTTATTTCATAAAATACTGCTTATTAAAGTCAAAGAGGATACAAAAATGATCTTAAGTACAAAATGTGAACATAAACTTTAATATAGGCAATTATTTATTTGTATCTCAAAGATGGTTTTTTCCCCTCCAAATGTTGCTCTGTTGCAGGGAGATGACGGGATTAATAACTGTAGAGCCTGAGACTTCAAAGAAAACAGGCCCGTCTCAACCTGTCTGCCAGATCTTGATAGGATGACTACAGCATTTCTTTCTCCATATTTGGTGCTCAAATGACTGTAGCCATCAACTTTTCCTTCTCATCTGGTCATAATTCTGTCACAGGAAGGAGGGCTGGTTGGTGTTCAGTTACTGAAACCTACCCTACGTATCTAAGGAGAAAGAAAAAGAAAAGCAGTTTTGTTGGGTATATGAATACACCAACTGGTTTGGGTTGAATAAATATGTAAACCTAGGATTAAGTGCTATGTAGCTTTAAGCACAAGAAACTGCAATGTCATTGTGGGTGCGGTTGCAGGCAGCCATATAGGTAGGAGGGGAAACGTAATAGCCCCGGCTTCTGGATGCAACTGTATGAGCTCCGGCTTCTGGATGCAACTGTCTGAGTCCGGCTTCTGGATGCACCTGGTTACTGTTCCAGGTCTGCTGCCTACTGTGTATTGGAACGTCTATCTGCTTACCTTGGAGGCTACTGTGCCAGATACCATTTCACCTGAACACAAGGACTGTTTACTGGTGAGCTGTGGATTCAGCGTTAGTACTTGAGAGAAAGGTATCTTAAGAAGAAGATATACAAGCAGATAAAGAGATTGTATTTACTGTTTAATGGACTTGATAACTGGATTGATAAACTGGATTCTGACATATGGACTGAATGACTATTCTTAATCTCTGTATGAATTAAATACCTATTTAAACCACAAACAGTGTATTTGTCTCAAGTGTGTGTATACTCCTTGGGCCCAGCCTCACTCTCATTTGGCTGCCTGGCTTGACTGCTGCTGTGCACTCAGCTCGGGGGTTTATCCCCAAACACTAACATTGGTTATGGGCCCAGCAGTGTGCACAGTCTAGCTAACCAGGATATACCAGTGAGAGTTTGGTCAAGAGTTACACATTACTGTAAAGACAAACTGTTTGTTAAATAGTTATTTTTCTGCAGAGCAATGGCACAAGTAAATTTGCCAAGTCTGTCCATGATATCTAGACTAGATGGAACAAACTATGTTTCATGGTCAATGAAGTGCAGTTTACTTCTACGAAGAGAAGGTTTGTGGGACATAATTACAAACCCACCAGATGTATCAAACTTAAATCCTAATGATGAAGAGGATTATAAACTGATACAGGACTATGAAAGAAAGAATGAGCAGGCTTTGTGCATCATAGGTCTCACCCTGTCTGACCAGCAACTCATTCATATCCGAGGAGTGGAAAATGCTGCAGACTGCTGGGATAATCTTAAAAGGATTTATGTTCGAGACAGTGTAGGAGCTCATATCAATCTTACACGGAAGCTGTTTAGAACACATCTTGAGATAAATGGAGACATGTTGACTCATTTAAACTGTATGAAAAGCATTTTTCAACAACTGCAAGAAAAAGAGCTTGTATTTAATGAGTTGCAACAAGTATACATCATATTGTCTTCTCTGGATCGAAGCTATGATGATTTTGTGACTGCATTAGAGGTATTACCTAAAGACAGTTTATCAGTAACTGAGATAACTGGCAGGCTATTAGAGGAAGCCAGGAGAAGGAATGAACGTGAACAGCTGAGGGAAGATAAGAATAAGGAAGAGAAATTATCTTCAAGGCCTGAGAGAAACCAGCTGTGTAAAGCAAAGCACCTGGAAGAAGAGAAGTTATCTTCAACGGCATACACAATTAAAAAGTGTTTTAATTGTGGAGGCAGAGGACATTTGGCAAGATTCTGCAAAAAAGGAAAAAGCCAGAATGTAAAGAAGCCAAAGAAATCCTTTGAACTGGCCATGTTTAGCAATTGTGATATTAAGAATAATAAGTGCATACTGGAAAGAGATGGCAAAAAGGTAACTGCAGCTTTAAATGGAGCATTATATGTCTTACATGATAGTAAGAAAGGGGAGGCACAGGCTGTATTTAATAATACCAAGCCTCATGATGAATGTATCCATTTATTGCATAGGCGTTTGGGGCATGTAAATTTTAAAATGCTAAAACGTACAGTGGAGTTATCTGAAGGAATAAGGTTAAAGCCCTGTGATAAGTATTTGCGTTGTAATGTCTGCTGTGAAGATAAGAGTAAAATATTGCCTGCAAATAGGCTAAATGGTTTCAAAACTAAAGAACCTTTAGAAGTTGTATTTGCAGACATTATAGGTCCAAAGAAACCCAGTATAGGGGGTGCTCGATATATACTGAGCATTATGGACCATTACTCTAGATATGGGTTTTGCTACTTAATGAAAAGCAAAACTGAAACATATCAACATTTCTTCAACTGGTTAAAGTTTGCTGAAAGAAAAAGCAAACGGCAACTGATAACCTTGGTGACAGATAATGGCACGGAGTTTGTCAATAGCAAATTCCAGAGTAGATTAAAGGCAACTGGAATAGCTCATAAGACATCTGCACCATACAGACCACAGCACAATGCATATGTTGAAAGGCGAGGCCAAACTCTGCAGGCAATGACCCGTACTATGTTAACTGATTCTGGGTTACCTGATACTTTGTGGGGGGAGGCAACAATGTGTGCTAATCATTTATTAAATAATGTGGTTAACTCAACCACTGGTGAAATACCATTCACCATGTGGCATGGCAGGAAGCCTGATCTGAGTTAGCTGCACACATTTGGTGCACCAGCATGGGTGCATATCCCTACACAACTCAGGCGTAAAGGGCAACACAGAGCTAAACAATTTTTCTTTGTTGGTTATCAAGCTAACCATAGGGCATATAGATTTTGGGAGAAAGGCACATCTAGGGTGTTATGTAGTGCCAATGCCCAATTTCTAGAGCACGTAGGATGGGATAAGTTAGAGCAGGATAGCAATAACGAAGTGGTTATTGAATCCTACAGAAATCCCATTAAGTATCCCTGTAACTTTAAAAATAAAGTAAAGAGAGAAGTACAGGAAGAGATAGTGCCCATAGAAGAAGAAAAGGAAGAAATAGCTCAGCAAGATGAGGAAAATGACCAGGTAGTAACTCAACCAAGCCCAGTAATACCCAGAAGGACTACACGTATATCTAGACCGCCTGATAGATACCAGGCTAACACAGTGTGCCAGGTAAATAGAGTTCCATCTACTGTGGATGAGATTAAAAGATATCCTTCTAAAGAGAAAGAAAAGTGGTATGCAGCAATTAATAAAGAATTGAAGTCTTTGAAGGATATGAAGGTGTATGAAAACGTGAGATTACCTATTAATGAAAAACCCATTGGCTGCAAATGGATTTTTAAAATAAAAACAGACAAGGATGGAAACACAATCCATAAGGCAAGGTTAGTAGCCCAAGGTTTTAGACAAAGTGCAAATGACTATGATGAAGTATTTGCACCTAGTCTTAAAGCAGCAACGTTAAGGGCAGCATTAGTGTGGGCAGCAAGCAAGCAATATATAGTTAACCATTTAGATGTGGAAACTGCTTACTTGCATGCTCCACTAAGACATACTGTGTATATGAAAAGGCCTAATGGATTTAAAGGAGACAGTAATAATGATAATGATTGTTGGTTATTAAAGAAGAGCCTCTATGGTCTTAAACAATCAGGCTATGAATGGAACCAGTATATTGTAAAGGAACTGACCAATATAGGATTTAAAGCTGGTTTAGCTGACCCATGTCTATTTAAGAGAGAAAAGAATGGGAAGATATCATTATTATTATTGTTTACTGATGATATTGCTCTGATAACTAAGACTAATGATGAAGCAAAAGAAATAATATCATCATTAGCCAAGAAGGTAAAAATCAAGCAATTAGGGGAGATAAAGAGATATCTAGGATTGAATATACTGAGAACACAGAAAGGGTTTAAGATATCTCAAGAAGATAAGATATCTAAATTGCTATTAGATTATAAAATGGAACTTTGTAAGCCTGCAAAGACTCCAATGAGTCAGGATATTTGCAAAATGGATACACAAAGTCCCAAATGTGATAAGGAACTGTATCAATCTTTGATTGGTAGCTTATCATATATTAGCAATTGGTCAAGGCCAGATATAGCTTTTAGTATTAATCATCTGGCACGACACAATAATGACCCGCTTCAATGTCACTGGATAGCATTGAAAAGAATCCTAAGGTATCTTAAAGGAACATTACACCATGCACTGTATTTAGAACCAAAAGGTGATCTCATATTGAGTGCTTATGCGGATGCTAGTTTTGCAGCAGAAAGAGATATTAGAAAGTCGACTTCAGGAACAGCCATAATGCTGGGTAAGACATTAATAGGCTGGAAGTCTATAAGGCAACAGCATATAAGTTTGTCTACTATGGAGGCAGAATTCTCCTGTTTATCTTTATTGTGTACTGAGTTGATTATGTACAAACAAATGTTGAAGGATATGGGTATAACTGTAAATTACCCTATAGTTGTACATGAAGATAATCAGGCAGCAATTCAAATGGCCACTAATATTGCAGTTAAAACTAGGAGTAAACATACAGATTTGAGGTATCTTAATGTAAGAGAATCTGTACAGAGTAAATTGATACAGCTGGAATACTGTATGTCGGAGGACAATATAGCTGATCATTTTACTAAAGCCCAAGGTGCTATTAAGCATCTAGAGAGTTGTAAAAAATATGAGTTTAGAATGTAAAGGTTATATATTTATATCACCCAAAAGGGGAGAATGTTGGGTATATGAATACACCAACTGGTTTGGGTTGAATAAATATGTAAACCTAGGATTAAGTGCTATGTAGCTTTAAGCACAAGAAACTGCAATGTCATTGTGGGTGCGGTTGCAGGCAGCCATATAGGTAGGAGGGGAAACGTAATAGCCCCGGCTTCTGGATGCAACTGTATGAGCTCCGGCTTCTGGATGCAACTGTCTGAGTCCGGCTTCTGGATGCACCTGGTTACTGTTCCAGGTCTGCTGCCTACTGTGTATTGGAACGTCTATCTGCTTACCTTGGAGGCTACTGTGCCAGATACCATTTCACCTGAACACAAGGACTGTTTACTGGTGAGCTGTGGATTCAGCGTTAGTACTTGAGAGAAAGGTATCTTAAGAAGAAGATATACAAGCAGATAAAGAGATTGTATTTACTGTTTAATGGACTTGATAACTGGATTGATAAACTGGATTCTGACATATGGACTGAATGACTATTCTTAATCTCTGTATGAATTAAATACCTATTTAAACCACAAACAGTGTATTTGTCTCAAGTGTGTATATACTCCTTGGGCCCAGCCTCACTCTCATTTGGCTGCCTGGCTTGACTGCTGCTGTGCACTCAGCTCGGGGGTTTATCCCCAAACACTAACAAGTTTCCAAGATTCCTTGCTGGTGTGTGGCCGACTCATCACACAAGTTGTTACCGTGTTTCTCACAAAATAAGGCCGGGCCTTATTTTTTTTTGACCCCTGAAAAAATGGGTAGGCCATCTTTTCGGGGGTGACTTAATTTCCTCCCCCACCTAGAGCAGCCCATATGCACATACCTCGCCACGAGGCCGCTTCTTTCGGCAGACGAAGCTTCCCTTGAAGGCAGAATCCCCAGCCGCTTCAGGGCGAGGCGTGGCTGCCCATGTCCCCTCGCCTTTAGGCAGTCTCTTTTGGGCAATGGAAACTCCCCAAATGCAGTCGTCAGCCATTTCAATCGGCCGGTAGAAGCGGCCTCGGGGCGAGCGCACACACACACTCCCGTCGCCACGAGGCTGCTTCTTTCGGCAGACGAAAGCTCGTAGGGTAGGGTAGGGTAGAAGCGGCCTTGCAGCAAGGGGAGTGTGTGTGTGCCACACCTCGCCCCGAAGTGGCTGGGGACTCTGCCTTCATGGGAGCTTTTGTCTGCCGAAAGCGGCCTCATGGCGAGGGGAGTGTGTGTGTGTGTGTTTGTGCGCTCGCCCCGAGGTCGCTTCTACCGGCCGATCAAAGTGGCTGGTGACTGCATTTGGGGAGTTTCCATTGCCCGAAAGAGACTGCCTAAAGGCGAGGGGACATGGGCAGCCATGCCTCGCCCTGAAGCGGCTGGGGACTCTGCCTTCAAGGGAGCTTTCATCTGCTGATAGAAGCGGCCTCACGGTGAGGGGAGTGTGTGTGTGTGCGTTTGCCCCGAGGCCACTTCTACCGGCAGATCGAAGCTCCCTTGAAGGCAGAGTCCCCAGCCGCTTCGGGGTGAGGCGTGGCACACACACACTTCCCTCACTGCGAGACTGCTTCTACCAGCTGATTGAAGTAGCTGGTGACTGCATTTGGGGAGCTTCCATCGCAAAAGAGACTGCCCTAAAGGCGAAGGGAGACAGGTAGCCACGCCACACCCTGAAGTGGCTGGGGACTCTGCCTTCAGGGAGCTTCTATTGGCTATCGGGGTATTCTAGCCTAGGCTACCTGCAGGGCATTCCTAAAGGCAAGTTTTCTCCCCATCCCCCCCACCCTTCCCCCGCCCATTTCTCTTCACCTCGTGTAGTTCTAACAAACGATGTGAGAAATGGCGGGGAAAAGCATGGTTTGAATAGGCCTAAATTTTGTGGGGTGGGGCTTAATTTCACCTCATGCCTAGAAGTCATGCTGGGCCTTCCTACTGGTGGAGGCCGTATTGTTGGTGGAACATGGTAGGAGCTGGCAATAACTGTAGAAGCACTTCTAAAAAAAACCTTTACAGGTTTACAAAATTTGGAGACTTCTTTTTCTAGTTAAAGTCATCGGTTGGCTTTATTTATAGCAGTATCTTGTATAGTTAAAACAAAGGTTCGCAGAAAGGCACATCTGTTTAAAACAGAGCACTTTTTCCACCCACATTTATGATATAGCAGGCAACTGAGAATAAATTATGCTTCCTTTTTCTTTCTTCAACAGAGTCAATATTCCAGAAAACATCCTGAGGTTTAAATAATCTTTTACAGCTGGGCTGAGATTAGTCATTGTAATTTGTTTCTTCCAACTGTAGGGACTTCAATTCATTGGACCCAAATGACCCCATTGGGAACAACCAACTGGCTTTAGATATGGCTGAGCAGGAGTTAGGCATTTCTCCAGTCCTCTCCAGCACTGAAATGGCTTCCCTGTCTGATGATGAGCAACTTGGCTTGATCACTTACTTGAGCCAATTTTATGATGCCTTCAGGACTGCTCCAGGTAGAATGTCCCCCAAAAAATCCGGTTCTGAGTGCAGCCAATAAATATTTAGCATAAGCAATTTGGTAAACCTTGGTAGAGAATTGTCCCTTCTTTTAGATAAAGGCTTGTGCAGTATGCACTAGATGGGAATGAACAAGGTTGGATCAAAATAGAAACCTATATAATCCAGCATCCTTCCCCTTCCTCAATGATCAATCAGATTTTTATGGGGGCATCACAATCTTATCCCCCCGCCCCCCACTGTGCTACTATAACAGCTATTATTGAAAACTTCATGTCCTGATCTTGGAAATAATACCTAACTATTCTAACCAGTGGCCATTGGTGTCCTCATCCTCTATGAATTTGTCTAGTACCTTTTTAAATCCTAGTTGGTGTCATTACCATACTGTGTGGTTGTGAATTCCACAATAGTTGTGAGACCAGTATAATTGGAAGGTCAGATAAAATAACAAGTTTACAATGGTTCATTCATTGAATCTCTGTTCCTAGGCCTGTTATTTTCATATTGCCCCTGCAATAGAAATAGAGACATTATCACTCAGAGTACACACCCCACTTTAATAGGTTTAATAATGAAACTATATACCTCAAGCTTGATTCAGTATCAAAAAGTATCATATTTTCTCTTGTAGAATGGAAGGAGAAAACAGAGAAACCTCTTGTCCCATGTGGCACCAAAAGTGCTATCCTGTTTCTTAGCAAGCTACAAAAGACTTTATCTCTCTCACGTAAACGGAATTTGGTGAGTCTTTCTCAGCAGAGATTGCGGGACCATAACCAAACATTCCCAGTTTCTTCTATTTCTGCTTTATCTTTATTAAAAATAAGGAGCATGGGGGGTTAAGCATGCTCTGGAAGAGTTCTGAACCTTCCCTCTTTATTGACATTTCAAAGATACAACTTTGAATCTTTGATTGTAGGAAAAGTCTACCTGGGATGCAGAATCCAAGAAGTTAAAGCAAGAGGCTGGGGTAAGTTCTCCCATCATAGTTTTCTATTCATTTTTTAGTATCGTCCTTCTTGAAAAGATATAAGGTTACTAGAACAGTAAATATTCAGTGTCGTTATGTAAACTATATTTATATATTTATATTTATATCCTGCCATTCATGAGGCTATGCATAGGAGTCCCTCTTCCCCACAGAAATGTTTTTTTCTCACAACAGGAAACTTGTGAGATAATAATTATGTTTGGTCACACAGCCCGATGTTGGCATTTAGCATTTTAGCTACCTTCCTAAGGACCTGTAATTATTATAACACACCTTTGTTTTGTACAACTCAAGAAGGTATACATAATGCTCCTGCCTCCTTTATCCCAACCACAACATTCCTGTGAGGTAAATTGGGCTGAAAAAGAAAGATTGGTCCCAAATCAGTGAGCCATGGACTGAGTCTCCATGGTTGAGGGAGGTTCCCCTGGTCCTAGTTTAGTGCCTTAACCACTATGCCATGCTGATTCTACCCTAAAACCAGTCAGCTAGAATAGGGTTGGAGAATCTATGGCCGCCATATCAGTTCACAGTATTTCTAGTTGGAATGATCTGGGTTCATGGAATTGACATCCAAAATATGAACTAAGTTTGTTATTTCATTTGTGATTAGTTCTGTGTGAAAGGGATTATGTTGTCAGTTGTGCAATCATCTTTCAACAATCCTTCATAATCAGCTGTAGAATTTATCATAGGGAAGGATATTGCATGTAAATTTTGTTACAATCTATCCTGAAAATCTTCTGATGTTTCATTTTAAGTAATATATCAGATCTAGTCTAGAGAAGGAAGGAAGGAAGAGTGGCTTCTGTTATCATGAATAAGTATTCCTAGTAGATAATTTATGAAAAACATGAGTCCTTGTTGTATAAATCATTGTAGTAAATGGTACAAATTTTCTGACTTTGGAACACCAAGATAGAAACTTCAGTACACATAATTTATGAACTACAGCTTTTCTGTGACTAATATGTTGAACCCTGCATCTAAATTCTAATCCCAGTGGTTAAGCTCCACCTGTAAAAATTGGAATTCAAATGTCATTTGACAAATTCCATCCTCCAGCTTGTTGGCTACTCAACCCCAAATGAATTTTGGCTGGGGCAGTAAGAGATTCATTTTCAAAACTCAACTGAGACTTGTTCAATTCATTTCCCTTTCCCAAAACTATTGCAGTAAAATTTTGGCTTGTGGGAAATTCTTGTGGCTGAGATGTGCTTGTATGATTGCACAGAACAGCTGCCAAAAGTTTGGATGGTGCCCAAACTATTAGTTTTTCCACCAGAGGTCAAGACACTCGTTTCCCTGTTTTGCAAGAGGCTCTCTGAAACAGCTGTTGGGCCAGGTGATGAGGAAGAAGCTGGATTAACCAAACAATGAATGAAGTTGCTATTATGTCCCATTTGTACAGTTACATGCTGTCAGGAAGCTCAACAGCATTGCTCAGATTCACACATTCTCATGAAAAGATTACTTTGATGGATGTTTCAGGGACTCTCTAATGGATCTGCCTCCCTAAGGATTTTGCTGCCTTATTTTGAGCTAAGTTACTGGAGTTTAACATATAATGCTATCTGAAGTATGTCTCTAGAAATCTAGGAAGCTCCCCCATAAATCTGACCATGGGTTCATCTAATCTAGAATTGCTATAGTGACTGATACCAGCTCTTTAGGATTTCAGACATTGCTATTTTTTTCAGTCCTTTCCATAAATGCTAGGAATTAAACCTGGGACTTCCTTCACATTTCACTCTTCCTTATCATATTCAAAATGAGTAAGGTTATGATTAACAGCCAGAGTAAAAAATCCAAAGGGCATTTCTCTCTCATACACACCTCTATTGGATATCTTTTATAATTGATATCCTTTATTAAGAGAACAGTTGTGCTATGGAGAACAGCTGTACTTTGACCTCTGTTCTCTGGACAACAGCACTGGGATTTCTGGGTGGTAAATAGAACAACTCTTGTACTCTTGATAGTGTTCACTTTGCAACTCATTGCAATTACCCATTTGCACATTGCTCTGGCTTCTACCATCTCGTACACCCAATTGATTGCCATACCCTCATTCCTTATTGGCTTTCTGATCTGGGTGATCCATGAAACCTGATAGCACAGATCAGCACTGACCTGACCTGAGGATAGAGTCTGCTTGAGGTTTAAGACTGCTCAGAATTCATGACCCTAAGGGAAACTATTGATCTTCTGATAGACTTTGCCTGTCTCTCCGATGAGGAGCAGTGATGCCTGCTACTTCTGTGGAGATCACATTTACATCCTGGAGCGGGTCAGTGCCGAAGGGCGCTTCTTCCATCGAGGCTGCTTCAAATGCCATTACTGCAAAATAACATTGCGACTAGGAGATTTTCTCTTCAATGAAGATGATGGTAAGTAGAGAGAAAAGCTTAGAGCCAATAATTGGCAAGCCTGATAGACGCAGCCGTAGAGGAGAAGCAGAAATGCTTTGAGTTGTCTGAACTCTGTCTGTATTGTTTCCTGTTTTCTTTTGTTGTCTCCAGACAGAGTATGAATAGAGACGTACAACCAAAAGTTCAGGGTATTATGCCCAGCAGCCTTAGAAGTGATATCCTGTAATGGTATATGGGAATGACCTTAGAAGACAGAAGAGATGCTGCTTTGGGAACAATAAGATAAGAGAGGTTAAGTCCACAATTCAAAAAGGAATTTCCCTTCCTTCTCAGTCTGTGAAAAAGACCACAGAAGTTTATACTAAGTGTAAGATTTGCCAGATTATGTTAATTTAGCCTTACAATAATATAGAATTAGCTTAAGTGGTTGTATTTCCTGCCTGGTCCACTTGGGAAGATTGGCATCAATCTTGCAAGCCAATTGCATTTTATTCTAAGGCCACATTAACATAATCTTGTAAACCTGACAGTACAAATTTCCCATCATCTTTTTTACAGCCTGAGAAATAAGGGAGGTTCCCTTTTTGAATTTCTCTGCCCATTATGCAGCTGTGGGCTGTACCTTCTCTTATCTGATTGTTCCCTAGGCTGCATCTCTTTCATCTGCTAAGTCATTCCTACGTACCATTACATCCCCAGAGACTTTCAATATAGTTGCCTGGGGGGGGGGGGGACACATGACACGACTATTAAATAGTTGATTGCAAAGGGGTAATGTTAATTATTTTTCATGAATATGTAATCAAATCAAAATTAGTCCTTTTCTGGTGCTATACATTCTTTGGCGTGTTATACCCTACTCAAAGGCCAAGTGTGACCCTCAGGCTGGAAATTACACACCCTTGTTTCAGATTCTGCCATTGCCACATCCTCCTTTTATTTAATCCTGAAGATTAAATCTGCATCCCAATAGCATTTCTGGTTGAATTGCGGTCACATACTAACCTGATTGTTTCTTCCCAGGCAACTTCTATTGCACAATGCATTCCTTGGTCTCATCAGACATGACTACCCCCAGCAAAGCTTCCTTCAAAGAAGCATATGAGGTAGGTAGGATGGCTGCCTTTTCAGAATCCGGCTGAGTGTTAGAGCAGAGCAGGAACAAGTGGATATTCTTGAAAGGATTGGATTATATGAGAAGGATCTTTTCTGTGGTTTTGAGTTTTGAGTTTGACCAATGTTTTGTTCAGATTACTGACAGTGCTGACAAAAACAAAGTGCTTTAGAACAATATCTTTAGACATGCAATAATGAAAACATGAAAATATGATGTAATCTAAGCAGATGTACGTCATTTGCATCTTGGGCAACACAACAGTAATTTCCCACATATTCTGAACAGAATCTCAGTTGGAAGACACTGACCAGGAAATTGATTGTGTGTGTAGGTAGCAAAGTAAAACTAATGATTTGGGGAAGGGGGGGTGGCTATGTGAAAAAAAGGAAATATGTAAGGAAGAAATCAAAAGCAAATTAGCTGGCATCATAATCCCTTTACTGAAATCTATTATACTTCTGATCATTGTGTCTCTCCCTGCCACCTGTCAAAAGAAATGATTGTGTTTGAACACCATGTAAGATTTGAATGTTAATTTATTGTGACAAGCAGTTTACCGCTGATACTGCTTGTTTGCCCATGCTTGGTTCCACTTTCTTGTGGGTGCGATTAAACAAATTTAAACAGCAAGCACAACATTATACAGTAAGAACTGTGAACAGTGGCTTCGCTTCCTAAGCCAGAATCAATGCAAGAAGAGAATGTAGCATATGACTCTCATCTGTAAAAAAACAAACCATATTTCTTTATTTGCATGCAGAGATGAATCTTGTTTTGTAAGACGCTGCTCCTACTTTCATTCAGAGCTTAGAGGAAACAATTATAACACTGCTTTCTCTTCCTCTGTAAAAGGCGCAAGAAAGAACAATCAGAATGATAGGAAACTGGCTTCAAATTCAGAGTTTTAATATTTTTAAATAATTTTTGTTTATTTTATTGAAGATTTTTTTAAACAAAGTAAATAGTCTAAAAATACAGCTAATGAAGAAAAATAATAAATAGTGAGGGGGGAAAAGAAAATAGAATTGGGAATGAAAAAGATTAGTAAAGAGGCAGCTTCTGATCTTGGTAACAGTTATAAATATATTTATATTTTGTCCTCTCTAAAGTTACATCATAATATACTTCTTTTTATAAGCCTACTCTTTCTAATCTGAAAACCAATAAACCACAAATTCTTCTCTTTTTTCAGCAAAAAAAAAAGTCCATGAGGAGCTCCCAGTACTGATAAATCTAATTGTTGTTGTTTCTCTAACCAAAACAAATTAATTTTGCTATGTTAGTTCTTCCATGGCTATTTTCTAATTGGCTATCCATTAATCCCAGCAAGTAAAGTTCTGGTTTCAATTAAATGTTGATCTTTAAATTTCTTTGTATTATTATATGTATTTGAACCCAGAAATTTGGGACTTGAGGTTTAAGAGGTTGAGGCTTGAGGTTTTATCATTCCCATCTGGGATGATAAAAATGATACTTCATGATGTCCATATTTCCAACATAAATTTGAAGTTCCTTTATACATTCAGACATTTTTTCTGGAGTCATACACCAATAGATATATCATTTTATAAACAGTCACTTTTAGATTATAACATAATGTAAATTTCAATCCTTTTAACCATATATCTTCCCACTGTTCCATCAGTATGTTATGCCCAAAGTTCTTAGTCTATTTTGTCATGCATTATTAGTCTATTTTTTCATTTGCTCTTTTTTTGTTACAAATGTCAGTAAATGTTTATATTATAGATTTGGAGAGTTACATGTTCATCATTTGCACATAGTTCAATTTCAAATTCTTTCATCTGCTTTTCAGTTCCAAATGTTCTATTCTCTACCATAAATATACCATAAATCTCTTAATTGTGCATACAAAAGCCATTGAAAACTCAATTCCTCTGCAGTCACTTGCTCTCTTGATTTCATTTTATATTCTTCATGTTCCTGTTCTAACAACTCTCGATAGGCTAACCATTTTTCTTTATGTACTGTTTTTTTTCCTATAAAATGCTTCTTGTGCTGAGACTCATAAAGGAATTTTCAGGCACAATCTGAGTTTATATTTATTTCATACTCTCAATATGCTACTTTTATTATAATTTATATCCTTAGTTTTATTGTACCATAGAAAACCATAACATCTGAACCTCAGATTGTGCACTTCTTATTCTAAAATTTGATTATTTCGCAACAAAATCTATATTTTTATCCAAACTAAGCAGCAAGTTGCAAAATACAATTTAGATCAGGTAGTGCCAATCCTCCTCATTTCTTTTATTAGTATTTTATGTTCAATCTTTTTCAGGGAGGGGGGTATTTCTTGCCATACAAACGTAGATATATCTTTCTGCCATTGTTGCTAGCACCTGTAGATTTTCAATAAATCTGATAATTGGCTGATTCTGGTCATGTAAGATGGGAAATGCTTCGTGTAGGATATGATCAAGTCTTTGAGTGCTGTACCACAAGGGTTATAATAAAAAGAGATTAGATAGATGCCTGGAAATTAATGTTCTCAGTAGTTTAAGTTGTGATGTATGTTGTTTATCATATTTATTTTTATTTATTTATTAGCTATAGTTTTGGAAGCAGTGTGTCTCTCCATATTATTTCTTTGAGTTATACCTCCCCTTTAATTCAGGAGCCTCAAACAGCACCAGTAACATTCTCTCCTTCTATTTTTCCATGTGACATTAACGCTGGATCAAGAAGAATGACCAGGCCTGAGGAGAGTCCTAGGTCAACATCTAAATCACAACACCACAGCTACTTTAGTTGGTGAAAACATGCAGATACTGTTGTATTAATGGGCAATGGTATCTTATAAGCTTTCTATTCAGAACCTGCTTGGCTACTTTGAGAGCAGGGTATCAATATGAGAGAGTCTTCAAATGTTTTTATATATTTGCAGTTCATTTGCAAACTTGTTGTGTTTTGTTTCTGCAGGGTTTATCCGATGTGGACAGCCCAGACAAAAATTTTTTAGACTGGACTACTGAAGAAGAGAGGATGAAAGAGAGAAAGAGAGAAAAAAATCCACATTGGCAAAACCTGGATGAGATTATGTCTCCCTTTGTAGATCAGCTGCCAGAACACCAGCCTGAACCACTTCAGAAACAAGGCAGTGAAGGCTCCGGCCTGTTCCCATCAGAAAAGAAACGTGCCGATACAATAAGCTCCTCACAGCATCCACATCGACTGTCCTCTCTTGTGGGAGAGAAGAAGCCAAGTGACTCTGTTCCCAAGGCTGATTCAGCTTTTCAGACTGAGGGAAGCAGAAGATCACCTGAAAACAAGGCACAGGACCAAACAATTTGGAGTGGTCACTCTAAGGGAGAACCTTGTCTAAATCTCCTTTCACAAGGATCAGGCCTTACTATTTTGGGAGAAGGTTCAAACCCCACACTAGAGCAAATGCAATGTGAAAATATCCAGAAGAAGAAAATTTGTTTGTCAGACTTGGAAAAGCTTGAATTATCCAGACTGAGTCCAATTTCAAACCCGCTTGATATTTCAGATACAGGGCTGGAAGAATCCAGCTTCAGCAGAGAATCAGGTTCTTTTCCTTGCTTATTTTTTTATTATATCTCAAATGTTCCAAGTAGATGGTAAAAGAGAGAAGGAGTAAAGACTCAACAAAAGAGGATGAATGAAAATCAGATGTCTGTGATTTACATACTTTTTATCCATTTTATGTGGCATTTTCCATAACGCAAGGCAAATTCTGTCATGGTATTCATCATATGGGATTTTTTTTTTCTTTGTTGCCATTTAAAAAGATTGTGAACTCTGTGTTCTTTGCAAACAAAAGGTCCCTCATCATTAACCACAGAAAGTTGTTCTCGCTCTTTTCCATGACATTGGATCTCTTTGAAAATTACAATAGGCGGTGATGTTTGAGGCAGTTTCCAGTTTGCCCATATCAGTTCAAGCAGTTTGCCAAGCTCTTTTATGCACTCTTTGATTTTTTCTTTTTACTGTGCAATTTTCCCATTCCCTACATCCTGCAGCATCTCTTTACCCAATTCATTTCTTGGAGCTCCTCAGAAAACCAAGGAGCTGCTTGAGAGGAGGCTGTCCAGGACCAATCCTGGCCAGAGATGTGATTGCCTCTGCATTTCAGATTGGTGAAATCCTCTACCATTTCTTAAAAGAAATTTTCATTTCATCTGTGACTAAAAAAATCCCTCCACCTCCTGCACTGCTTGAACTTTAGAAAACAGAAATGATCACTTCGGTCAAGGAATCGTTCATCCTTCACTGAAGTTTGATGGGTTTCATCCTTTGAAACTAAAGTTTGCCCCCCAAAATCTAGTGTTCCATTTACTATGGAAGAGTTTTCCCCTTTGTAGAATTAGGTTCTGATTCTGAATGGTGCAGAAATGCCAAAGCATTTGCCGCATTTAATATTATAAAAGCAAGCCTTCTTTCAAATTCTGACAGAGAAAAAGAATACTGCCATAGGTTCAAGCTTGCAAGTTTAACCTAAAGAACCCCTGTGGCTCTGTTACATGCAAAGTGAATACAGTAATATTTCTCATCATAGCTGTTTTTCTTTGGCAGATTTTCTGGAGGGTGACAGTGACAGTGAGGAGGAGGAGGAAGAAGAAGAAGAAGAAGGGAACTTAGATCTTGGGAGAAACATGGTGAGTCAAGACACCTGAATTCCAACAAAACAATGTTTGGATGCATACATCAAATATTTCTCAGAGTTGGTTTTATGTATTATGTAGAGTTGCTTTTATGTAATCTAGGAGAATCATATTGTCACGACATTAGTAGGTAAAAAACATTTGTCATATTTTCTTAGTATTATTTTTTGCTTTTACAAAAAAATCTCGTATGCATGATCTTTCTTCTGTATGCCATCAAAGGTTTTAAGTTTTTTTTTCTTTTTCTAATTACTTTCTTTTTCTGGTTTTTCTATCTACAAGCTTCTTGGTTGCCTTTCTTTTCTCTTTATCATGTATGTATTTCTTTTCTCAACCTGAGTATTTTCCATGTGAGTGGACTCTGGCTTGCAGAATTCTCAGCTCCAACAGTACTCAATTCTGGGGAACATCTGCATGGGGAGGACACAAAATTAAGGAAAACTGCCAAACATCCTTTCACTACTTTTTCTAGTAATGTCTTGTCATTCTGTGATCCCAGAATGCTGTTTTCCCTGTATACATCACCTACTCTTTTCTTCTTCCTAACACAAGGTTCTTAGAAGACCCATTTCTATTCCCTGTATCTTTTTACATATGATTGCTATTTTGTTTTGGTCACCCCGGTGTTCTTTTATTGTCCTCTCTTTACAACTGTTACCAAGACTTTGAAACGCCCAGCAACTCCTTTCAATAAAAGGCTCACAAAGTGATAAATACAAATCTCAACACACTTCTTTAAATCCATAGGGGATAGGAGTAATGTGAGAAACAGTTACTCGGAGCTTTGACGTCCCTTTAGTTGGTGATACCAATCTTTAATTTTCTCTAATGGGGAAGTAAGGGTTAGAAAATGGCCACAGGAAATTTAGAATAAGTTTTTAGGTCTCTGAAATAAATGCAAATGTTTCTGTACTAAAATATTGATTCATAAGACTCTTACAAAGTTCATCAGGCTATCTCCAGTGAAAACAGAGAATGCTTCCATGCACTTTACAAGTTAAGACTGTGTAGTTAACAGACTCTTTAAGAGGTGTAACTTTAAAAGGTGTAGATTGGAACTTCGTTGATTATTCTTGAATCTTTGACAGGCCTTTCATCTTTTGCCCAGTGATCCAGATCAGGTGGTCTCAAATCATGGTTTACAATTTAGATTTTGAGCATCTTATTTGGAAAGCTGATCCTTGTGCAGTTAAAGCAAGTGGCATTGTTCCTATTACCTAATAATTTCTTGCCTGCTTTGTCATATATCTGTAGTTTTTGGAGTATTAGTGAAGTTTGCTATATTTATTCATTATTTTCAACTTTTGGCCTTTCAGAATAGGAAAAAATTTGTGAGGAGGTTAAGAAACAAAATAAGCTTAAATCACAAAAGCATGATGAGTTGCATCATCATATCAGTATATTTATTTCTTGTTCAAGTCTTATTTGTGGGACAAACAGGCATTGTATCTATTCGTTCATCACTTGGGGGTGGGGAGGTTGTATTGCAGAGGTTGGGAACTTTACTTCAGCCTGTTCATCAGGCATCCTGATTTTGGGGGAAAATTTGAGCATTTCCAATAGAGTGTTTTATGTTTGGTATGCAGGAGTCCAGTTGATTTTAGCAGCCATGTAAGCAGCGATGGCATGCCTGAGTCAATCGCTGCAGATAGACAATAGCTTTTAAGTCCTCCGGCATGGCCTTCTCTTGTTTTTACCTGTGCACATTGTGCTTTGCAGCATTTCCTTAGCTTCACTGAAGACACTCAGTATCCAACTTGGAAGAAGACATTATTGCGACGAGCCAAAGAGGCCGAAATGAAGAGGTTTTGTAAAGCTCAGGTGATTTTCTTTGTCAAGAAATTTATGCAGAATTTATTCAAATAAGGAAATGGGATCTGAAAAAATAGAGAAGCCCAGGCACCATGTGATGTGCAGGTTCACTTCCTGCTCTCTGCAGCTATCAAGAATATTATATCCAAACAGTATGTTTAATACTGCAAACGTGTGTAGCAGCATTTTCACAAATTCACCTATTACCTTGGACAGCAACCTTGTTTGGCTGCTTTGTTTCCATGTCATTAGAGCTGTGTGTTGGGAAGTGGGAAAGGAAGAAGGGGCATGGCTGGCATGTAAAACCTTCTCTCTTATGAGGATATAAATAGCACTTAATACTTATATACTGCTCCATAGTGCTTTATAGCACTCTCTGGGTGGCTTAGAGTCAGCATATTGCCTCCAATAAGTTGTGTCCTCATTCTACCAACCTCAGAAAGATGGAAGGCTGAGTCAACCTTGAGCTGGTGAGGATTGAACTCCTGGCACCCAACAGAATTAGTCTGCAATGCTGCATTCTAACCACTGTGCCACCATGGCTCTTGTAATAAGTATCATAAGGAAGATATAAATTCTGAATGTGATATTCCCAGATATTTATACCTGGGTTTGAAAATGTATAAGGATGTTTCTGTATTATCCATGCTTTTTGTGTTGATTTTGCAAAAATTCTTTCATGACATCATTAACACTTAGCAGTGAAGCTGTTTCAATCCTAGTAAAGACTTAAATGTGACGTTATGATAGGCATTTCACTGGCCTGTCTTCCTTTTCCTGAAATTCCCTCTTGCTATAGAATCTGGTTGCAGGTTCTCTTCTTGCATTTCAAAACCTTTGTTTTAATCAATGTTTATTTTGACCCAATATTTTCTTCAGGCCATCCAGAGGCGGTTAGAAGAGATTGAAGTGACTTTTCGGGATCTTGAGAAACAGGGCATAAAGGTGGAACAATCTCTGCGAGAACAGGCAGGTAAGAATCTGAAGTTTCCTTGAATAGGAATGGTGTTTGAATTGTGTGTGAAGAATGGGTGCCACAAGTGGTATATTGGTTCTTCTTTAAGCCAACGTGTCAGATTTAACTTCTCACATCTCCCCTTGTCATATTCTTTAGGAACAGAGTCTGAACTGAAGAAGCAGTGGATGAACCAGTTGCTCGCGTTGATCCAAAAGAAGAACAGCCTGATGTCTGAGGAGTCTGACCTCATGATTGAGTAAGGAACTCTACAAATTATGTCAGTTAAGATCCGTAACTCATTTTGACCATAGAAAATTGATCCAGTGCTGCTCTTTCATGTGCCATAGGAATTATAAGGGAGACCACAAGCCATTTGTGGTTTCTCCTAAAATAACCTTCAAGCAAGCAAGTGGACTAGCTTCTCAGCTTATATCAAAAAACGATCAGAATGAGTCCTAGATAGCATGAACAGTATAAACACCCCACTTGCGTCCCAGAAAAGTGTTAAAAATGTAATTTTATACTCCAAATAAGATAATCATGGAGTATGAATAAAAGCATTCTGCCCAAAAGAGAAAAAATATACTTGACATCAGCTCATTGTCCTTTATTATTTCTGTTACCCCTTAACCTAATTCCAAACAGCCTTCTTAATGTTTTGGATTAATAGCTCCTTTAATATTTTATAATACTGTTTCTTCTAACATTGTGAAGCCATCCAGTATCATTTTGGAGTTGACCTACAAATGTGATAAATAATAAATACCAATTCCATTCCAATTCAGTTCTATCATTAATATTCATTAAAATCTTAACAACTTTAACATTTCTTTTCAATTAAATATACTTCCTTGGGAACACATAAGCTTTCCGTAATTAATTTCCCCCCCCCATTTCTCTTCCCTTATATTTTATAAAACATAAATAATTAAAATGTTCCCATCCTTTCCTAATTCAATTCTCTCATTCGTTTTATTTCCTTTATTTATTAACAAACATTTCGCTAGATTACAATAACTATTTTATCCATCATTTTAATCATACATCGTTTCATATTTTCTAAAATTATTTCTATTTCTAATATAACAATACTATCTTTTGTACCTTTGCAGAAACTCTTTTTCAATTAAATTTTCACCCATTATCTCTAAATAGGCCCTGTTTCTCCATATCTTGTTTCTGTCCTTTATAACTTCTTTTCCTTTCCTTCTTCCCTCTCTTCTTCTCCCTCCCCTTTTTACCCCCTTGTCTCTCTACTTCTAATTCTCTCTTCTGTATTCCCCTCTTCTGTTGCTTTCTAATATTATACTTATTTTTCAAACTATCCTTCTTTTTCTTGGTTGTTTTTTCAAATCTTAAACTTTTCATTCTCTTTCCCCCCTTTCCTTTTTTTCCTCCCACATAAAATTACTTAAAGATGGCTTCTTCTTTGTCCCAATCTTCTTGTTCTGCAGGCATTTCTTGTTGTTTCTCATAGTTCCAGATCTCCATTTCTAAGAATTGAAATACGAAGCCAAAAGAACCTCTCCCTTCTTGTGCATCTTCTTTGTACTTTTTAAGTTCCATTTTCAGTTCTTCTAAAAGTAGTGCCATTTTAAATACTTTTAAACAACCACCCAATTGATTTTAGTCATTCAAATGCAATAACCAAAAATCCAGAGATCACCAAATACTCCCAAGCTGTTTCTTCATGCTTCTTTTTTCACTTTCTCTTCCTGGGGTTCTCCTATTTTGTTGCCAGGTTTCAGTTAAAATGTATCTTTTAGAAGTCTTGTTGAGGTTTTACTGTAAATTCCTTTTAATTCCAGGCAGTCTCCTCCCTTTTTTCCAGATCCTGCCCTTTTATTCTTTTTCTCTCCTTTCCTGCTTTTAAAAGCTTTTAAGTATCCAGAAATCTTTATTATCCCTTTGATATTTTATTTTCAGCTTAAATGCCTATTGATGTCAAAGTAGTGTTTTTTTTCAATTTCTTATTTAAATCTCTTAGCTGTCAGTATAGGGAAAGGGAGAGAAGAAAAAAACCAAATCCTTTCCCTTTTCTGTCCTTCACTGCTTCAAAGTCTTCTTTGGGAACAATGTTACTTTTTTTTTTTAGTTTAAATTCCAGGGTACCTTAGTTGTTGCTTTTGCAGTTTAACCCGGTCAACCAAAACTTTCTCATCTTTTCTTCCTCCTGCACATTCTTTTCCGGTCGGGTTCTTCTTTGAGGTGGCCATTTCTGACCACTGCTGCAACCGCCTTCGGGAAAGGGAGTAATGGCCAGCTGAGGAGGAGAGATGCGGCTCTCCTCAACCCTGCTGGCAGTGTCCTCCCTCTTCACCACCTCTACAGGGTGGCTTAGCCCCGAAACCAGCAGCTCGGGGCGCTCCAGCGGCGAGCACGGACCAAAACCGCGCATGATCGCGGTTTCGGTCTGTCCGTGAAGAGGCTGAAACCGGAAGTCAATTCACTAGAATACTTCTGTTAGCAAGACAAATATACCTAAGGTATAGTGATATCATTTACATTTATGCTCTTCCTCATCTCATTTAGTATGGAGTTTTTGAAACGAGTGTGTACATACTGTATATACAGAGGACCACATGTTGCAATGAGAAAATCAGTGCAGAAACTCCAGGAAAGGGAATTCCTTATGTTATGAGGAATTTTTTCTTAGTTCTGGATAGTAACAATGACATTTTTTTTAGTGTGCAAGAGCTGAAGCTGGAGGAGCAGCAGTGCCAGCTGGATCAAGAGCTACGGCGCTACTATAATCTGGATGGTAAGAAAGAACATAATAGGTTGTTGTGGGAAAAAAGGAGGAGGAAGATGTGTTGGATATGTTCGCCACCTGGAGTTATTTGTAAAATAATAAAGTAGGATACAAATGAATAAATAAGAGCTGCCCAAGCTCATTATGAGATGAACTATAATTTTTGCCCTGAAAATAGCTGCTATTTAATCAGCTCAATTAATTTGTACTCAGAAATGACCAATGTAGCAGATTGTGAAAAGCCAGGAGTCTGGTGGTCATAAGTCACACAGCCCTGGAAGATCCAACGTTGTGAAAGTTCTAAACAATGGACATTGGGTAACAAATAGAATCTCAAAATTGAAAGAAAATATTTCTCTGCCAAGCGGAGTTTCCCATTTGTCTTTGTTTTGCCCATATGTTTTGTCAAAGTTTGGCTTCAACAGCATATTTATTATGGCCATATGTAGTCTGGTATTCTCAAGATAGGAGAATACCAGACTACATTTAGGTATGTTCACTCTGTGTGCATGGAGTGATGCCATGCTGGGGCAGAAAAACTAGGAAAGTTTATGTTCATTTGTTTATTCATTCACTTGGGTTATGAAAGTATAATTCTTGGAAATCTATTCGGGATGAAACTTTAATCCTAGGTTTCCATGCAATATATTTTCACTTTGACAAAATAATAGATAAAGACTAGGGAACTTGCATCTCTTCAGATTTGCCTCTTTCCAGAAATGGTTAGCCTTTGCATTACCAAAGAAGTTTGAAGATGTAATCCAGATACTCACAGTCCTAGTAGTTCTTTTTCTCCTTTACTATGTAATTAATATTATGATGGTTCCTTATTATGAGCATGTAATTTTTGTTTTAAAGATTATTTGAAAACATCTGAGGACCATGAGGCAGAGAAGATGATCTTGTCCCAACTGGTTGCAATTGTGAATCAGCGCAGTGCTCTCATCGAGATGCAAGAGAGGAAGCGGCTCAGTGAACTTTCTGAGCATGCTCCAGTGATGGAACATGCCTAGAATATTTGAGGTCAGGTTTATCTGGTGGATAAATTTCCTGAACATCATTCGTATTGGGGAAGCCATTCCATTCTAGACTCTGATGAACAAACCTAATCTTTTGGAGCTTGAAGCATCTGATGCAACTACTTTTAAAAAAAAGTATTTTAAGGAGTAATAAGGAAACTAGAACTGCTTTTCATTGTTTGCAGATACAACTGTTGAAGGCTTTAAGAAAGCAGTCTATTTGCAGCATTTGGAGGGAAAATAATATTCAGAATATGTACATATTATTTAGCTATTGATGTATATATATTTGCAGTTAGCATGCTCCACTTTTACACAGGGCCTCATCCAAGAGAAAAGATTTCTTTCATCCAACTGCTGCAGGTGACTATGTGATCTACATGTGGTAAATTAGGAGGGACTATATTGTTTAAGTGGAGAAGTATTCTAAAAACAAAAAAGCATGATCCCTTCATGGAGTTCAGAGAAGCCTTCAAACTGTCCAGAGTTATATTCTAGAAGAGGACAATTAGCTAAAATCTCTTGAAGAATATACAGAATCAGCAGAATATTTTAGAGGAAAGAAATAGATGCCCTACAATAAAAATTAAAAATACCATCATCAAAGGACTTCTGCCATAATAAATGTGCAAGGAGAAATATACATCCCTCGCACGTTTTTTCAAGCAAAACAGATGCTACAGGGCAAGATCTTGAAGCTGGAGCAGTACGGTTGAAAAATGTATGCACTTCCTGCAAAATAAACAATGAATGTGGATGCAGATCACAATACACTGCTCCTGAGGAAATACTTCAAGTGAACAGATGTTATTTGGTAACTAAGGTCAATTTACAATCTGAAAGCTGCTACTCCGGGATGGATATAAGCCAACTCATTTTTCACAGACTTGCTCCAATAAACATAATGGAGTGAAAACGCAATTCTGTCTTTTGTCATCCGTTAACTTCACAATAGAGGAAATATCCATCAAACCTTTTCAAAGTTTCCTTGGTCTAGACCCCCTTCTTGGGTCTACCCAAGAAGTAGCCAGGATTATGTTATTTGGCTTTAAATAAGATTGCAAATGGCTGCAAAGGGAGACAATACAGTTCTTAGCTAGAGGTAATTAAGCCAAACCGGACCCTGAATTTGAACTGAAACCAGTTAAAAAATTTTTTTCACATCAAGTATTTTTGAGAAAAAGAAATTTAGTAGATGAATGATATTCTGATAGATTCTGAAGATATCCCTTCCTACAACAATTAAGCACCAGGAACTGGACAGCTCCTAAAGCTAATGCACTGTACACAGTTATCCAAAATGTAAAGACTTGTGTGTTCAATTCCAGTAAAATGTTTGAATCACATAGAATAACATCTGACTACCTGTGATGGAAGAGTCATGGTAAGGCTAAAAGTGCCATGTAATGCCTCAGGGTTGTAATAGGAAGCAACTCTCTTGGATATACAGCTCTTCTTTCTCACAGGGCAGGTGGAGCAATTTATGGCTCCTGGAGCCTGACTATTGAAATTCCTCAGGCAAAGTAACACCACGAAAAACAGAGTCAAAGAATTTCTTCCAACCATAAAAGAAAGAGGAAACTAGACACACCCATTGCATCCCTTAAACTCTCCCCGAATTTTAAAGATAGCACCTAATCCCTGAGGCATACCCCAATCTATTCATTAGGATTATTAGTTGCAGTTCTATAAAAGATTCACATTCCAATTGCAGTGACATTCATACCTGAACTTAAAAGACTGAGAAAGACAAAACAAAACTTCATGTGTAAGTTGAGATAGAATCCCTTACAAACATCTTATTAAAGTAACTCAGCTAATAGTGCTAGAGAACAGCCTTCTGTCTAGAATCTGGAGAGTGAACAAACATTAATATAAATAGACTGGTTTGTTGTACAACTAATCTATATACCGGTAGTCCTTGATTTATCATTAGGCTAATGATGGTTGGAAATTACAACAACCCTGAAAATAGTTGTTTACAATTGGTCCTCACACTTACAACTGTCATAACATCCCCACAGCCACATGATCATAATTGCATCACCAGGCAACCTGCACATATTCATGTGATTGCCACTTCTGACCTTCCCAGATGGGTTCCAATAAGCAAATCCGGGGAAGCCAGGTTGGCTTAAGACTGTGGTTCGCTTAATGACCATGTCATGGTAAAAGTAAAATTGGTTGGCCATATAGTGACTCACTTAATGACCACACTGCTTAGTGATAGAAGTTCCAGACCCAGTTGTGATTGAAATTCGAAGACTGCTTGTAAAACTTATTCAGCTTTGCTAACCCAGTTCTTCCATTTCTGTTTCCCCTTCAATGAATGGGAGCTACAGTGGTGAAAGATAATTGTATGCTAAAGTGTTACACAGCAAGGTACATATGAAAAACAGATTCCCATCAATAATTGTTGCCATTTATTTCATACATCCGAAAACACTGTAGGAAAAGCAGCTGTGTACAATTAGTAATGTTTTATTTTACGCATCTGTTCTTACCTGCTTTTTCAGTACAAAGTTAACAGCCCGTTAT
The DNA here is from genome assembly GCF_049901715.1 of Pseudonaja textilis. NCBI lineage: Eukaryota > Metazoa > Chordata > Lepidosauria > Squamata > Elapidae > Pseudonaja > Pseudonaja textilis. Next base: position 51,380,523 of record NC_141992.1, on the reverse strand, counting down.
TTGTTTAATTCTATTAAAACAGTATTTTATGATAAAAATTGTTTTTTAAATAGCCAGGTTCATTTCAAAACCCATCCATGTCTTCAGCACAAAAAAGACCTTTAAAAAATTATTGCTCAAAATTTCAGCCTATTCACCCCTCCCCGCTTACAGTATCAAAGGTGAATTGTCACTCCTTATTTAAAAACCAGGGAACTGTTATTGCTGAGAATCCCAAAGGGACTTGTTATTCCCACCTCTACCCAGTCTGTTGGTCCGTACCATCCAATGTTTCACCTGCTATTGAATTTCTCCTGGAGTGTCTGCAGCCCCACCCGCATCTGTTCCTCTGTTCCCTGCAGCACCTTCACTTCAACGATGTGGAAGAGATACAGCACAGCTGAGATAAGCAGGATTGACACAGAGAGCAGACTGAGCAAAGCGAAGGAGAACTTGGGGAAGGGCTGCTGGGGAGCTCCACCAAACATGGAACTTATGGCCATGGCTCCTTGTATAACCAGCAGGAGAAGAGCCAGGACAGCCAGGCGGCCACAGAAGTACTGCTGCCGTTTTGCTGAATGTAACCCCACTTGCACCTCCAGACGAGCTTCATTCAAGACATCCATCAGAACTGGCTCTAGAAGCAAAGAGAAGGGTGAGCTTCAACCACACGAAGCTGTTAATTCTACAGATATCCCCGAATGATTGCTATTTTATCAAGAGAGGGAGGGAATTATTGGGCTACTCCAGTGGACAGTTTTCTTTCTGAAATTAACAGGATGGGAATTTAGCTTTATCTAAGTGCCTGGGTAGAAAATTATATAATGAGTAATGATAAAGTAGGCTGTGACAAAATAAGAGAAGGTAAATAGCATCTGCTATCCTGCTACATAATCTCCTAGATTCAGGGGTCCCCAATCTCTGGTCCGTGGCCCAGTGCCAGGATGCAGCCCATTCAGAACCAGAACCAGGGGAAGTGGTGGGCGAGCACCCGCAATGCGAAGCTGCATTTGTGAAAGCAGCGCACGCACACACATGCAAACAATCCCCTCTCCCAATCCCGCCACCGCCGCTTCCACTGGTCTGCCGAGCCAGAAAGGTTGGAAACCGCTGTCCTAGATACACAAACTCTAATGATGAGAGTGATCACTTCAAACTAAACACCAGATACGGTAAGAGCCTTTTCATACACAAACTTGCAGGGAATTGAATGAGCTGAAAAAGCTGGCAGAGACTAATAGCACTCTGGTCGGATTCCAAGCAAGAGAAAAAGACAATTGGCAAACAAGCAAAGATTTAGCAGGCCCAGGCAGACTAATTGATGATCACCGAAAAAGAGAATTATGTAACAAAACACCGATATACTCAGCAGAGACATCCAGAGGAAGAAGAAACCAGAGAGAAAATCAAGTCTGTGTTGATTGCAAGAGATTGCCAGCTAAAGTTTTAATTAAAAGTCCTTGATGAACTCTGGGGAATTTAGTAACAATTACATTTTAAAGGAGGTATGGTCAATTTTAGCAGAAGCACTGCTACAGTGCAGGCAGGGAGCTAGTTAATCCCAGAATGTTAGAGCAATTAGGCCATAATGCAATTCATTATATTCCCCTGAAGACAGAAACCAAAAGAAGGAGAAGAGGTGAGGCTGCCGAAGAGAAATGTGAATATTTGTTATGCTGCATATAAAAAAAAGTGAATTAATTTGCCAGAAAGTCATTGCACGCTGTTTTTTTGTCTGACTGTTCCTATGAACCCTCTTGCAGAACCATAGGGAATCTGGAGATTCCAGATGCTGCTCAATGTAACAGCTCCAAGAATCTCTCGATAGTGGCCTCCCTCTCTAGGAACGATGGTCACTGTGGTTCAATATTAACTGGAAGGCCAGAGATTCTCTGTTCCTGCTGCTTTTGCTCCGCTTGTGGGAAACCAGTGAAATCTGAACACTCACCAACTGGAAGATTGTTTTCACTTTTTTTTGATTGGACTACAGAGAGTGTCACATTCACAGCTTCATGGTCAGAGTAAGGGAAATCCTTGCCGGGAACGGTTCCCGTAGTAGTTTCATGAATATTGCATCTAATATCATAGTGAGATGAGCCCTATAAGAAAGGACAGACAAGATGGAAAACTCTTTGTTATCTGCAGACAGCAAAGCTAAAGAAACAACCCTCCCCCACAAATGTTATAGCTAGATTATGAGCTACAAATAATGCAGAAAAGATGGAAGGTTATTTTCTTAGAAAAACAGAAGCAGTTTGAAATGTCCAAAAGGAACTAGATTTACCCTAGGAGAAATTTCACTCTACTTGAAGCTTGTTGCCATATAATCTGTCCACAAAGGTAAGTATCACAAAGGAATGTGATTTGATCTATAGCAGTGGACCCCAACCTTTTTTGTGCTGCAGCCCGGTACCGGCATCACAAAATGATCCGCGGCCCGGTACTGGCATCAGCATGCATGACAAGGCAAGGCGAGCCGAGCGACCGGCCAGCCAGTCGTCCCCCGCTTCTCCCCGCCCACTTCAACTCCTCCTTTGTACCTTTGTCAATGGGCTTCGCTTCGTGACAGCTTCGGGATGGTCGCTCGGCTTGCCTTGCCTTGGATGCTGAAAGAATCCTCGCGCCTTAGTTTCTTTCGAAACTAAGTTCGAAACAACTTCGATAAAACTAAGGCGCGAGGATTCCTTCAGGACCCAAACGCCGCTTTCCAACCGGAAAAGCTCACCCGGAAGCACTTTCTCGTCAAACAAGATGGCGGCGCCCAGCAAACTGGCGACCCGGTAGGAAACGTTCCACGGACCGGTACTGGTCTGTGGCCCGGTGGTTGGGGACTCCTGATCTATAGCATCTCCTGGTAGTTTGTTCCTTTAGCTAATTTTTTTATCTACTGTAATTAAATATTAAATGTCAACAATTGCCATTTAAAATCCCCTTCTCTATATACAGATTTAGGCAATACGTAGCTTCTTGCCTCTGAAAGGAAGACAACTCTGATTTAATGTAATCCTATCTTGCCCCCAAAAGATTAGACAGTAAACAGTTGATATTTTTCTCCACAAATCTAAGATGACCCTCCATTTTAATGATAAAGATCAGTTAAATTAGAGAAGAAGCAAATTAAAGGAGAACTTGAAAAGTATTTTCAGTCTTTTTGTTCTGACAAACTTCACTTTAGTCTCCTGAATGTATTTCAAGAGGCTACTTAGAAGTGTTCAGATTCAGACTAAGAAAGCAACTGTAATTGTATTTCTCTTCCTGCTAGAAAAACAGGTTAGCAGATTAAAGGTGATCTTTCCATCATAAGACATTGGATTGAAATGGGAAGGAACAATAGCTGCGGGCCAAGTATTGTTGCTGTGGGTTCAATAAGGTTATTTCATTGCTCCAGGATAGCAATGCTCAGACCTATATTTTAAGGCTTCAGAACAGACTTGGGTGCTCGGATAGCATTTCTCTGCAACTTCTTAAGTCAGTTTTCCCCTGGGATCAGGAAGCTGCTTCCCGCCCCTCCAATCGCATGTCTTGGTTTTTTTAAAAAAAGGTTCATTCAATTTAAGCCGTTCAGACAGGTGCCTTTGATGTCTGTCCTTGATGCTGAAGTGCCGCACAACCCTTCTGCTCTTAGCCTTGCACATACCAGCACCGTCTGGACCTTCCTCGCCTGAAAAGCCACGCTTCTGAGAGCAACTGTCAAATGGACACACCATTACAGGGGTCTCCAACCTTAGCAACTTTAAGCAAAGCTGGCTAAGGAATTCTGAGAGTTGAAGTCCACAAGTCTTAAAGTTGCTATGGTTGGAGAAACCTGCACCAGTAAACAAGTACGGTAGCTGAGAAAGATGAAACCATGGGGCAGTTGCCTTGTTCAGTGGAAAGTGTTTTTCAAACGAGAGCTTTCATTCTCGCCTGCTTCCCAAGCTCTCTCTACAACACTTTACCCAGTCTCTGTTTTCTAGAATATTAACTTGCACTTACTTTATACAGGATGTAGTCGATGCGAATCCCTTGGGGATAACACTGCAGGTCTTTCTCGTTAATGTAGCAGTTGGCTGGCACAAGGGTACAGCCATCTTCACAGCCCTGAGAAAGAAGATCAGAGGCAAAGGGGACTCTTAACACAACATTTAGAGTAGTTGCAAGAATGCAAGAGGTAAACTGGATTTCCATCGCAGAAATTTTAATTTAGGGAAACAAAAAGGGAGCTCAGTGAAGTGGATAAAACAGAGGCACTTTAAGCTTTTGAATGAATGGAAATAATTGTTTCTGAGTTTCTAAGGCAGGGTCCCAGAATTCCTCCTCCAATCATGTTAGCTCAGGAATTCTGGGAGTTGAAGTCCACAAGTCTTAAACTTGCCAAGTTTGAGGACCCTCGCTCTATGACAATATCAGACATGGACATATTCATGTGCTTAGTGTGCATGCAAAGAAGTTCACTTTAATTTTCTCTGTGGCTATGAAGGAATCCTGCAGCCCTGTCCATCCTCTCAATAGCCGAATGCCGACATCTTCTGGGTGCATGTTCAGATCCCCTCCAAGCAGCACCACATCAGCTCCTTTCGAGGTATGCCTGGAAAGGTGAGAGAGAATCACAAAACAAGAAAGAGCTTTTGGAAGGAAGAGGTAGAAACAGCGTTACATGAAATTTATCCCTAAAGAATAAACATTCTTCTCAATCTCTCTCCCACTGGAGAGACTGGCGTGAAATAAACCAAGCTTCTCCAGAACTAAAAGGTTTAACTTTTAGCTAACTAAAGTTAACTTTAACGGGACACAGGGGGGACAAGTGGTATAGCATCTGTCATTGGATTCCAATACAGCACAATACAGTTCTTACTGTATGAATTGGCCAAGTTCCCAGGCCTGAACCACTCGATGAGGCAGGTATGTATCCTTCTCTCGGCTATATTCAGCATGGAGCTGCGGGGGGGAATGAATATATAAAAATTACACACGTACATAATCTATGAAATTACACATCCGTTATTCCCACGTTATTTTAGTTGCTAAATATAAAATAACAGGAAAAAAAATCTTGGTTCATGGTTACAAGAGAAGTTACACCATAAGCTTCTTCCCAAAAGTCTCATGATAAAAATAGACTTTTTGATAGGTATAGCATAGAATTGTTTGATTAATCTTAGATCACAGGTAGAATCTTAGCATTAATGACTGCTTTGTCTCCTTAATCAGAAATAATGTAAATGTGAATATTTATACACACCAGAAACAAATACCTGTTTTGGGGGGGAGAGGGGAGCCTTTGAGTTAGTGTTGATTCCTGGTAACCACTACACTAGTCCCAGCAGTTTTCTTGGCAAGATTTTTCAGAAGTGATTGGTTATTACCTTCTTCTTAGGACTGAGAGACAGTGGCTGGCCCAAACCTGGCTTCATGCCTAAGGCAGGACTAGAACTCACAGTCTCCCAGTTTTTAGCCTGGTACCTTAAACCACTTATACCAAACTGGTCCAATTCATATACACCCAACACAGTGAACACAATATTTGTTCAATCTTCCTCCTTTTCAGAAATCTTGCTCCAGTTTTCTAATGGCAGTACAAAACCATTGATCTGTAGCTCTAAAGACTAACCGCCCTTTGTCTAGGCATACAGAAAAGCCCTGATTTTGCCCAGCTAGATGTCAAAATGCAAAACAGCCACTTGGGACAGGAAGATGTGGAATCCGACAGCAAGGTATTACTGATGGTGTGAATTCATCAAGATACCATCTTCCTAACTCAAGTCAAAAGATGAAAGTCTAGACCAGGGGGTCTTCAAACTTGACAGCTTTAAGACTTGTGAACTTCAACTCCCATAATTCCTCCTCCAGTCATGTTAGCTCAGGAATTCTGGGAGCTGAAGTCCACAAGTCTTAAACTTGCCAAGTTTGAAGATCCTTGCTCTAGATTCTTCACCCCTTTCCATATGATTGAGTTATTTTGATAGCTTGCTCTAAGTACTCAATGATGGATTTGAGAGAAGCGTTCATAATTTTAAAGTGAAACAAAATAAAACAAATAGCAATGCTCACATGAGTCACATAAATGTTGAAAATAATGCCCCGGATCTTTAGCACTATGAGACCAACAGATTTGCCACCGAACCAATCTCCATGCTGGAACTGTGAAAGAATACAGCATAATGTAAAACACAGGGGCAAAACTAAAACAATGAGTTCACCAGTAGAAATAAATATGCCTTGGACTCTTTCCTTAAGCATGTTACTCACCATGTATGGGTAACCGTTCACAGAATATTGGTACAAGAAGGTGTCCAGGATCTGATGTTTGGAGAAGATGCAGAGCCCGCTGCCGAACACCCCACTGCAGAAGAATCGACGCCAAATTATTATTATTTTCCCTACGGTGGGCAGTCTTTGAGAGTTTGGGACTTTTTGTCAGTTGCCAAAGTTCTGGGGGTGACATTGTCACTGGAAATGGTGAGGCAAGAATCCCCATGTCTTTCTCTCATTTCTTGGATTTTTCCAAATTAAATAGGAGCACTAAAACTACTGGAAGCTGTATGCATTTAATTTATCTGGCTTTTGCAAACAATTGTACCGTTATTTGTCAGTTTGCCATCAAATTTTGGCAGGTGGAGTTGATTCTCAGGACTGAAAGTAAAAAGGGGTTTTCATATCTCTGGCTGAGAACAAGGACTCCATTGCTACCCACCATATGAGCCTAAAGCTGAGCTTTCTGGAATATAACTGTGAGAAACACAGGTAAAGGTTTCCAGAGAAAAACCAACATTTAGAATGTTTGGAATTATTCCTGGCTCTCTGAGAATGGAGTGACATTTTACAAAACCACCAGAAATTGGCGCTTGCCATGAACTGCAATTTCAACAGCTACATATACATTTGGATGTACAAGTGTTCTTGAGTTACAACCGTTTGTTTAGTGACTGTTCAAAGTTACAATGGCACTGAAACAAGGGACTTATGACTGTTTTTCACAATTGCAACCATTTCAGCATCTCTGTGGTCACATGATAACTGCAGTGTCCTGGGGTCACATCACCTTTTGTGACATTCGGACCAAGTTAGTGGGGAAGCCAGATTCACTTAACAACTGCAGCGGTTCAATTAATGACTAGCAAGAAAAATGTAAAATGGGGCAAATCTCACTTAACAACTGCCTTGCTTAGCAACAGAAATTTTGAGCTTAATTAAGGACTTCCTGTACTGTATATACTTTAAGTCACACTACAACTACATATTTTTATCAGCATCTGCAATTGCAGGATAATTTATCTGATCCACGTGCCAAAATTTGTACAAAAACACAAAGCTGCTCCATGATCAGTCGTGTTTAAGTTATTTTACACACACACACACACACACACACACACGCACACACTGAATAGGACTCAAAGTACTACAGGAAATTCAACTGGTTTCCCAGCGTGATGTGAGTATGACTCAACATCCTGCTCCATTTGCATGCAAGCTATCTAAACATCCTTAGTAACCATTAATAACACCCTTAGTAACCAAGTTCATTGGCGTCATTTTCAAGAGCAAGTAGCATACCAGGTCCCCATTGAGACACATCCCATTAAAACAAATTTTCAGGCTGTTCATATTAGCACAAAACCATTGATCTGTAGCATGATCACTGGAAATCTGAAGAAGTCTATACAACTGGGCAGTGGGGAAAATGGTGCAAAAATGCAACAGCTGTACTTTTCCCTGTCCTTGTTTAGGAGAAGTAGAGTTGGATCACTTAAAAAAAAAACTTTGTTAAGCTAATTTTAAGATTTAGACTACAGTTGTGTTTGATTGCCATAAAATCATACCAGTGTTGTTGAATGCCATGATCAATGGAGGCTTTAGGATCCTCAAGACTCAAAGTGCCAAGTCTTGTCTCTACCTACTTTTAGGTCTAATCACACTTTGTCTAGTCAGACAGAAAAATCCAGCTAATTGTAAGATGGAACAACAACAAAAAAAGCTTGTGTTATTCTTCAGCCATGGACACAGATTGAAGCTGTTGTGTATTCGTCTTGAAATTCAAATCTTGCAAAAACGTTACTGATACATCCCAAACAGAACAATGACTGTAAACTGCTTTCTAGATATGGCAGAAGGCAACCAAACCTTTTTGAGTGCCAGATTGGAGAATACTACCTGGTCAAACTAACATAATGATAGCAACAGCAATAGCACTTAGACTTATATAGCGCTTCATAGTGCTGTACAGCATCCTCTAAGCAGTTTACAGAGTCAGCATATTGCCCCCAACAATCTGGATCCCCCTTTTATCAAACTCAGAAGGATGAAAGTCCGAGCCAGTCAGGATCGAACTCCTGACAGTGAGTACTTTGCCTGCAATCCTGCATTCTAACCACTGCACCACCAGGGCTACTGATTCTAGGAAGGCTTTTTCTGCCTTATTAAGTAGTATCAACTGGATCACTATGTCATTCCAAAGTTAAACAAAAGAAAACTTATGAGATTACCTGAACTTCATTTTTACCTTTTGAAGTAGTGGGAAGAAGGGTAGTGGGCACACAGTTTATTTTGCAGCATTAGGTAATCTTTTTCACTCCACACCTGAAAAGCAAAATGCTATCACCACAGTGACTGTGAAAAAAGTAACAAAATGGCATATTGAAGGTCCCTAAGCTTATCTGCAATTAATTGCCAGTCCCAAAATAACTCTGCATGAAATGCAGAAATGCTTTTCTGCAACTGTGTATAATCCTTTGAAGATTTCTCCAGAGCATAGCAAGGATGCTTCTGCTGATCTGTGTCACAAAAATTGGCACACCCTTCCAGTGATTGAATTCATCCATTACACTAAGCCATAATATCATTTGCTGAGTTTGTTGAGTTGAGTAATGACTACATACTGTATGACACAGGTCATTATGGTTTCTTTAACAAAACAAACCATGGCTTTAACATCATGTATAAAAACGTAATATGTCATCAGTTGAAGTAGGATTAAAACCCCACATTTTGTTCCTACAAGATCCATTCTAGTATGTGAAATCTTCACCTCCTGTAACAGTGCCAGGTCAAATCTCTCCTGGTTAAGGACATCCCCAATCAATGCAATACGCTCTCGCCGTAATTTGCTCAGGTAAGGAATAGCCCTAGACAAGGTGAAAAGGAAAGGGAAAGGAATGAGGATCGCTTCTAATGTGGTGGATTGGAATACAGATTTGCATTGAATCAATTTGTATCTTTACTTATAGAAGAGTAATATTACTGCATGTTCCTTTAACTTTGTCTCCCTCTGTTCAACTCATGTAACATCCTTGATAATCTGTGTCTGTCAGGGATTACTTGGTCACAAAGCACATGCCTGTGTAGACATAGGACTCAAGACACATAGGCTACCACAGATACTTATTCCTTCCTGCTGCAAAATGCAGGTTGGCTTGTTATTAAGGCCTTGACTGAACATATCAAAGCTATTATACTTGGTGAAGTTTAATTCTGTCCCTGGTAACGTTTCATACTGTGTTTATTGATGGGATAATTTTCTCTACTCAGCTGTGTTTGGAAGGAAAAAGGTTAATGTCTGCTCCTGAAAATAAACTGGGTTGAGAAATCTGACTAATTCCTATGTCTATTTGTTGTGGTAATTGGTTTAACAAGCAACAGCTACTATTGTGATTCAATTATTTGTATTGGGTTTGAATGTCTTCCTTCGCTGCTTTAGTGGTTCCTGGCACTGTCCTTTTGGGGTGTACTTCCAAGAGGCAGGATGCAACCTTGGCACTGATTTTTTCACTGCCTTTCTGAGGGGCATGTGATCTTTCCTTAAATCTGGATGATTTCCTTAGGACATCTTGTGAGGTGAGTGAGACCAACTGGTGTCTTTAAGTGGTGCAAATGCATCTAAGGATTGCTTCTCCTGGGTGTGCTCTTTCTGCAGAGCTTAAATGATCTTTCTGCTAAAGCAGGGGTCCCCAACCACCGGTCCCTAGACCGGGACTGATCCATGGATCATTTTTTACTGGGCCGCAAAACTTGGGCACCGGCATCTTGTTTCAATGGCGCTTCCAGGTTTTCAGTTGCTTCCGAGTTTTCGGTTGGAAAGTGCTTCTGGGTTTTCAGTTGGAAAGCGGCATTTGGGTGCTCACGCCTTAGTTTTGTCGAAGAGAGGGGGGCAGCTTCGAATGAAGAGCCATCCTGATGGCGGTGAAGTCTCGCGTTACTCAGGTACCGGTCCATGGAAGAATAAATAATCGTGAAACCGGTCCCTGGTTCAAAAAAGGTTGGGGGCCACTGTGCTGAAGGGTTTCACTTTATGAGCAGCAGTTGGCTGCTGATAGTTATTATTGCATTTTAACTATTTTAATTCTTCAAGGTGCTCTGGCACCCTGCCTGATTTGTAACTCCGGCTTGCAGGTATTTTTAATCTAATGATTGGTATTTAGGGCAGCTTTTTGCAAGCTTTTTGTATTTTTGAACAGGTAATCCTTGACTTACAACAGTTCATTTAGTGACCATTCAAAGTTACAATGCCACTGAAAAAAGTGATTTATGACTGTTTTTCACACTTACAACCATTGCAGCATCCCCAGAGGCCAGGCGAGGAGAAGAGCTCCTTGACATGAGTGATGTCGAGTTGGCCATGCCCACCCAGTCACATGTCCACCTAGCCATGCCCACTCAGTCACATGATCACCAAGCCACACCCACCAAGCCAAGCCCACAGAACCAGTTTTTTAAAAATTTGAATTCCACCCCTGAGTTATTCCATCTCATTTTGCAAAGTATAATAATAATTTTCCAAGCAAGTGACTTCTGCACCAAGCACAGAAATGATATTAGCTGATAGAATGCATGCTACAAATTGTAAAGAAGAATAAAACTAGGAAAAACTTAAAAGAATTATATTGTTTAAAGCAGTTTAACTACCTAATGGAGAAATAAAGTTGAACTATCACAACTGCAGGCAATAATCAATATCAGGAGACTTGTATTTGAAGACGTTTTCAGATATGCATTATCGTAGCTAAATTTTAATCCACATTTCCTCCATTATTTTGGCTAAACTGTCCATACAACCAAAACTCTATTGTAAAATTTTAACTAAGAACTTGTGGTCCAGAGAGCAGGACAGGAAGAAAAGAGAAACAGACAGCATTCAAGGAATAATTAATACCAACATCACACACTAAAATCCCAAAGCACAAAGACAGGGCACCGATAGCCTGATTTGGGATAATAGCTATAAACCCCAAGAAGGGGGGGGAAAGTCAAAACCCACAGTTTTTAAAGTAACGAGTACAATTCAGAAATCTTGATAATATCTTATTTCTGAGATATTTTCACAATGAAAAAAGGCTGTTCAGCTCAAAGCTTCCTCAAACAAATGAAAAAGATAAGCTCACCAGCAATTGAGGTCAAAGACACGAAGCTGGACTGGAGAATCCGCCATTGCTGTAGATGCAAGACAATGTACAGGTGAATTCCAATCAACACTTAACACAGTGAGAAGTTCTGATTTAACTTTCTGAGCAAGCTGAATTTAAGCTTGATCTTTTTTTCCCCTCTGCCAGAAGAACAGGAATTGTGACTAAGAACTATAGCTTTGGGACTTTCACGTGAAGTAAAGTTGGGGTGGGGCAGTTAGAGGAACTGATTCAGCCTGGAGCTGATTTGGTTTGATCTGGTTTGGTGTATAAGAACAGAGGAAGCCTCTGTGATAAACCCCTTCTCATCACTTGAATATTTCTATCTCTTTAGTTAATAAAGGCCGTCAGAAAGCTTTTGAAATCCACAACTGAGTAATACATTTTTAACCACCAATGAAAATATGCAAGATTTCAAGGTCTCCAGGAGTATTCATTATGGAGGAGAACTCGAAAGCTTGTACACTGTTGTGACATTTTAGTGGATCCAGATAAAGAAAATGCACAACTATGGTACAACTATCAAAGTGAAGGAGATCAAACTCATCCTCCCTTTTTCCTGATGCCCCTTAGATATGGTAAGTATAAATTCCCATAATTCCTAGATAAATGGGCAATAGCAGTCAGCAGATTATGGAAAGATGTCCTAGAGATATTACATCCGCTTACTATGGTCAGCATTTTTTTTTACTTTTGGAGGAGTTCACTGTCAGAGCCACACAAAATGATAGTGGCAAATGTTATACTGTATGAGCTTTAAACAGGAAATAGGCACATTTTGAATATGTGCATATCTTCATTTTTGTATAATTTGTGATAGTTCTGCAGTTTTGGCCATCATGTGTTTCCTACTACGAGACTTGTTTTTTTAATTGGCATTTGGCTTCCTAGTTGTTTTGTGTCAGAAATTTCTGAAGTCTACCCTAAATTTGCTATAATGACCATTTCTATGTTTAGAAGGCTTTCTCCCATTGGTTGGTAGTGAGGCATTTATTCCAATTTTCTTAGAAACCACACAAATGTTGTTATGTAGACATGTGCATCAGTTTAGGTGACAAATGTTCTCAGCCTTGGGTTGGGTTCATATACTGCACAAACCTATAACAGGATGTGATTGTTTATGGCAAATACAGTGTACAATACTAAAAACACCTGAAATGACTCTCACATTAAGACATTATGATTTGACAGTTACAACTAATGAACAAATCTGTCAGTCAATGTCTTGTCTCTTTCCAACAAAAACTTAAAATTTAACTTTAACTTTACTTTTTATTTTGTGACCTTACAAAAATATATATTTTATGGAGCTTGGCTTTGCCACCTGAAAATTTTTTATTATGGTGATCTCTTCATTATATAGTAACAAGATTGAAATTTACTACATAGTGATAGTAATATACCATTGAAGGATTATATCGCTAAAATGCAATTTCACATATTTAGTGAGTATTGAATAGGAAATCAGAAAGGGATCAAACACATTCTACAATATACACACATGGTATGCTTGCTTGTGGTAGGCTTATAGGACATTAGCCTAGCAGCACAAATCATAAAAAATAAATGGAACATTAAGAAAGTGAATTACAAAATAATCAAATGCTTACTTTAAAATGAACATTGTTTTTATAGCGATTGCTTTATCTGAAAGTGGGAGAGACATTCTTTGAGAACCATTGTGTTTATAGATTTAGTATTAGCCTTTCTTAAATTTGCCCTCAGGTATAAAAGCAACATGAAATGGAATTGGCAACTCTTCCTTCTTTCCAATCTTTTGGTATTATGGTGTGATGACAATGCCAGAAAAATACAAGAATTCAAATCTATGACTGTCAATCTGTGAAAATATAGACTTGCGCTCAAGTTCTACAGACACAACAAAGAACTATATAGCAATAATACACTCATGAAATACAGGAAGTAACTGTTATTCCGTTTCACTGTATCAGGCAGAGGCAGTAAACACTCTATTATATAAAACTGCTTGAGGCAGAGGGCACACCCTCTTATCCTAAATCAAATTCCAAAGAATTTAATAATGCGAACAATTAAGAATCTTATACAATACTACAAATAATATACTTAAATATTACAAAGGTGTCATAATGCAGACTTTCACAGCATTTTACAATGTCACCTAATTTCATGAGTTCCCAACGTTTTTATCCTCAAATGTTAGATATCTCAATGCCAGAAATCAAATATCAGAAGCGGCAACATTCCAAAATCACTGGGGCAGGGAGGGAGGAAGGGGTGGATATTTTAGCCAGCCAAGACAATTTTTCCATTGATCCTAAAGTGGCCACTCTGAAGCAAAACTTTAAAAACAGATTGCAAAACGAAATCCCCTAATTATAATTCAAGATTAGAACTATACTGCTTCACTTTAGTACATGTTGCTGAACAATTTACTTCCAGCATCAATCATTCTGGCTGATGCTTTTAGTTCAACGTTTAAGAATTTATCTTCCCCATCCCTGACCAAGACATTTTGCCTGTTTTGACTTGAAGGGAGGTCACAGATTTAAAAATGTACTCTGTACGTTCACCAAGGTTTGCTCCTCTGTTTAATAAAAGTATGCACAGACAGAACAAGAATGAAGTTTACTGTGGTTGTTTTGCTTTTTGTTGTCCAAATCGAATGGACCTTTATCTTCTGCATTGTGATGACATTTTGTGCATTTTGTTAAACTATTGGCTGAAATAACTTTTTCGCAAGTCTTGAGGCAAAAATCCAAGTCCTTTGTTCTGCATTGCGCGGGCAGCTTTAACATCCATTCTAAGCGTATTTGGGAAGGGGGTTGGGGACAGTGCAGAACAGGGAAGCTCATTTCCCACCCCACTTGAGTCACTAAACATTTCCAAAGACGTTAACAAAACAGTTACCAGGAAGGTGTGTGTGTCCTCTTTTTGCTGGAAGAGGATGCTTAGTCGCTAAATCAGATTAAAGCAGTTCGGCCACACTGAATTCACCTTAAGCCTCTTTTTCCCATCTGACGTTTAAGGCACGACAATATGAGCACGCTAACCATTCCCAGCACTGTTCAGTATTTTGCCCAAGAGGCGTTTTAAACCGAGCTGTAGCCGTCGGAGCTCAGAGTGTCTTCGACTTCAGTCCTGATCGATTTAAAACTGGGAGAAAAGGCTGCCAAGCATTCTATCTTAACAGGTATCAATCTCCTGTTTCAACATAGTGAGGGGAGGAAGCAGCTTTCCAGCAAATACTACAGTTGCTGCTTGTGACAGCAGGAGAAAGAGGAAGGAAGAGAGAAAAACGATTTAGGGTGCAAGGCAGCGATATAGGACTCCGAAAGAGCTTGCAGTGCGGATGCATACCTGGGCGTTTCTATCACCAGCCAGTCGAGCCCACTTCCAGTTTTCACTCCCTGCCCTCCATTATTCGCGCGAAGACCGCCCGGCCGGCAGCGAAGCAGCTACAACTAAAGCGGGGAAGCAGCGCCTAACTGTGCGGCGCGCAGTGCATCTCGGGTCTTGTAGGCCTTCGTCCCTGTCAACACAACTTGTGTTTAAACCCCTTTCCCTCCCCTCGCGGACTGGAGGAGGCGCCGCTGGGTGGAGAAGGAAGAAGCGGGTGGCAAAATAACCGTTCGAACTTGTATCCACTTTCCTGCGAGTAAGCTCAATTTAACGCAACAAGTTTTTGTTTTCCCCTTTGAAGAAAAGGAAGGTACTTGCAATGCGAATTAGAAGTGCTGGAGGCTTTGGGCATAGTTACTGATATAAGGACTGTTGCAACATAGAAAAAACAACAACTTTGAAAGGCAGGTTTTTGCCTTTCTCATGAACACAATACCAACTTAAATTCTAACACATCAGCTGCTCCTGAGTTAGGCACGAACATATCCAGATAACCAAAGGTGGCATTGCTTTGTCACATCCCCAGCCCAGAGCTGAAACCTCTTGATTGTCCCAGTCTTCCAGTCCCGTGCCACTTCATACTAAAAAGGGCTTTTGGTGTCCAGGGACGTTATGCAGGGAGGGTTAGAAACTCTTAAGAATGATCACAAGCCCACAACTGAAGTTTGTTTCTTTTTCCAGATGTTGCACAAGCAATTCAAGTAAAAAGGAACAGGGCTTGAGTCCCAAACTTGTGGTTGTCTTCTTGACTTACTTCTGATATCTGTTGCAGATACAGCTCTTGGGACGGAATGGAATCAGGAGAATCCATGGATTGTTTTGCTTAATTTATCTTGCATTAAAGTAGAAAGGACAACATTATTCATAGGCCTTGTGGCTGGGACAGAGAAGAACTCGGTAGTGGGGTTATGCCAGCATACATTTCTGTCAGTATAAAGACTGCTAGGTAGCACTTTAACATAGCTGCTTAGCTATTCCTATGCTAATTTCACTGTAAAGAAGTAACAAGGATCCATTTGTGTCATTGCTTTGTTTATCATGAATCAGACATATTTTTCTTAACATACTTCAGAAACAATCCTACATATTCTTATCTTATTGGCTTCAAGTGCGGTTCAGTTTAGGACTTCTTTGTTATTTGTGCAATCCATGGGAACTGTAATGTTCAACTCCTCTGAACTGTGTCCAGAAGCGTCCGCCCTTCTCCTATCTGCTTTTTTCAGAATCCATGTTTTGTGTCATAAGTAGCAATTGGAAAAATTATTGCATTATGGTGTGTGAAGGGTGTGAAGGGTTGTTAGGAATATAAGTCACCTAACAGCTATTTGGGTTGGAAATATATAAACCAGGATAGACATTTTAATACTGTATCTTTAAGAAAATGCAAAACTGTAGTTGGGTGTGGTTTCTCAAACGGCCATAAGATGGAGCCAGAAACCTGGGTTGTCTTAGTCTTAGTCTCAGAAGAGAGCATGAGTGAGTCTCTGTTTCCTTCTGTTGGAGAGTTTTGCTGTTCCTGAATTGACTGTTATTCTTGGATTTGATGTAAGTCTGATACTGAACTGTTTTTGACACTGGACTTTGTTATTGGATTATCCCTGGATTGAAAACTGACTGATTTACCTGTGAATGACTTTGGACTGCTTGTTTGAACTTTGCTTAACGTTTCTGAAAGTAAAAACCTGAGAGTTGGTGTGAATACACAGTACTGTATACAGACAGCTGTTTACTGTTTAATTGTGGGTTGCTATCCTGGTAAAGATGGCACAAGTCACTTCAACAAGTCTATCACTGATAACCCGGCTGGATGGAACAAACTATGTTTCCTGGTCTATGAAGTGCAGTCTACTTCTGCGTAGAGAAGGTTTATGGAATGTAGTTCAAGACCCACCGGATGTAAATGCTTGGGATCCAGCTAATGAGGACGATGCCAAGAAGCTTGCTGACTTTAAATGGATCAGTGAATGAGCTCTTTGTATAATTGGACTAACACTGAGTGACCAGCAGCTAGTCCATATTCGTGGAGAAGAGTCTGCTGCTAAGTGCTGGGAGAATTTGAAGAGGATTTATGTTCGTGACAGTGTAGGTGCACACATACATCTTACACGTAAACTGTTTACAGCACGTCTTCTGAAAGGTGGAGATATGTTAGCTCATTTAAACTTCATGAAAATAACTTTTCAAGAGCTACATGAAAAGGAACTGATATTTTCAGAGCTGCATCAAGTTTACATCATTCTTTCCTCATTGGATGAAAGTTATGATGACTATGTATCTTCACTGGAAGTCCTCACCAGAGATAAACTGACATTGACTGACATAACTGGAAGGTTGTTAGAAGAAGCAAGAAGATGGCTGGATAGAGATGAACTGAGGACGGAACAACCACAAGAAGAGGATTTGTCTTCAACTGCCTATACTGTTAGGAAATGTTTTTCTTGTGGGGCTAGGGGACATATAACTAAATTCTGTAAAAAAAGGAAAACAACAGAATACTGGTAATCACCAGAAGGCTAAGAAGAATGTTAGTTTAGCTGTGTCTAGCAATTCAACTGTAAACCATGATTTGTGGGTTGTTGATAGTGGAGCATCGCAATGCATTACTAAAGATAGAAAAAGGTTTGTAAAGATGTCCACAAGTAAACGACATGTATCATTGGCAAATGGATGGAAGATTAAAGCATCAGGTTAAGGTACTGCATATTGTTCTTGTATAAATGAGCGTTTAACTATGTTATATGTACCTAAACTGAAATTTAATTTGCTATCAGTAAGGGCTTTAATTAATCTTGGTTATGTAGTAACCTTTAGGGGAGATAGCTGTATAATAGAGAAAGAGGGTAAAAGTGTTACTGCTACATTAGAGAATGATTTATATGTAATACATGATGACCAGTTGAAGATGGCTAACTCAGTTTATAACAGTGTTAAGCCACATGATGAATGTATACATCTACTGCATAGACGTCTAGGGCACATTAATTTCAAAATGTTCAAACAAACTGTTAAATTGTCAAAGGGAGTAAAATTGAAACCCTGTAGCAAGTATTTAAACTGTAATGCTTGTAGTCAAGAGGAAAGCAAGGTTACTCCAGAAAACAGACTTAATGGGTTTAAGATCAAAGAACCTTTAGAGGTTGTGTTTGCTGACATAATTGGTCCTAAGAAACCAAGTTTAGGAGGTGCCTGCTGTATTTTGAGTATTATGGACTATTACTCACGTTATGGTTCCTGCTATCTTATGAAAAACAAAACAGAAACATTCCAACATTTCTTTAACTGGCTAAGGTTTGCAGAGAGAAAAATGAAAAGTAAAGTAATTACTTTAGTTACTGATAATGGGACTGAGTTTGTTAACAAAAGATTCCAAACGATGTTGAAATTGGCTGGTGTCGAGCATAAACGTTCTGCACCTTACAGACCACAACATAACTCATTTGTAGAACGAAGAGGGCAAACATTACAAGTCATGGCTCGCACTACGTTATCTGATTCAGGTTTACCTGAAACACTGTGGGGTGAGGCCATAATGTGTAGTAACCATGTGTTAAATAATGTAGTTAACACAACAACTGGAGAATTGCCATTCACTCGTTGGCATGACAGAATAGAATAGAATAGAATAGAATAGAATAGAATAGAATAGAATAGAATAGAATAGAATAGAATACTTTATTGGTCAAGTGTGATTGGACACACAAGGAATTTGTCTTGGTGTAAATACTCTCAGTATACATAAAAGAAAAGATACATTCGTCAGGAGTCGAGAATCATAAGGTACGACACTTAATGAGTAAAATAAGCAATCAATCATTCTAGGAAACAGTCAATATAAATCGTAAGTATACAAGTGACAAAGTTACAGTCCTACAGTCACAAGTGGGAGGGGATGGATGATAAGGAGTGCTGACAAGATTTAACAGTAATAGTATTCGAGACTGTAATAGTTGAACAGGTTTGAGGGAATTATTTGTTTAGCAGAGTGAGGGCTTTTGGGAAAAAAATGTTCTTGTGTCTAGTTGTTCTGGTGTGCAGTGCTCTATTGTGTCATTTTGAGGGAAGGAGTTGAAACAGTTTATGTCTGGGATGTGAGGGGGTCTGTAAATATTTTCACAGCCCTCTTTTTAACTTGTGCAGTATACAGGTCCTCGATTGAAGGCAGGTTGGTAGTAATTGTTTTTTCTGCAGTCCTAATTACTCTCTGAAGTCTATGTCTGTCCTGGTGGGTTGCAGAACCAAACCAGACAGTTATAGAGGTGCGGATGAAAGACTCAATCATTCCTCTGTAGAACTGGATCAGCAGCTCCTTGGGCAGTTTGAGCTTCCTGAGTTGGTGCAGAAAGAACATTCTTTGTTGTGCTTATTTGATGACGTTTTTGATGTGAGGTGTCCATTTTAGGTCATGTGATATAGCAGAACCTAGAAATTTGAAGGTCTCTACTGTTGATACAGTGTTGTCTAGTATTGTAAGAGGTGGTAGTATGGGAGGGTTTCTTCTAAAGTCTACCACCATTTCTACGGTTTTGAGTGTTTTCAGTTCCAGATTGTTCCAGTTACATCACGAGGCAAGTTGTATAACCTCTTGTCTGTATGAGGATTTGTCGTTGTCTCGAATGTTACCAGCAAACTTCAGTATTTTAACAGAGGGATCGTTTGAGATGCAGTCATTGGTATATAGGAAGAAATGGAGAAAGCACACAGCCTTGGTGGGGGGGGCTGTGCTGATTGTACAGGTATCGGATGTAATTCTGCCTAGCTTCACCTGATGCTTCCTGTCTGTTAGGAAGCTTATGATCCACTTACAAGTGTGTTCAGGTACCACTAGGTGGTTTAATTTACTTAGAAGAGTGTCTGGAATGATGGTATTGAATGCTGAACTGAAGTCTATAAAGAGGACCCTTGCGTAGGTATTTGGAGATTCAAGGTGTTGTAGGATGTAATTCAGAGCCATATTAACAGCATCATCTGTTGAACTATTTGCTTGGTATGCAGACTACATGGTATCTAACAGTGGATCCGTGATGGTTTTCAGGTGATCAGCCTTAACTTGGTGTAGGGTTTCCTGCCTAAGCAGGGGGTTGGACTAGAAGACCTCCAACGTTCCTTCCAACTCTGTTATTCTATTCTATTCTATTCTATTCTATTCTATTCTATTCTATTCTATTCTATTCTATTCTATTTTAAATATCGCTTTCCAGATTGATGCCTGTTTGTGTTTTCCAACTGACTGCTGGAAGATAATTACTTAAAAGGGCTTGGAACTTTTTCCACCAGCAGGATAACTCTTTGGAAACCAAACATAATGGGACCAAATTTGGTTGGGTGGAGAAGTTGGAAAAATAACAGTTGTGTTTGACATGGGTTAGATCTATCAAGGGGCTGTGGGGAAACAAACCCAAGAAAAAAATCCATGCAACTCCATGGGAGACACGATGGACAGCATTTAGGATGTCGCCAAAACATCCATTCTAAGATGTCTCTTTCCCAATCACATGACTCAGAAGGCAACTATTATTAGCAGGTTCAAAACCCACTCAGAGTCACCTGAACCGCAAGATGGGTAGCAAATGCATTTGATAAAAATAGCTAACTATCCAATTAACTAACTCTGGAAACTGTGTGTGCCTGCTTTCCACATCTTCTTTAAATTAGACTGCATTCAAATGAATTAAACTAGGTTGGAAGGTTTTAGAAGAAGGACACAATAGTATAGTCAGTGTTTCATATTAGAAAGCATTCTAAAAGTTTCTGTTGAAATATGTTCATATTAGCTTTTATTAAACACCAACTTGAATTTTGTGTTAGATTTTGCAGCAGAAACTCAAATCTAGAAAATACACACAGATGACTGATTCAGCAGGATTCATTAACTTCTTTATATACATAATAACATTTGAAGTAAAGTTTACAATATCGATTGTAGATTCTTCCAACCTAAACACAAGCAGCAGCTTCAGAGTTCAGAGCAGAGACTAGAGCCACGGCCAGGCTACTTCCAGTTTCACTTTCCAATTCAGCTTCCATTGGCTGGTCTGTTGCCATGCCTATTCATTGACTGACTTCGTTACTAAGCTCTATTCCAGTTCATGAATATACTCTGATACTCCTCCCTTCATAACTGGAACAGAAATAAATCCAATTAGCTTAATATTCTTCCCATGGTGCACTCCACCCAATGGCTTGATCACTGTGTTGGCCAGATTGTCTTCTGATGCACAGTGAAGCAAGCTAAGTTTATGTTTGATGGCATCTCTTACATTACAGTATTTAATGTTCACATGCTTGTTTCTATTAAATCTTGTAACAGCTGTACATACCAAGTTACCTCTGAACAAAGTTCAGACAAAGCAATAAATTCTGCGTCCGCAGTAGAAATGGCTACAGTTGTTTGCTTTCTGGACTTCCAACCAATTAAAGCTCCTCCAAACAATATCACAACCCCAGAATTGGACTTTCTGGTTTTTACATCATTTGCATAATTACTATCAACATAGCATTTCAATTTTAATTCTTCAGAGACCTTTATTTGAAGACCTACATTACCAGTTTCCTTCAAATACCTGAGAATCCTTTTTACACCCATCCAATGAAATTGCGTTGGTGCAGCCGTAAAGCGACTCAAAATGCTTACTGCACAAGCTATGTCTGGTTTGGACCACTGTGACAGATATAACAGGCTCCTTATTGCTGACTGATATATCTCTTGATCACAGGCTTCACTTTCATCCTCACCCAAACTGTTATGAAAATCTGTACTCATAGGTGTTGGAGCAGTGTTACAATCTTTCATGTTATATCTCTCCAACAATTGTTCAATTTTTCTTTTTTGACTGAGAATATAACCACCTTTCTCAGATCTTTGTATCTCTACACTGAGATATTTTTTTATTTCTCCCAAATTCTTTAATTCAAATTTTTTCTCCAACTTATTAGCAAATTCGTTTACCCGTGATACATCCTTTGCAATGAAGCAAAGATCATCCACAAATGCTAATAGTTTTTAACTTTCCAGTGTATATGCAACCATCAGCCTTGCAACTCTTGAACCCAAGACCTTTCAATGCCTTATCTAAACAAATATTCCAATTCCTGGTTGACTGCTTCAGCCCATAAATGGCCTTGTTCAATTTATACACCGTATTAGGCTTTTTACTTTCATACCCTGGGGCTTGAACCAGTGGTGGGATTCAATTTTTTTTACTACCAGTTCTGTGGGTGTGGCTTGGTGGGTGTGGCAGGGGAAGGATACTGTAAAATCTCCAGGCAGAGGTGGTATTTGCTGGTTCTTTGAACTGCTCAAAATTTCCGCTACCAGTCAGAACCTGCTGAATACCACCTCTGGTTTGAACCATGTAAATTTCTTCCTCTAAAACTGTATTGAGGAATGCAGTACTTATGTCAAAATACCAAATTTTATGGCCATGTGCCACTGCCAAATCTAGTGCCAGCCTGATGTTTTCACTCTTTACAATTGGCACAAATACTTCATCATAGAACACTTTTTCATCTGTGAAAACTCTTGTGCCACTAACCTTGCTTTATATTGTACCTCATTATTGGGCAATACTTTCTTCTTGTATACCCACTTGCATCCTACAGCTTTGCTATCCTGTGGCAAAGTCATAGATGTGAACACTTTATGTTCATCAATGAATTTCATTTCTTTGTCCATAGCTTCTTTCCATTTTATTTGTTCAAATGTAGGTAATGCCAAGACTTTCTTGGCTCATACCATATATTATACCCTTTAACTTTACTAGCAAAATACCTGTCAGGTGGAATCCCCTTGTTCCATCGCTCTGACCGGCATGGCATTGACTGCTCCTGTGCTTCAACCTTCTCTTGCTTCATATCTTTTTCAGGTTCTCAACCCTGAACGCTGACACCATCACTAAGCGAGTTACTGTCACTAAGTGAGTTACCATCACTAAGTGAATCACTATCACCAAGTGAATCAATCCAGAAATTTGCATCAATTGCTTCAATTTTGCTCTGCAAAGCTAGAAGACCTTGACATTACTATTCTTTTGCTCCCATCGCTAAAGTGATAGCTCTTTGAGCCTGGCTCATAGCCCATAAACCTGAGCTTTCTAGCCTTTGGCTGTCCCTTTCTTCTAATTGCTTTTGGAATATGCATCCACACATTGCTTCCAAACATCCTTAAATGTGCCAGAGACGGTTTTCTCCCATATAATACTGCATATGGAGTATCATTAATGGAGGAACTCCACAACCAATTAATTAAATAATTAGCAGTCAACATGGCTTTACCCCAATATGACCTGCTCAGACCAGAATCCTTTAGCAGTGAGTCCTTCATGGTTTGTAAGATTCCATTCCGCCTCTCAGAAACATCATTCTCAGCTGCTGTGTATGGATTTGTGTGTCTGTTTTATTCCTAACTGTCTCAACCACTGTTGAAAACTTGTTGACATGAATCCTGAACCTCTGTCAGTTTGCAGCTGACATACCTGTTTTTTATACCTTCTTTCTACGAACAGCTAACATTTCCCCTGTTCTGGCTAATCAAATCTGAATTTCATCAGCAATAAAGAACATGTTGTGCTTTGTGCAAAGTTTTTGCACTCCTGTGAGATGACCTTTATCAGGAACAACCACACCAGCTTCACCTTGAATCAGTTCTACCATAAAAGCTGCAATATTTGGATCTTGAAGTGCACGCTCAAGAGCAGGCAAATCATTGTAGAGAATTACTTCAAAACCTGGCATAAATGGTCCAAACCCATCATAGCTTACCCATTGCTTAAATTTCTGTAGCATCTCTACTTTACTCTTCAGTAAATAGCAGAATCCAAACTTGCTATAGTCATCAACAATGACCAGTGCATACTTAGCTCCTTCTAAACTGGCTTGCATTGATTGACACAACCAAGTTTGCATGTACCAGCTCTCGAGCTCTTGTTGTCTGCCTTGTGCTACTTTTGCTTACTGGGAATGCTTTCGACTTTGATGATTTGCATACTGCACAGTCCAAATATGCCTTACATCCCTTTGCACGCAATCCTTCTGCTTATTGATCCATCTTTTGAACAACTTGGAAGCTGGCATGGGATTCAGGATCAAAAATAAATAACAACCATATTTAATGGATTTCTGGAGGAACATTCTTGTGAAAAATTGGCTTCCAAATTCTGTCATTTAGCCGTGGTATTTTTTTGTTACATGAAGGAATGCTTTTCTGCAGAAAGAATTCCTGAAGTTTTAGAAAAGAGTTAATCAAATAAAGAGTTTGCATATGTAGTTCAGATATGATAAAATAGGTGAAATATCTGTTTCATTGTTTTATCCTATCAGTTGCCTCTTACTTAACCCTGGAAAAGATGTCCTCATGATTAATAGAGGTTAGTACAACCTAGTGCAGATTATGTTTTCCCCTCAGGGTTGTAAATATGTCATCTATAAGGGATCCCTGAATGCTGCATAGCAGAAAAAATAAGAAAATAAGATCTCACCGAGCTTGTAGCCAACTACAATAAAGATTTATTTACCATAAAATGGAATACAATGCATTTTGTACTGGCATAGTCTGGTATTCATTATATGATGACTGATTCTTTTAACTTACTCATTTTAGTTTATTTTACATTGCTACTTGTTACTTTTACTATGTTGAACGTCTAATATATAATATATTGAATCTTAATTTTTTTGCAATACATTTATACTTTCAAAAATAACGCACATTTACCAAGCAATGCATTCCACAACATAATTATTCTGGTTTCTGAGAGCATGTCTTCTCTTCCATAAAGTATGCTGAGATTTTTGTATGGAAATCAATAGAATTGATTTTTGAGCTTCACACATACATACCATTGGTGCTCTTTCCTTTCAGAATAAGTAACATTATGCAAAAGTGAAAAGTGATCAATTGTGAGCAAAAAAAGAGAGGAAAGTTTTCATTTAATTTCTATCAGTCTAAGAGAATGGGGAAGTTCACTCCATGTCTTCATTTCTTTCAACCTTGCAAAACATCTTTGCTTCCCTCTGCATACTTAACAGATCCATCTACCTTTTGCTTTTTGCTGCTTAAACATTTCTCCTTTGAGGACCTCACCAGTTCCATCTAACAACATCTCAGTTTCTTCTTCCTCTCAACATGTTCGCCCTTCCTTTATAGATTTGCTTGGCAATTCAAATACATTCCCTCTGTGTGACTAAGACACCTCAAAGCCTCACATTCTTGCTGATATCAATCTCTTTGTATTCAATTCACACTCATTCAGTACCTATTCATTCCTGATCCTGATTTTTATTCTTTTAACCACACATGTTTTTCAGGTGCTCTATTCCCATTCCACTCAACTTATATGGGTGGAGGGATCGCTTGTTCCTTTGAATCATCTTGACTACCACTCTGGACATATCAGTTCAGTTTTCTTGACAAAATATTGGAAGCGGTTTGCCATTGTCTACTTCCTAGGGCTAAGAAAGAATGACTGGCTAGAGGTCATACAGCTAGTTTCATGCCTAAGGTGGGTTTAGAATACCAATCTCCTGGTTTCTAACCTGATACTTTAACCTCTACACACCAAACTGGCTTAGTGTACCTTCAAGTACTTTTATGATTTTCCTAAATTATCCAAAACTTATTTCCATATAACATATTCTTATACACAGCCATTTTAGCTTCGTTTGATAAGCATTCATTTCTGACAACAGCACACTACTCACACCTTTCTACTAGCCCAGCACATGCCTTAATAGCTCTCCAATCATTTCCCTATCTTCAGTAAATATTCCAGAAGGTACACAAATTCATCTGCTGCTTCCTCTTTAAAATTTATACGCTGCATTCATTCTCAGTGCTCTTCTGTCAAGCACAACACCTTTGGCCTTGTTAGGTTAAATTTAGGATTCATCATACACATCATAGAATAGTTGGATTGATGTAGAGTTTAAACTGGAATGAGAGGGAAAGAGGAAGAGAGATGGAGATAGGATGGTAATGCAGATTCAGGCTATTTGTGAGATAGATTACAATTATGTTCCTATTTAATAATTGCAATATGTGAAAAATCCTTGTCTGTTGAGACCATTGAGATAGCATGAAAATCTTGTGATGTATTGCAGATGTGTCCAACTCTCATTCCCTGATGCTGTTAAAAGTTTTGTTGTTCCATAACCATTTTATTTACAATAGATTGCCTCAGACGACTGAACTACTCTGATGTTATTTTGTCTGTTTCGAGTCCTTGACTTTTGTTGATTAATTCTTTTGGGTAAAGCTTGTCTCATTAGTCTTAGGTGGAATCCGGAGAGATATTGCTTGCAGAGGAGGACATATATCACAGTAAGAGAAGAACATGTGAAGGCACTTTGAATCTTGTGTGAATACTTGTTGGGGCCTGCAGTGAGAACTACCTGTAAAAGTAGGATTACTTGCATTCTCTTAGGACATTCTGAATTTCTCAGAAAGAACAAATTCAGGATTTATCCACTCCAGGATTTATCCAGTTTCATTTCAAATCAGTTGTGTATTTTTGTCTTTAATTTCATTCACTCTGCTTTGGGATGAAAAGCTGTTTTCAATTTAGTCAATAATATATTTATTTGGTCATTTGAAATCTCCATCAAAATTTCTCTGTATTCTCTTTTAACTATATTTTGCAATTATTTTTCACTATGATGCAGTATATTTTTCTATTTTTTTCTAATTTTAAATGTATTTCTCCTCATATAGAACCTCTTCATCAGTCCACCAAGCATATTTTTCATATTTCCAATTAGCAAATTCCCAATTTTCTGTGGCACTCTATGATATAATTACGATTACTATGTTCAAGTAGCTTCCATATTATCTTTTCCCAGAATTATATACCATTCATTTCACTAGAAGATAGATAATTTTTTGAGAATTTTTTCGTTCAGAACTTGCACTTTCTTTTCCTGCAATTATTCAGTCACTCCATTTTCATTTCATTCCTTCCAACTCTTTCTATGATTTATAGTTATTCCTTGACTTACAACTACAAATGGAAGTGGTGCAGTCATTAAATAAATTATATGACTGTTAACTAAATAACATAGTTATTAATCAAATCTAGCTTCTCCAATTGACTTTACTTGTCAGAAGCCAGTTAGGAAGGTCACAAATCACGATCATATGACTGCAAGAGGCTTTAATCTTTGTAAATGCGAGCTGGTTATCAACTACCCAAATTGTGATCACGTGACTGTCTGTGACTGTTTTACATAAAGGCAGGTTTATATCAACCTCTTATACAATTTTATTGATAGCTTGCCCGAATTATGATTTGTGAATTCAGAAGATTAATTTATTAGACCACAAAACAATTAAGTTGCAAATACCATGAGCAGAATGAACTGTGAAACAGCATTTGAATGCAGTCATTCTAATGTCTTTATCAACTTTGTCCGAATACATAGTGCAGAAATATATGCATTTATTTTACACCATAATTTACACAGTGGATGGCAGCATGCCTATATGCATTGCCTATTACCATATCAAACAAAAAAAGTGTCATACAGAACTTGAATTATGGTGTACACTTTTATAGGGTGTCCCAAAAGTGCTTTTGCAAAAGACAACTGGACCAAAGAACTGAACTGAAGCAGCTTTTTGGATGAGAAGCAAAATGTTTTCAAGGAAAAAACCCAAGAAAGTCCAATTGCCTTTTGGAAAAGTACGTTTTGGACAACCATGACCTGGATGATTGAGAATCTCCATGGACTTTTACAGGCTCATTTATTAGCTTATCTTCTGCATGCCACATAGTGTAGAAGGACAACAGGATGACAAAATCTGAGATCAGAAATGGCTACACTAAAAAAGACAAGTATTCCCATATGTAATGGTGACTTTATGTGACTATTTTGATATAAATCTATTTGAGAGGGGATCTTCCATTTGTAATTATTGAAGTAGTTTATGAATTAGCACAATTTTATTTGGGCAAGAACCAGATTCACTTTGACTTTCATGCAATTACCATTGTATTCTTGCTTTAGCTGTTAATTCCGTCATACACAAGTGTGTGTGTGTGAAATTTCTTGCACTAATGAAGTGATGCCATAATTAACACATTTATTGTGAAATGTTAAAACATTCTTTGTTAGTTTTGCTGCAACAGATTAATGTAGCTACCCTTATGGAATATAAGTCAAAAATTCACAAGAGATTCAGTATTGTCACATGTTCTTCCATGCTCTGCTTCCTCTACTTGTCTGTTAATTTTTAAAATAAAGACCATTAGTAATTGCTATATTAATAAAACAAGATTCAGAAACTTTAATAATGTAAATTGCATTTGTTTTGAGAATCTGGGGGTGGGAGGGACATGAAATAATTAGATGCTTGTCAGCCAGTATTTTACTTTTGCAGTAAACGACAATTTTGGCACAGTCTGATACTAGAAAGGAAAGAATATTTGAGTTGTAAGGCTGCTTCCAGATGGAGTTAAACAACTCTATTCCCAGAAAATGAAAACTTCACTTGAATATTGTAGCGGTAATCTGTTCACACAAGTTATCACATACATTTTTGTTACAAGTAAATATTTACAAGAACTGAATTCTGAATGCAGTGCATTTTCCCCCTTGTGCAGGAAATTGAAGCCTATATGGGATACACACAGAATTGTAAAGAATGTGCCTGATAGAACATTATGGATAAAATAGTAGCTTGAGTCTTACTTATATATAAAAGCAAACCCATTGAAATCAATGGAACATATAAAACACAAAGTTAAATTATGTTATGGCTAAATGTGGATCAAATCAAGTGTCAGACTAAAGCTGCCTCTTGAAAACATGCTGTGAACAAACAAGAAAGCAAAAATACAAATGCAAAAAGGTTTTTGAGCCAACCCATGAACAATAAGTTTAATAGTTTTCAGCAGACCATAGCTTTCTAGAAGCTCCACTGTCTCATCTAGTTGAAGATGGACATACAGTAAACACAATAATATATGATACAACCCATCACAACTGGATTAAAAAAAATACACAAAATATAATACATAAAAATGGTTTTACATTGTGGACTGACAGAGCTCTAAAAAATGGTGACCATAACCCTGGTAGGTTTTACAAAGTCTTTAAAAAAATAAAACAGTACTTCATGTGAAATTCATAAATACATAGGATGTGGGGGAGAGTTGGTTGTTGAGATTTGTGGTATATCCAACTAAGAAACATTCATGAAGCATTCCTAACATTCTTTCCTTAAACTTGCTGTCACTATCTGTGGATACCAAATAGGTATTTATAAGTATAAATCTACCTGAAAGTTGAGGCCAAGGGTGAAGGGGAATCTGGGGAGAGGAAAGCTGAGGATAGAAAATCTAATAATATGGCATGGGAGGACTAAAAAGGAAGAGAAATGTAACAGTCCGGTTTAAGAGGAGGCCTATCTGAAAGGCTTTAGCTGATGATTGTCAATGTAATACAAGAACCTGCATTTACATAAAGGTCTTTGTTGTTCTCCCCACATCTTTTTCAACAGAAGATTATTTTATTATACATGAGCTAATGAGAATAGGGAAAGTTTAATCTTAATTCCTAGAATTTTTCATTTAGGAATGAAAAATGCTACATATAAACCAACCAGCACTCCTGTCCTTATAGATGCTGATGGCTGAAACAAAAAGGTTCAACATCCCAGGCTCTATTGATTTTACCTTCTCCCATATTAGCTGTAATAGCTATTATTTGATACCAAGGATGCTGTACCTCTCTCCCCAAATGCTTAAGGAATCTCAAAACGTACCTGAATGTTAAAGCTGGCCTTTATTATCCAGTCAATTCTTCCTAAGGATAACATTTAGGACCAAAGGTTGTGGCATCCCAGTGACCAGTTTGCCCAAACAACACATGAAGTTGTGCTTCGAACATTCAATTTACCAAGGACAGTAGAACAGAATTAACACGAGGTGAGGAGAAAAGGAGAAGCATGATTTTCCACTTGGCATTGCTTGATAGAATTTTCAGCACATGTTGCTCATCTCTTCAGTACACAACACGTTGCAAAATAAGGCACAGTTCTGAGCAAATTGTGACTTGGTTCTCTACAAATTCCATTTCTGTGTACCATTCCATTTGGGTGACCACCTTGGGAACTCCTTAATACAGAAAGGAGTGTTTGTTCTAACATTGTAATGGAGTTTATCCAGAAGTTCTTGGGTAGAATCAATTACAATCAATTCATAAGGGGGGGGGGGAACCCCACAATCTTACTTGAATTTAAAACATCCTTCAAAGGGTTGGGAAATGACTCTGTCAGTTTTTCTTATGTTGCCACCTTGGAGTTGCATGTGTCACTCAACGACAGTTCAAAGGTTCTTAGGAACGTTCTTATTCTGCTGATCAAACACTGAATTAGGCAGTGCCTTTGTATCTGGTCCTTCCAGCCAAAAGCTGACCATTCAGGTAGTGAAAAGGGTACTAGGTCAGTAATGTAGTGGTCATACAGGCCAATAGTGAAAATGAGGCCCACGTCAGTTATGAAAAACAGATCACAATTTTATGAAAACAAATCTACTATCTACCCTCTCAGACAGACAGACACACAGATAGACAGACAGTGGCAAAAACGACACCACCCCCCAGCACAAAACCCCTTGAAAAAAAGAAGGAATAACCAATGTTAAGGCAGAAGTTTAACCTGAATATTATGACCCAGTGCCATGAACTAAATTCACAACTCATCTGTTTTAACATTTTTTTTATTCTGAAATTTCCCATCTACTTTTCACAGTCTCTTTGGGGGCTCCCTTCTGTACATGCTAATAATACTATGGGGAAAATAACATTTCATTGTGATGAAATGTCTCCTTGCAGCACCTTAAAAAAAAAACAACAACCCTCCATTTAAAGTGGGACAGATACCCAAGCATGAAAATAGTGGCAGGCTTTGACCTGTGCATTCCAAATCGTTCTAGAAAGGAGTAACCTCCTGTAGTCCCTTTTCCAACAATCACATCTTGCCTTGTAGTGCGCCCCTTTCCCAAGTACCTGCTTGGGAGTTCCTCCATCAGAATTCTACTGTCAATGGTCTAGGGGTTAGTCTTGCCGGATTGATCAGAAGGAAGTAGACAAGAAGAGGTGCTTCTTCGTTTAAGTAAAAAACCCGTAGGATAAGATAGCAAAAGCTCAGTGATAGAGACTCAATGGTAGGGACAGGCAAAAATCATACATTCTGTTAAACCCTCTACTACTCAAAACTACATGCTAATAATTAGACAGAGTATAGTTGAAAGTTATGGGCCTGGAGATGCCATACATGATGATCTTGACGCTATTTCTGTAACATAATTCCTAAAAGCACCCATCTAAATTAGAAGGCAACTAGGTTAAACTCTACGTTTAAAATCAGAGGCCTGTCTTTAGACTTAAATGTCAGCATTTTCAGCAAGAAGCAATACCGCTTTCAAGTGACTTGGGACTGCATTTCGCCTTTCAGTATCTCCTTAATTATATTTGATACTAGCAAACCCTGCAAAGATTTGCTATGGAAAGTTATATAATACTGAGGGGGGGAAATGTACCTACATCATTAGATTCTGCCCTTTTTTCTGTGACTAGCACAGAAACAGAAGCGAAATTAATACCTCACCAGAATAATGCTTAGGCAGCAAGAACTTTGGTCTATGCTTTTCCCATAATGTTTTGGCAAGGCAAATGTAAAAACAAAGAGAAATAGCTTCTTAGGTGAGTTGTTAAATTCCCACAGACCTATGGAAATATGTCCAAATTACTCGGCCTTAGCCAGCCCAAATATTTCCCTAGACCATTATACTAATGTTTCTCAACCTTGGTAACTTTTAAGATGTGTGAACTTCAGCTCCCATTAATTCCCCAGCCAGCTGCCCACAAAATCTGAAAAAGTTGTAAAGGTTGAAAGGCGCTGCCTTAAACAGCTATCTCACAATCTCCCTAGTCAGACCGTTAAATTTCATGATTACCTGATCTCCCAGTGCCCTCCTTCTTCGAATACATACTCTAATTCATAATATCCCACAAATACTTTTAAGACCCTCTTTTGCTTGCTGGGGTTCTCGTTCTTTTTTTCCAAGTCAGTCAGTCAGTCAGTCGGTCAGTCAGTCGATCAGTCTCTCTCTCTCTCTCTTCCTTGCATATTCATGCCCTTGCCTTCTTCCCCTCCCCCAATCTCATACTATGATTAATCATTTCTTCTAGTCAAGCATCTGGGACAAAATTGCCACGCTTTTTGTCATAATCATCAGCAGAAGCCTTCCACCAGCTTCTCAGCTTGGGTGGGGAGGTGGGACGATGCAGTAATCCTGCATTTAAAATGCCCAGGGTATTGGGGGAACAAAGTTATTTCCTTATAATTAACCAACAACTCCCCATGTTGTCCCAACTCCCTATGTTGGCACTACACACAGACTGAATCAAGAGATTTTTTTTTTTAAAAAAATCATCATCTTCCTTAGGGACTAGATCGATTCAAAGGCAGCATCAGATTTCCCAACCTTTCTTAGAACAAGCAACTTCAGCCTGCCCATGTTAACTGTTCTCAGCAGATCAAAGCCACTAGGACAGAATCTGGAATTTGGCATGGAAAACATAGGCACATTTGGGTATTAACAAGAGTCTTGTTTCACCAGATGCTGTTAGCATTCTGTTGCTGGAAAGGCATCAAGAGGTACCAGATTTTGGCACCAACATCTCCTGAAATATTGATGACCTAGCCCCCAAGATCAGTTCTTCCTGCTGCCTCCAGATACAATTCTCCTTTCACTTTATCCTTTCTTGTAATGCTTTTTTTCTGTTTGTTTAAAATGTTCCTAAGTAGAAAACATCTGTGATTGTGAAAGTCATTTTTTTTTTGGCATTTTTTTTCTTTGTTCATTTTCAAAGGATGTGTGTCAAGGCATCCTATAGAGGTGGCTTCTCTGACAAGACTTCTCTTTCCTCCCTCTTCTTTAAATTGTCCAGTCAACCCAGAGGGGCCTTTAGTCTTTGACCAACTTGTACACATGATGCTGAGCTCCATGCTCACTGGTTGATACCTCGAAAACAAACGCTATGCAAAGTAATGTTTCCTGGGTATCTCTGTTTGTAACAACCTAGTTAAAAAAGAAACACACACAGGGAGATCAGAGAAAGTCAAACCGAATGAAAAAGTCAAGATACAGATGCAGAGAAAGGGCAACATATTTTGCATAAAAACCGACCACTGAAATTTATGCAGGAATTCCTCTATCCAACTCAATAAATTTAGATCAAGTTAGAGAACGCAATTTAAATGATGGCATTAGGATGATGTTTTCCACAATTTTACTAGACACTTATTTCTTATTTATGGGATCACATGCCCCTACAGTGCCATTTTGGGCTGACAGGAACTTTTATTGGGGTTTCATGTTTTCTTATGAACTGCTTAAGGCTTACTGTATATGGAAAAGCAGTAAACAGATACTACAGTATAGCGGAACCATAATTATCCCTACTAACTAGTCAATTTCCTGAACTGTTATCCATTTGGGACTGTGTATGAGTAGCTGTTTTATTTTAGGAATTGTTGCCTAAGTTTAGTTTTTTTTTTCTTTTTCCTGCCTGTCTTTTTCTCTTTTGAATGAAATTTTTAGATTGTAAGCTCACAGGCAGAGGCTGTTTTTTTAAAAACTGATTTTGAAAATCAGTAAAAAAGAAAAAGGTATGGGTGGATGAGAAGTAACATAATTCACAGAACAATCATGAGTTGCAGAGCTAGTGACTTTCATCAGATTAGCTATCCTATAAACAGACGCACACCTGCACTTTAAACGAGCAAAAATCCAGGGAAAAAAACTAAAAGGATTTGTTACCAATAAATTCATAACATCCTGTTTCAAACAGAGAAAAGTGTTTCAGAACATGTTAAGAGGTGCTATCAGAGGTCATGGGACTACTCCCATCATGTTTTGAATCTCAATGGCTGCATAGTCCTAGGAAGTAATCATATAACTTGCCAATCATTAAGCCATCCTTTTTTTTTTTTAAACAAAAAATAATGAGCACTAAAAGAAGACAAATCTGAAAGGAAAGGAATGAAACTGTTATACTGGTAGTCCTTGACTTATAACTGGAATGGAGCCTGCCTGTTACAGTCGTAAGCTGTGACAGTCATAAAATGGGTCACCCACACGGTTGACTTAATTTCACAATCTTTTTGGTGGTGGCTATTAAGCAAACATGGTGGTTGTACAGTGAATGCCATGGCCATTAAACAACCCATTGCACACTGTATTTTTGCTGAAAAGTGGAAGTAAACACCAGTTTTCAGCAAAAAACATAGTAAATTGGAGTCATGTAAAATATAGCCAAGGACTAGCTGTAAGCCAAGAACAAACCACTCTGATTCCCTAGAGAATTTAATTAATCTTGATGGGCTTCTCGTCCTTTTATAAAGATTAGTTTTAGTATCTGGGCAGCAATAATACTGAAATGATTAAGTAATTTACTGAGCATCCGTGAGAAATGAAGCGGCCAGCTAGAAATCAAAACAGAAGGAAAGAGGAAAGAGATTCTTTACCTGTAGGATGGTGAAATTCTCCAGGACACTATTCATCATGTATTTTTCTGGAAGATGTTTCAGTTTATGGATGAAGTTGATCATGTACTCGCACATAGGAGATCGATGGATTCGATACACACATCTTCCATTCTCCATCCGAGCAAATTCAGTCTGTAGAAAGACATGTAGAGATCGTGTAAAGCTATCAACGTTGAATCTGTTGAGTTTGGCAAAGATAATCAAATGGATTGTTTGTTTGATCCCCATAGAGAAAGCATAGGACTCACCTCCACCTTTTCAACAACTTGTTTTCCAAAGGAGCACACCTTAGTGGAGACTGTGATGGTCATGTTTTCAGCACTGCTATATTGACTGCTTACGCCATAAAAAGCACCAGGACCATCCTGTATAGTGCTATTCAGATCCGCCTAGAGTAGAGTAAGAGGTTCATGCAAATTAAACATGGATTAGAATGACTTACTGGCTCAGAATAGTGATCTAATTCATGCTAGTTAAAAGAGCATGTGGATCAGTTGGACAGTGGAAAAAGCAGCTGGGGTCCAAGCATCTTTCACCCAAATATAGATGTCATATCTACCTAGTCTATAAAAGGAATAAAACCATAGCCAAATTAAGATTATTTGATACTGCTTTGATAAGGTATCTTCTCCTATCTATCTGTACAATACACCCCCAATTATATCAGCCTTCTTTAATGCTGGATGCTGGTTATGGAAATTGGTCCAACTTCCTGGAAGACTGAGACTGGAAAAAGCTTATTACCGGAAGAAGCTAAGAAGAATAGCAAGATTGTCTGCTATATGATCATGTAAAGAAATACTTAACAATCAGAGACCTTGCTTAACTTTAACCTGCATGAAGTTCTTACCCAAAACTTGACAAGGAAAAAGGAGTTCTGGGGTCCTCTCTCATAGAGTTCTTTCAGGCCACCTTTTTTCTCAGGAAACTTGTCATAAATCTGGCGTATGTCCACTGCTTCCAGGAGTGGGTCGCTGTATGAGGGGTTCGTCTGTCCGATATGCACAAAAAGGTGTTTGCTATACTGTAATCGGAAAGAGAACAGATGGTATCATTGTTCACTATTGAAACATTGCCAAAAAAGAAAAAAAAAAGAGGATACCCTTGATAAATTTGCCCTGGATGACACAAGACTTTTTTTTTGCCAGTTGCTACCCTCTGAGCAAAAGCAGATGAAAAGTAGCCAGAGTAACATTTATATTTCACTAACCAGTAAAGAGAATTCAGAACTCAACTTCTGGGCATCACTTTTTGAAAAGACCAGATAAATGGAAGCTCAGATACTTTGTAAGCATAACATTATGATACAAATCTCTCAGGATACCGCTAGAGTGAAAACTCAATACTCTGGATCTTGATGCAATTGACCAAATTAATGTGTGTGTTATGCCACTTGCATAATAA
This sequence comes from Pseudonaja textilis, assembly GCF_049901715.1. NCBI lineage: Eukaryota > Metazoa > Chordata > Lepidosauria > Squamata > Elapidae > Pseudonaja > Pseudonaja textilis. Next base: position 51,344,838 of record NC_141992.1, on the reverse strand, counting down.
AGCCACCACAGAAATTGAAATGGGATGGGAATAACAGGTGCCCCTCAGATAGTCTTAAAAATGACACTTCATTGCATTCTGTAGGATAAAGCAAGATCTATCATTCTCTCCTCCCTCCTGTATGAATGACAGTGCCAAATTTCTTCTCTGAAGAGTTACCGTTTCAGGGTCACGCTGTACTTCCATGAATGCTGAATACTCAAGGAGCCGCAACTTGGCAGAGGCAATCGTTCGGTCCTGCCAGACTGGCACAGCTGAGGCAGAAGGTGGAAGAGGAGCCAAGGGCTCATAGCCTAGAAGAATGGGAAGGCAAAACATTCTTGAACATTTTAGAACCAAATTTTGGGTGCAGGAGAAAAGTATGGACAAAATAATCTTTAAGCACTGAGAAGAACAGGGCCAGTTTAATTCAGTTGGGTTCATTTGTCAATCTCTCCAGGCAATTTGAGACTATTCCCTTCATTGTTATTCTGATTACAATAATATTGCATTACATTATATTCCCTAAAATCAGATTTTTTTTTTATTTCTGGGCTTTCTATGGACATAGGAGATAGCAATATGAAACACATTATCTCTTAAAAGATGAAGTGGCCATCATTGGACCTTTCTATTCTGGACAATTAGCATTCAGTTTGTTCGGGAAGGTAATAGAGAAGTTCTTTCTATTATATGCTGCCATCTTGTGGGATGGAGGAAGCATGTCTTCTCTTTGCTGCCCTTTCCCTCTAGACAAGCAGTCCCCAAAAGATGTGAATGGCCTCCATGTTTTGGGGGTTCCAGATAGTCTTTAGAACCTGCCTTTATCCCAAGCCTGGGATAAATGGGTTTATTGATGTATTTGTGAGAGCTCTGTTGTATCTATACATTTTATCGTTTTGGTTGTTTTAATTTAAGCTGCCTGTTTATGTGTCTACAATTGTTAATTGTTTTTATTATTAATCAATTGTATAAGACATCAGAATCCAACAAGATGAGCAGCCATAACAAATCTAATAAATTAAATTAAGGGAAGGTTGTTCATGAACAAAATACAGGTATTGATTAGAAATCTCAGACTTAAGGAAAAACATGAAGAGCACTATGAATTAGATAACTTCCCTGTACAAAACAGAACTTGAATTCTTGCTTACTGCTCTAATAATTCAAAAAGTCAGTGTTCTGCTTTTATTTAGTTCTTGGAGGAACACAGAACACAGCAGGGGTGGGATTCAACTGTTGTTATTGCTGGTTCGGTAATCACATTTTGCATGCGCATGTAATACATGATATGCTGTGCCGCCCGGACAGCTGAAAAGTGCTGTGCGCGGGTGCGCAGCATTTGAAAAACTGCTTTTTTGCTGCTTTTTCAACCTCAGCTATGCTGCGCAAAGCAGCTGAGGTTGAAAAAGCAAGAAATAAAGGTCAGTTAACAGCCTGGGCCCACCTGGGTGGGTCAAACAACAGCAGACACAGAACCAGTTTGGTGTCTGCTGCTCTTAAGAGCTACCGGTTCTATAGAACTGGACAGAACCGGTAGCATCCCACCCCTGCTGCAGAGCAAACCAGAAGAGTCTTTTCTGGTGAATCCAAGAGCTTCTAGATCAGGGGTCTCCAACCTTAGCAACTTTAACACTTGTGGATTTTAACTCCCAGAATTCCTCAGCAGGAAATAAAGGTCAGTTAACAGCCTGGGCATGCGGGTGGATCCAACAGCAGCAGACACAGAACCGGTTCTGTGTCTGCTGCTCTTCAGAGCTACCGGTTCTATGGAGTCGGGCAGAACTGGTAGCATCCCAGTTGCATATTCTGTGGTCCACCCCTGGAACACAGAATAACAAAGTTGGAAGGAAATTTGGAGGTCTTCTAGTTCCAACACTCTGCTTAAGCAAAAGACTTTATACCCTTCAGGACAAATCATGTCACCCCTAGTCCCTCTTCATTGGACTACAGATACCTACTTCTCTCAACCATTCATTATATGGTATAGCCTCCAGACCTCTTAACTTTATTGAATCTTTGTACTCTTTCGAGGGTGTCAGCATCTTTTTTTTAAAATCAGAACTGGACTCAATATTCTAAGTGTGGTCTTACCAGTGCAGTATAAAGCAGCACCATCACATTAAGTAATCTTCATACTATCCCTCTCTTGATGTAGCCTAGGACTACACTGATTTTTTTGGCCGCTGTAGTACATTGCTGGCTCATACTTAAGTTGTAGTCCATTAGGACACCAAATCCCTCTCAGGTACAACCTATTGAGCCAGGGGTTTTCTCATCTAAGTGTAGGACCTACTGTTCTCACTACTGAGGTGCATTTTATTAGATAAGGCCCAGTGTTCAAGTCTGTCGAGATCCTCCTGAAATTTGAGGTTATCTTCCAAAGTGTTAGCTATTCCTCCTAGCTTTGTGTCATCTGAAAATTTAATGAGCTCCCCTTCTATCTCCACATATAGATCATTTATGAAAATGTTGAAGAGTACTGAGACAGAACCCCAAGGTACTCCCTGTATGGAATGTTCTAAGAATCTAATATCTGAATTAAGTATTAAATAAAATAAATTAATTTTTTGTTGTTGAATTGCATTACTTCCTGCTCTCAACCAGTTCATATATCCCATTTCACAGAAGAGTATCTATAGAACAAAACCAAGACATCAAAGGGCAACCTAGAGAAGTAGTATTAAGACATACATAATAGGAAGCTTGCGTTCCAGCTGTCAGAACACAATTCTGGTCAAAGACTGAGAGTAATAACCCTAAAGCAGTAATCTCTACTTACTAGCTCAGCATTCCTTCAACATCAATTTGATTTTAGTGCAAAAAGCCCTGTTTCCATATGTATAAGTATATTACAAATGTCACTGTGAACATATTGTCTTACATGCTGATTCTGCTTTTATTTTGCCTGCAGGTAAGTGAACTGAGGACAATCCAAAATTTATTTTGGAGAATATGTAAGTTAGATGAGCAGCCTGCATTCATAAGCTGTATATAAATTACAAAATACACAGGCTAGTGGCACTACCATTTTCATTAAGATGATAATTACTCCAATTAAATTCACTATTGCAGTTGGTTTTTAAAAAAAGAGTTCTTGAGAGCAGCAATGGGAGAAGATAGCTATACCGTGTAAACAAATACTTGAATCACACGCAGATGGTGGCAAAGGAGACAGGGGAAGAGAAAAAAAATAGTTTTGCATAGTTGAGCATCAAGAGGGTAAATTGGAGAAATCAAGCGAGACAAACCACTTACTGGCTAGTGATGGAGGCATAGGTGGCTGAATGGGGTAGGCTGGTTGTGCAAAAGGTTTAATGCTGAAAAACAATATAACATCAAATTATTTGGACAAGCCTTCCTCTAATCTGCATATCTCAGGTACAAGCTTTATTCTGAATACCAAACGCTAGGCAAAACGAACAATAGCAGAAGGGGCAAGGGTGAGGCAAATGATGAAATGTGTGATGGTATCATAATATAAATATCATGGATTACATATGTACATCAGATATTGGGGTACGGGTGTAAAATTGCAGCATTCACGTGATGATGTCTTTGTCATCATTGGGATTTGCTGCCTATTGGACTGGGCAGAAAGGTGCTAGCTCATTCATATAGTTGGGTTTCTTAAAGTCACTGGCCAGTCAATGTGGAAGCACAGTGCTGGACCTGATGGGTCTTTTTGATGTGATCGAGCATAATCCTGAATTTCTGGAATTATATGTCTAAATACACTGACTTTCCAGTACTTTTATATCATATTATAAATAAATGTAATACAGTTGATAAGGAAATATCGGTGGACTTTGCTGGGGCAGGGTTTCTGAAGTGGAACATTATCTAAACAATGGAAGAGTTCACACAATGTCTTCCACATTTGAGTTGCAGCAATCTCTGTGTGCAACTGGAAACTAGAACTCAATTATTCCGGTTTAGAAAAATAGTAACAAATTTGTTTGAAAAACATAATCTTGCATCAGCATTAAAAAAAAAGTACCATTAGCATACAGTTCAAACACCTACTCTACCAAAGTCTTGTTCAAGACTATCCCATCCCACCCTACTTACTCCTGAGAAGATCCAGACTGTCCTGGGATAGGCCCACTCCAAAACTGAGAAAGCAAAAAGAACAGAAAACATGAAGTCAAAGATATTCTCAATAGCTGATGCCATCACTCAATGATGTTAAGGTTTATAACCAAACCTTGGATAACAGCATGTTAAGGGGGAATATTTATAAACTTTCTTTAAAATAGTTTGAAACTCCTGACACCAGCAGACAGATGAAAACTGGGGCTACATCAGTCGGGTGCTCTACACAAAGCCAGGGCATTTTCTTAATTTTAGTAAATAATAGTTAGATAGAGGTAGGCCAACTGTGAAAGAATTAGTGGCTGTAACTGAGCTTCTGGATCTTTGGAAGAATCTTAGGAGTCCATCTGTTGGTTTAGCACCATCACTGAAGAAAATGAGGCTGGAAACTTGTATCCATTTTGGGGGGATGTTGGGAGAAGGGATGAGAATGGAGGGGAGGCTTTTGAGGGGCACACCCGTAAAATTCGCAGTCTCAAAATTGCCATAGGTAGTCCTTGGGTAATGACCATTTATTCAGCAACTGTCAGAAGTTAGGATTCCCATAGTCACATGATCCTGATCCTATGATGGTTGCAGTGTCATGTGGTCATGTGATTAACATTTACAATCTTCCCTGCCAGCTTCCCACAAGCAAAATGAATGGGGAAGCCAGAAGGGAAAAATCACAAGCCATTCCAGTAAATAACTCCTACTCCTGCTGTTTTTTCTCCTGGGGAATCTGGCTAGGGAGTATAAGATTCCAGGGATCCCGCACTACCCTATAGCATGTGCCCACCTGCAGTCTGTAGTGCATGCCCAATTACCCAGCTGTATTTGTGTGGTGATGCCTACCGACTAATGCTCCTGCACCGGCAGCAGCTATCCCCGGCCCACCATCCTGCTTGCAAGCCACCCAGAACTTCCTTGCTTAGTGATTAAACATGGCACTTGAGTTTAAAAAGGCAGAGATGGATTAGCTAATGCAGGCTAGGGTGAAATACCTAACATGTTTCAAATAAGCCAAGAGCATCTCTCCTGGGAATCCTTCCTGCTTATGTCACTACATCCACATGTGGGACATTTCTTACCCTGGGAGCAGCAGAGAAGACAGCCTGAGGGAGTGGAGGAGGAGGACTCAGCTTGTTCTGCAGGACACTGGCAGATACAATCTGTGCTGAAGACATGGAAGCCATACTCTGCAAAGCCTTGTCCTTTGAGACTTGATCCTTCAAAATAGGATAAAAATGAAACAGAAGGAGGGCTTGCTAATCCATACTTTGAGAGCGCACTAAAATAACAAACCACCTGAAATTAAGGGATAGTTTTTTATAGTATGTGTTAGTTTTCTCTCTGAGCTTCAACTACTGTACGCTAACTATGAACCATTCATTCAAGTTGTTTTTGAAAAGTAATGAGATAGTTGCCACTACTTTTAGAAAGCCGATTCTCAAGGAACCATGTTCATCGGAGCCAGTCAAACTCTTTGGTTCTATACAACTTAAGCAGAGCCACAGAAGCAGGCCCACAGGGCAGCTTCTTAACGTAATGTTAAAATCCTCCAAACAGCAGCTTCTAATTTTCTCTTTCTAGCAGTATCAGAAATCATTTCACATTTCACTGAGGTTAAGGATTTTTTAAAATCTTGTCGGGACCTATATACAATATCTAAAAGAAATAGAATAAAGGCAGGTCTGGATGGTACTTACCAGGTTCATAGCCTGCATAAAGGGAAAAAGAAAAAGAGAAATATGATTAGAACCTAGGTATGGGTGAAGGCTGAGGAAAATCTGCACAATATCTATGATCATAATAGATTTCAAGGTATTGCGATAATCTAGCTTTATTTTGTCCCAAAGGTGCTTTTTAAAAAGGCACCTGGACTTTGTTTTTCCTTAAGCTTCCTCATCCAAGAAGCTTCTTTAGGTCTCAAAGTTCGTCAGTTTCTTGGGTGAGAAGCAAACCATCTTCAAGAAAAAACAAAGTCCAGTTGCCTTTTGAAAAAGCACTTTTGGGATAACCGTGACCTGGATGACTGAGAATCTCCATAGACTTTTACTTTGTAAATGAATTAAACTTGAGAAAGGCCAATTTCCAATGTATCCTACTTCACAGAATCCTGGGAACTCTGGCTAAAAGGGAATGGGTGAAAAATTCCACCTTGCAGGATGCTGATCTCAGTGGATGCCTTCTTCGTGTTCACAGATGAAGTGAACAATAAGCAATTTTTTAAAGTCAAAAAATTGAGCAGGATTTCCAGTTTTGCTCTTCTGCAAATTAGTCTAGGTCTATGGATGGATAGTAATACTGTTTAGACAGATGCAAAGGAAAAACAATGCTCAAGATTCTCTTGTATCACGTCCTTGCACAATTATACAAAAAAGATAAATTAGGACTGCAATAGTCTGGATGACCACTAGATGGCAGCACAAACATATAGAAAACTTATCCAGGATTTTTTACAGGCCATATATGGTAGACTTAAGTACTGCACTGAACTATAGAAATAATTATAAATTTTATGCTATATATTAAAGAATAGCAATGTATTCTAACATTAATATTTAGTATTTTTAAGAATACACTGCTTGCATGCAGACAATTGTGGGAATCATTAGATCTTCTGCATTGTTTTTATATTTTCTTTGTCTCTATCCTTAAAGTTTAAAGACTAACTGACTGTGAAGCCATTTCTCCTTTCAGTCACTCTTTTAAAGAAGCCATGGAACATCTTTAGAATCCAGAACTGAAGCTGAGAGAAGTTTATCAATACTGGACCAGTCTCAAAATCTCAATTCTGAAATTGCAAGGACCAAATTAAAGATCATGTCAAGTAGATCCCAATGTCATAAATTCGGCTACAAAAGGAGGGTTTATTTTCTGAGTATTCTCCCTCACCCCAAGGCACAAGTTGTTAGTAGTGGTACCTAATGAGTTGGCTAATTCCTGAAAAGGTCATTTTGTCATGAAGTAGAATATATACAGGGCTTGATTGTTAATTGCTTTGTAAATCCTGTTGCAAATGAATATACTTTTGTTCATCATATAACGCTTCAAAACAAATCAGAAATGCAGGATTGTAGACAACTATCTATTAAAGCAGGCTACAAAAGCCATGTTTTGGGCATAAGAACACACACACACAGCCCCAGTTACGGGCATACAGAGGCACATGCAGGAGCAACATGGCTTAGCAATGTGACTGCACTGCTGCACACGTAAGGTGTCCAGCAGTTCCTTCCCAGTATCCTCCTTTTATCAACATTAAAGTACCAGCCACAACAGGATTAATTTGGGCATGCATCCTGTAAAAAAGCTGTCAAGTATCTCTCAAACCTAAAGGTTACAACAGCAATTTTTAAAAACCAAAGAAAGATACCAAATCTATTGTTTGATATGAATCCAAAAGTTTAAATAATAACTTCAAAAGAGCGTTCATGGGTGATTTAATCACCAGTCTCTCTTCATTCTCACTTATCTTTTGTGCAAGGAGCTCCAACTGGGGTATGAATACTCTTCCCATTTATTCTTACAATAACCTTGGGAGGCAGGTCAGGTACACTGTGTATATACACAGCTTGTCTTCTAATGAACCACCTAGCATATCCACTCACAAGCCAATTGCAGCTGAGTTCAGTATAACTTACTGCCACAGATGCCAGTATAACATCAAATTTCAACTTGAGGAATAATTTGAAAATGGATCTTTCCTGGTTTCACTTGGACACATGACCCACCTGGGAAGAGGTTTTGCCACTGGCAACAACATTCACAGCAAGTATCATAGAATAAAAGAGTTGGAAGGGACTTTGACCGTCAATCTAGTCCAAGCTACTGCTCAAGAAGGAGAGTCTATTCCAAATATTAGCCTCTACCTAGGATTGAACTCCCAGCCTCCTGGTTGTGAGGCAACAAGTGAGCTCTAGGCCACCAGAGCTGCCTCAGCTAAGGCTTACTCTGAATACAGAGCTGAAAAGGAAATTTGCCCCTTTCTTGCTTACAAATAAGAAAAAAAGATGTGCTGTACACAGTGGCTTTTCTAGAGTATGTGACAAAAAAACATTTATTGACATCAATTGACTAGCCTGTCAAACACATTTCTGGGATAATGTATTTTCTAACTTTTGTGGAAGATTTCCTACAGGGTCAGAATGATGATAAACATGCTCTAGAATTATATTGAATTACTGCATACAAGTCATTTGTACATCCTTGTTACTCTTCTGTGCCAGTCTTCAACTGGAAGTATTTACTGAATTCTATGGAAACCTGGGCTTTGACAATAAACATAGGCAATGTAGTCTGTTTGTAAATAGTGAAGCTTTTCTTTCTTTTTGAGTCAAAAGAGGAGGAGGCAACCATTGACAACTTTCCCAATCCTATTAAAATATATTTATTCTGCCTTGGGGAATCTAGAAAGGGAGAGAGAGGCAATTTTGTAATTTTTCATTTCTTTCCAAGGCATACATTCACCAGCAAAAATGAAAACGTAATCCAGATCACTTTAGAATACTCTCTGGCTTCCTTTAGAGCCACCCCACTCTCCGTGCTCCATCTTCAGACATTTTATTCAGCAAATCACAATACACAGAACACACAGAGGGAAAGGGATCAAGTTAGTCAATCTCCAGTTCCAGAATAAGGAGAAAAAAGCCAACCACAGAAGAAAAGGAAAGCAATCACAGGATAAAGCTCTCCAGTTGCATCCTTGCCCGGTTTCCTTAGTTCCTGGTTTCGTGAACTTGTTCTACATATCCTGATTCAGCCACAGCTGTCTTATGTTCCTTTCTGGTTCTGTGTGCCTCGGTTGCAACCACTGCATAGGTCTCCTTGCCAAATAACTTACTAGATTCTTAAACGCATCACACAATAGTTTTCAAAAGAGAGCTAGAATAATGACTGTTGCATTTGTTTCTGTACCTATGGTAAAAAGGAAATTAACTTAAGCCTAACCCACTCACAGTAATAACTTAATAATTAAATTCAAACTAATAACTTAACAACCACACATTGTCATTATAGATAATTGTTATATAATTAATAATAATAGTATGGCTCAACGCTCCCTCCAATTTAACATTAACACGCAATTGCTGCTTAAGATCATCTACTTTTTGGAGTTAGGCATCATCAGTATGCAGATATGCTCAACAGAGTGAAGAGAGTGGCTTATGCTCTTTGTCATTTCATGACTGGATCACTGCAGTGTATTTTCTACTTGGAGATGTCCACCTAGAAGCAACAGTTGGTCCAGAATACAGATAGCCCTCAGCGTACAACCACAATGGAGCCGCGAATTTCGATGTTAAGTGACACATTCATTAAGTGAGTTTTGCCCCATTTTATGACCTCTCCTGCTCTGGTTGTTAAGTGAATCACTGCAGTTGTTACGTTAGTGACAGGGTTGTTAACTAAATCTGGCTTCCCCAATTGACTTTGTCGGTCAAAAGGACGCAAAAGGGGAATCCCATGACCCAGGGACTGTTTTTCACACTTAATCACCTTTGCAGCATCTCCATGGGTCACGTGATCAAAATCCAGGCACTTGGCAACTGGCATGTATTTATGACGGTTGTAGTGTCCTGGGGTCTTGGGATCCACTTTCGCAACCTTCGGATGAGCGAAGACAATGGGGAAGCCAGATTCACGTAACAACTCAACAATTGCAATTATCCAGTTAACAATATGGGAAGAAATGTTATAAAATGGGGCAACACTCACTAAACAACTATCTCGCTTAGCAACAGAAATTTTGGGCTCAGTGATGGTTGAAAGTTGAGGACTACCTGTGTGCGATTGTCACATCACTTCATAGGCCATTATTTATTCTATATAGGTAGCTTTGTTAAAACTTTTAGGGTTATATAATTAAGAGATCAGATGAAGGCATATTAACAAATGTCACCTGATATGATTAAGTAGCAACACTAGGGGTCTATGGAAAAACAACAGCCAGCGGTTGAAGGTCCAATCTGGAAAGTTCTCACTGGAAGTTTACTCTCCTGTTTTTTCCACTGACCTGACACAAAATGAATTGTTTTATATCACAGCCCTATTCAAGTCCTGCCACATAAAGATACTCCATGTCATTTACCAAGCATCTCTCTCTCTCTCTCTCTCTTCCAAATTTTCTAGCTTTGATCTGAACCCAGGATCAAAGGGAAAGGGGCAAGGACATAAAAGGAACAGAGTGGCAATAACAGAATGCAGTATGTTAGCTGCAGCATGGCCATGGCTCAAAGGTGAGAAAGCTGGGGAAGCGCGTACCTTCAGCTTGGACTGAATCTCACGAGATTTCCGTCTGGCTAGAACCTGCAAGTGGCTAGAGACCTGCAGAGAGAAAAGCAGAAGGAGAGGGGGAAAAACAGCAGAGCCGTCAACCAGAGAAAAGGAGAGGAAGGAGAGGGGGCTGCCCATGCTCACATACCATGGATGCATGGGCAGGGTCTCCAACGTACCTTTATGCCAACCTGGTACTCTCGCACCTTCTTCCGAGCTAGAACCTGTATATGGCTGGACACCTAGGCCCCGCCAAGTCATTCAAAAAGGGAAACACAAAAAGAATGAAGGTATGACCCCATATCGACAACAGTGCTTCAAGCACCCATGTGAAACACACTGGCCTCCTAAGCCAGTTGAAGTTCTGATGGAATAATATCAGCTTGCAGGGTAAACCGCAGTTCATGCTTACTGAAGGAGTCGGTTGAAGAAAGTTGCTGTAATCTTGCTGAATGAAACATTTGGAAATACCATTTTTAGGTTTCTTGGCAGCAAACAAGTACTTTCGATTTCAAATGTATTATTTCTCATGGCCTTCTACACATTATTAATCATACTGGCTTCAGAAACTACTCAAATTCTGATCCACAGGTATTTTGCTGCTTCGGGCCCGTCCATTCTACTCAACTATGCAATCCCCTGCTTACTTATTTGATTTTTCTGAATCAGGTAACTGAACTGCCTTTCACACAATCAAAACTGTTTATGGGACTGTTCTTCAAAATATTAGTTCTTGATACTACAAATATTGATGCCTAGGAAATATGAAACATTTCTCAGATGTTTGCAAAACTGCTTTTAGGGAGCAAAACGGTAGACATGAGGTACTTCTTCTGAATAGAAATTAAATATGAGTTCATGGCTTTGGGAACCGATTTAATATTTTGGATAAAAATTCAATTTATGATTGATTATAACTGAGTAATGAAATAATCTTTTCAGGAAGTCATAACACATAGTTTTCCATTAACAAAATATTGAATATTATAGACAAAGACAGGTGAAGGAATTCATCACCTAAAAGCTACATTGACTTTAATCTGTTAAAAACAATGAAAATGGCTTTTTTCTCACTTTTATTTTATTTTAAACTTTACACTTCTGTAAAGACACAGCTCTATACAGAGCACATCTCCAATGATTGAGAGAGCTGATGAAATGCAATAAGCCAGGCAACAGGGGGGGAAAACTCCAAAATAAATCTGTTCTGTTTTACAGTGACATACTTTGCAATCCACTCCAGTCTCTTGGGACTGTTTGTAGTCCCATTAAATATGCTTAGAATTGTCTTATAAACCATTTCCTGGATATATATGATTTCAGTTTCAGCAGAAAGTCATAGACTGTTAGCTTTGGAGCTGAGAATCATATCTGTAAAGATAAACAGCTCAACATGAAAATGTGCTTTCAGACAGTGCAATAAAGATGCCAAGAGAAATCAGCACAGATGTGGGACTGGCATTTCCAATTTCAGTGTACTGTGGAAGGACATAAACCACAGTTAAAATAGGAGGAATTGATTGGAACTCTATAAACAATCATTTTCCTAGTCCAAATTAATATGTCACACACTGCAATCTAGCATAGCTAACCAGGAGTTCCATAAAGAATTCTGCTGCTCTCCACTAATGAATCCTAATTATTCTAAAAGTTACTCCTATAGGTTTGAAGAGGAAGAAAATGGAAATGAAGGTTAAACTGAAGTTTCATTCATGATATCTTTTACAACACACATGGCATGTCTGCTCTTTCTCCATTAATTAAAAAAAATCAGCTAGATGACCTTTGGATGGTACACATGGTACATTCCCCACTCCAATTCTGTTTTTTTATACTGTATTTCAATTTTATTGAGATTGACCAGAATAATGGAAGTTTCTGATTCAATTAGGCAGACTTAGCAAGTAATAACAGTCAAGATCCAGTAGTCATTTTGAGATTGTCCACAATCTCTGTATGTAATCTCTGTATGCAATCTCATGTACAAGGAAGACCTACAGTCCAAGATTTGTTACTGTTTGTTCAAAATTTCTTACTGACATAAACACTCTTGGTATGCTAAACAGGTCTTCTTCCCAGTTTTACTATAGAATAAAATGATCCTTAAGTGTTCCCCAAATCTGTCAAATTTAAAAGGAAGGTTTGCTAAAAGGCAGCATCAATTTTTATTCTAAGAAACAGAATTTCCAAAGTTCAGCAGCTTCCAAATGTGTAGACTTCATCTCGAGAATATTCAGCAATAGCTGGCTGCAGAATTTGGAAAGCTGAAGGCCACACATCAGGATATCACCCATATTGGGAAAACTCTGACAAGCGATTTAGTAGCTAGAGCTGCCATTCTTAATTCCTAAACCTTAAATTATACAGTAAACCAAGTGTTTCTCAAACATAAATCCAGCTGTATGAAATCAAATGATTGAAGATGTTCTGCTTTTTTGTGTGTGTGAGATAAATAGTCGTCATCCATAGGAAACTTACGTTAAGAAAGATGAAACAGAAATCTCACAGCAGACCAATAGCTGAGTCAAAATGAGAACTTAAAGACCACATATCTCCTTAGCATGACTTTTGTCAGTTAAGATATCCACCATGTAAGTTAACAGTACACCAGATCACAGCACTGAGCATGACAGATATAAAAAAAACATGCATATATATGTGTGTGTGTATGTTTTCATAGATTATATATATGTATGTATACAGATTAGTATTTTTTTCATTCTTCACACTTTTTAAAAGGAGAAGCATAAAATGCATTTTTACCTGTTTTCTAGTCCTTGTCTTCCCTGTCCGTAGCTTGATGTATCTTGCTATCAGTTCATTGCGTCCTAAAGCAGAAAAGGTAAATATGTAATGTGATGAATGCAGACCTTCCCTTGTCCCACTTCTTCTTAAAAATAAAAGGCTGCCCTCTGAAAAATCTGGTCTACCTTCCTTACATCCTTCAAGCTGACGAACAGCTCCGAACTCAGTGGTGACATTTTACCAGAAGATGGCACTAACGCAACTGTTCTCTTTTTGAACAAGATGGCCTGAAAAAAGCTCTGCTTGAAGCCCTGGTTGTTTATGCATTGAACCAGATGCATTGAACCAGATATCCACACCAGTCCATAGTGTTGTGAAAAAAAGTTGGACGCTCAGAAAACAATGCAAACATAGGACACACAGAGATGTAGCTAGGAAGTCACTGTTCCCTTTAAATAAATTATGGGATTTCCAAAGACCAGGATTTGTAGCCTAATCTGGGAACCCAGAATATTTCTTGCCCTATTCTGCCATGTTTAATTCAGCTCTCACAGGAAGATACATGTGCATGCTTGGACCACCCCTCCCTCCTTCCTAGCTTCCGTGCATGACTCCAAAGAACTTTCATAACACAGAAGGAAAGAGGAGATTAAAAAAAGCTGTAAAAGACAAAGGTATGGATGCTCAGAGCTTGAGATCTGATATACGACAGTCAACAGGATGTGCAACCTACTGGGATGTTTTAAGTGGCACTGGCTTCTGAACAGAGCCCTTCCCAACCTCCTCTTTGTCCTAATTTGAAGCAGAAGAACTTTTGCTCCACATTTTACAGTCCAGCTGTGGCCAATCTAAATTCAAACGTCAGAGCAGCTGGGAGCTTTCTTTTCCCTCATCTCCCTCCACTCCCCCCACCCCACCCCCCAAAACATGGAAGAAGAATAGTTTGGGGAAGCATGCCAGATTTATTTTGATGGACCAGATGGTATTGGCTAAAGCTGGCTGAAATGCCCTTGCAGCTAACTTAGAACAGAGAGAGACGGAGAAGTTTGAAGGCTGAAGCAAGTGTGGTTTTTCTGGCAAAGCCAGAGTCCTGTTTTCTTTTCAAGGGAAGCATTGATTTTCAGCCTTGGGGACAGAAGTCTCACATGAGGTCACATCGCAGTCCCTCAACCATGCCTCTTCTCCCCCCTCCCCATCACCATAGTTTTTTTACAGACAAGACCAGGTGCTGCTCCCAGTCAAACTGTACCATGTGAGAGGGAAAGGGAAGGATGATACAGAATACTAGAGTAACAATGCCATCATAAAAGCCATCTGGCTCAGTGCATATCCCTTGACATGTGCAGTTCCTGACATTGATAAAAAAAATAACAGAAGACTAGCTCTATTTTATTTGGTGGTTGAGAAAGAAAGACAAAGTGGGACTACATGTAACTTAAGAATTAGTTCCCCCTTAGGAGTTGTGTGCATGCATACACATTTCTGTTGGGACCTATTCTACTCTTCTCATGTACAGTTCTGTGAAAAAGTATTTGCCCCTTTTACATTTTCTGATTCTTTTGTCACTGAATATTAGCATAGCTTAATGTTGGTTCTCTTAATATAAGAAGGAAACCTAAATGAACAAATTGTTGGTGATATAAATGAAATTAAGCACTAAAGCCATCTAACGTGCAAAATGACAGTGTGGAAAAGAAAAGAATTGCCTTCTTGGATTTAATGACTGGTTGTACCATTTTAGTTGCAATAACTGCAATCAAATGCTTCCTGTAATTATCAGTCCCTCACATTGTTGTGTAGGAATTTGGAGCCATCCATCCATGGTTACTTGTATCAATTCAATAATATTTGGATGTTTTCTAGGTTAACTGTTTATTTCAGGCCCTGACATTATACTTCCATGGGGTTTTAAACCTGGATTTGGCTCTGGCCATTCCAAAACTACGTTTTTTTCCCTACACAATGTTGTTTGTAAATCTGGGATCTCTCTTACTTGCTGCATGTCCCACTTAAGAGGAGAAAGGGTTTAATTCTCTCCTGAAAAAAATGCTTTATCTAACATAATTCATGCTTCCTTCAACTATGACTAGTCATCAGGGTCTTAACAAGCAAAGTTATGCTCCTATCCACAAAATTGCTGTGTTTGGTATATAGCTTCTACAATAAGTCTCAGTGTTTTGATACAGTGTCATCCACAGAGCCACCAAACTCCACTTTTGAGTCATCTTTCCAAAGGTCCACTGGAACATCCGCATACTTTTTGGCAAGCCTAAGATCAACTTCACTGTTCTTCCTGGTCAGCCATGATTTCCACATCGCTTCTTTCCCATTTCTACCTAGTGCTTTTCTGGCTGTGAGATCATGAATGCTTACTTTTAGACAAGACAAGAAATGATTGCAGAACTCTGGATTATTTTATGTTGAACTTTTAAAGTGATTTTGACAGGACAGCTACTATGGGGAACATTCACTATTATCCCAACGTATTTTCCATTTCAACATTGTACCTTACTGTTATTGGAATCCCAAGGCTTAAAAAATGACTTTGAAACAGTTTCCGGATTGATAGGCATTAATAACTTAGCATAAGCTGCCTCAGAATCTGTGCAATGAAAACTTCACAAAGATAAGGAGAACCACAGCTTGTGAGATTTATTTGGGCAGGGCTAACCCTGATTTTTTTTTTCAGTTATGTACTCTTACAACTAACCGGCAGAGCAATTACTTTTTCACACCCTGTTAGGTTACTTTGTTCATGAAATAAATAATGAAACAAATGCCTAATTTTAATTTTATTTGTTCTCTCAGAACTCCTTGATATTTTACTAGGTACATTTTAAAAAATCTAATATTCAGCAATAAAATCTGAAACACAGCTATGTTATGAAATAAGCACAGCAATTGTGTATGGTTTCAGCTATTCTGCAGCAATTTTTACAAACCAAAGTTATTATCTGAAAATTGCACTGATTCAAAAGGTTATGATTTTTAAATGCATGTGTGATCTGTTTAAAAATAGCCGTTTATCATGAACCATCAATTGCAGAAAACACAACTGTAACTGCTTCTGCCCTTGAGCCTACCTGCTACTGGGCATCTTGTCTCGTGAAACAATAGAGGCAACAGAACTGGGTAAGGCTGAATAGTTTGGGCCATATTTCCAAACCCCTCCTGCTCTTTTTCAGTTGTGCTACAATTGTGCCTTGCTGCTGAGGCCTTCCTAACAAACAGCTTTGTAAAATACTCTCAAGTTGCAACTTCTTTGTCTGAGTAACATTCAACCGGCCTGCCCCCCCCCCCCCGCCGCCTCCCCGCCCTGCTTATTTCTCTACACTACATACGCATGTTCACTAGCTGATCTTTAACCAGACATTTTCAAACAATTGCTTTCAACTGGCTGTCACCCACGTGGGATCTGACATCACAGTACATCAAATAAATGTTTCTTTTTGGGGAGGGGAGGAGTGCTTTAATTAACTCAGGATGTCCAGTTCCTGTACTGACTGAATCATTGTTTCCATGAATGTGAGCTGCATGCCCACCACCTGGGATAAAGAACTTATGACTTTCTAATGTTCTAACTTCTTTGATTCAGGCAACTTAATACTTTGTTTATGGAAAATTTGCCTCCTGGTTTATAATATTCACATGAAAAATGTGCCAAGTCAGTATATTAGATAAAATCCCATGTCTGTCTATTTTGGTATCTTTTAAATATTCTTTTAAAAGATGCCTCCGTTCTTTCTATTATTCTACAAAAGTCTTACATTTCATATAATGTCGTTTTGCCAAAATCTGAGTGTGCTCTGACTTTTTGGTGAGGAGACAGTATCCTTCCTTTCTCAGCAGATCATACTTGCTGAGATTATTCATTCACATTTCTACTTTCAGAAGATAAGAAACAGGCATTTTTCCTTTCTGCAGAATTCATCCAGGACAGTTGTGGGATGAATTTCCTGGCTCAGAATTTATTTTTGGTATTGTCTATAGGAGTGCTGCCAGCATATACTGCCTTGTTCATCCTTTGAAGCCTTTCTCAACGTGGAGCCTTCTAAACATTCCATTATCCTCAACCAACACGACTATGTTGGCTGAACATCATAGACATTTTAATCTAACACATCCAAAAGGTGTTGGGTTAAAGAAGACTCTTATACGTTATGGTCAAGATGTAATTCCTGAGTTAAAGATTGAAAGGAAGGAAATGAAGCTGTCATTAACAGTAAGACCCAGAACTGAACTCATGTTTAAATAGAAGGCTGTACTTCTCTGCTGCTGTGATTGATTTCCTAGTTTACTGTTGCTTCATTTCCTACTTCGTAGCTTCCTGACTTGCCAGAACAGCAACAAAAGTAAACTGAGATTTGCACTTGTACTTCTTGAAAAATAAGAAATCTTAAGTGTTCCCAGTACATAGCCAAATACACACAGACACACAAACATGCACACTTTCAATCTTAATAAAGACCAAGACATACACAGTGATTGACCATTTCGCTAGATATGAAGGTAGCAAGGGGCAAACAGATCTGATTATTATGAGATTTCTAGCTTCAATTGTAGCATTATTCATATACCGGCGGAAAACAATCAGCAAAAGATAATAAAATGCCTCAGTAGCTGTAATAAGATATACTCTAATACAAATGATGTTTCACTCTCATCCAATTACTGATTAAATTCAGCACATAGATAAGCTTCAGAATTACAAGAGAAGTGACCCTTGGAATGCAGGAGCCAGCTCACCAAAAAGAGACTACCAGTGTCAAATCTCTTCTTAAAAACCATCAGTTTTGGAGCGTCCACAACTTCTGGAGGAAAGTTGTTCCACTGATTTAATTGTTCTAATTGCCAGGAAATTTGTTCTCTCCTTGATTAGTTTCCATCCATTGCTTCTTATCTTGCCTTCGGGTGTTTTGGAGAATAGATTAACTCCCTGTACTTTATGGCAATCCCTTAGATATTGGAACACTGCTATCACGTCACTCACCCCTAGGTCCGTCTTTTCATTAAACTAGACATACTCAATTCCAGCAACCATTCTTTGGCCTCCAGTCCCCTAATCATTTTTTGTTGCTCTTCCACTGATCATCTACTGATGATCAATCTACTACTAATCGCATAGACCAAAAAGTGATCCTTCTGTAGCAATAACAATAGCATTAGACTTATATACCACTTTACAGCCCTATCTAAGCGGTTTTACCACCAACAATCTGGTTTCCTCATTTTACCGACCTTGGAAAGATAGAATGCTGAGTCAGCCTTGAGCCTGTGAGAATCAAACTGGCGAACTGCTGGCAGTTGGCAGTCAGCCTCCAATACTGTATTCTAACCACTGTGCCACAATGGTTATAGGTATCATACTTTGCTTGCGTCTAATGATAGATGCTGGAGTATAGAATGAAAGAAGCACCAGCATCTCACAATTATTCCTTCAGAACTCCCATGTTATTCACCTTCTGTTAAAGGGCTGAACTACACACTCTGTACTGTAATTGGAATACGCAGGACGACTGGCATAGAAGAGAACAATTCAAATGTGGAAGCAAACAGCCATTTGAAAGGAAGAATAGAAGTGATATTTATTACTTTCTGTACTTTTTAAACGATTCATTGAGTTTTTAGAACAGGAAAAACACTACAAAAATTATTCTGTTGCAAGATGAGATCTACAGTGTAGGAAATGTTAATCAACAGGTAATAAAGAAAAACCCTAAAATCCTGGATAAAGGTAACAAAGTATTTTAAAGCAGAATGTCTCCTATCTCCATTAGTTGAAGGGAATATGTGCTCCAAAATATGTAGTTTAAGAACACTAAAAAGATTCTGCTGCATAAGAAGCATGATACCCTAGTCTCCCAGTCTCTCTTCTTGTCTGTTCTTTCGCAACCATTAATATCTTAGTACCAGAACAGCCATTTCTTTAGAACTCTTAATAATCCAAACCATGATATTGCTTGATAAACCTTGTCCCTGATCAAAGTTAACGTGTTTGAATTAAAACTATATTCCATATTGCAAATCATCTGCTTATGCATTGAATCCTAATTTCCGTAAATATGTGAGACTTAAGAAAGATTCCACCCATTTACTTCATGGTTCTATCTTTTCACATTTGATTCCCTCTTCTGAACTTCTTCAGATGAGACCACTAAGGGCCCATTGGAAATAGGTTAGTTTAAGTTGCTATAGGATATTAGAAAGGATGGAATGCAAGTTACTGATTTCCGGCCTTTGTTCTTTTTACAAATAACTAAAGGTGCTAAACATATCCAACACGCTTTTCTCCTCCTATTTTTCCCACAACAACCACACTGAGTTGGGCTGAGTGTGTGTGACTGGCCCAAGGTCACCCAACCCAGGTGGCTTTCATGGCTATATTAGGAAAGTTTGAAAATGATAGTTTTGTTCAGTGAAAAAAAAAGTTACATATTTTGTTACATATTTAACAAATAAAAACAATGAACGTTTACCAAAGAGTTCATGCCTCCAACCCACAAGGAACTTTCTTACAAATCAAATCTGACCAGGTTTATTGAGAAAAGCTGCTCATGATTACATGAGTTGATACAGGAAGTCATGCAAAGAAAAGTTAACTCATCGTTCCTGAGCCTTAGGGATTCGTGAATATGAGCCACGATGGTTGTCACCTGGGAAACATTTGCAGCCACCCATTTAAAAAATGAAATATAGCCATAACAGTCAGTAAGTGAGAGAATAGAAACAGTTAAGAGCAAGGGAAGGGGTGGCTTAAAAATCCAAGGAATAGGATTCCTCCTCCAGTTGAGAGAAGAAGAGAATAACTTGCTGGCCAGATTTGGATTGAAACTAAACATTTGGAGAGGCTATTTTCCCTTTTCCTGCTTTTTTGATTAACTACCAGCCTTCACTGACTGCTTTTCATTAATCAAGTACTGTGATCCTCAGACAACTTTTATGTTTTTGGGAATTGTTGCTGACCTACAAGCACAATAACACCACACAGGAATTGTTGCAAAGTAAACAATCGAAAAATGTTCAGCCTTCTGCAACTCCAAAGTAAGATCTCAAGAGGATTTTTCAAAAGGAAGAGTATTAAGATAGGACTGCGAGCACAGAAATACACCCTTGTGGAAATCCTCCCCCTCTCTAGGCTATCCGATATCCATTGTGCTGATGATAGTCAAAAGTGTCGGAGCAGCTCTTCCCTTTCCTGGGCACCTGCCATGGCTAACTGTCTCTTCCAGTTACCGGCAGGCAGACCCTGCAGGCCTGCCTCTGCTCAGCTGTCCCAGTCCCGTGATTCACCAGAGGCTGTGCCATTCCCTCTCGGAGGGCACGTCCTCCTCCAAATTACTACATTCCGCAAATTCCTCTTCCCTGACACCACCACGTGAACCAGTTGGACAGCTCTGTTAAAAATAACCTAGTGGGGCAGCCTTCCAGCCAATCAGCCTTTCGTAGCATACCAACCTTGGTGGTGCACAACTCAAGTTACACCTGCTGTCTGGGGCAAGTCAAGTGCAGAGCCAGTCTCCTGTGAGCTGCCTAAGTTCTCTGCCCCACCAGAGGAGAAAGAAATGCCCCTTTGCCATACACGGCCCAGACTCTCTCCCCACACTTGCACTGGCCAGCGTTCAAGGGCTCCAGGTTACCACAGGTCAGCGGCTCCCCCTTCTCCTCCTCCTTCACAGCAGCTGGGAGATCAGTTCCTGTGTCAATAGCTGGCCCACCCTTTAGCCAAGTAGGAGCCGTTTATCGTAGGCGTTTTAGATAGTGGTCTGGGATTCCTGAGGCATCCTACTTCTAGCATCTGCCCTGAATGCAGCTATGATTCTGCAGAAGCCCGCTCTCCCCCACTTGCCTTTGGACCCACCCATGGATAGACAGTTATGGAAGGAAATATCTCACCAAAAGGTCAATCTCTTTACAGCTGAGCGTGCTTTTCCAAGAACAGCCTCATATAAGGTTTTACCAGCCAATTGTTAGGTGTTTGGTGCAGGCTGGCTTTGCTGGGAACGTCCAGGTGCAAATTTGTGTGTGTGTGTGTGTGTGTGTGTGTGTGTGTGTACACAAACACACACACAAATACTTTTTTGGGGGGGAGTAATGGACAAAACACTCAAGCTTGGCATGCTGATATACAAGGTTAGATATTATATTTACAATCATTATAGAAGTACACCCAGAAAGGAATTCACGTTGCAGCATCACTAGAGGATATTCCAGAACAATCTACACTTATTTAGGCCGAGATCACAGGCCTATGATGCATTGGCACACACTCTAAAAAATGATCACCTGCCCTACATGTTTCTTCATATGAAAAAACATTTCTAGAGCGCACTAAATCATCTCTTGAAAAATTAAATATTATTTCTAGTTTCACAGAACTTCTTTTCTTCACCTGATCAATTACAATATTCCTTGCTACATGACATATAGAAATATAACATGTGAACGAAGGCTCAACAACAATTTATGTGACTTAGGTCAGAGTCCACCAACCTTTCTGGATTGGCGGCCCGGAAGTGGGGGAGGGGCTGGTTTTGTGGGAGGGGTGGCCACGTATGTGCATATGTGCACACAAGCACCCATTGCTCACGTAAGTGGGGCCGAGAAAGCCTGCGACGCTTGCGCAACTGAGGACCAGAGTGCCTCCAATGTTCACACAAGTGGGTCAGGAGTGCCTGAAATTCTCATGTGAATGAGGCCCCAAGCACCTGTGACACTCACGCAAATGGGGCTGTGCATGTGCATGCATGCGCGCACACCAACCAGCTCCTCACACGATCCACTGGCAAATAGGCCACAGCCTGGTTGTGGGCCACAGCAAACAGATTGGGGAATCTGACATATCTGCTATGCACCTATTTTATTCCAAGAAAGACTGCAATTGATTACTGGGCCACAGGAATTATATGAAATATCTTCATTTATTCTCGTGCTCAAAAATTAAAATATATTACGGATCTGTGAAATGATCCTTTCACTGTTCCTTGTGAAAGCAGGTGAAATTGTGCCTTGATTGTTGTTTCATATTTATTATTACTTGCATGTGAATAAGCAGCACACGAAACATAATTGAAGACAGTTAATTATCTTCATAGCATAATGCCCAATAAGCCTCTTTTTGTACACCTGATAAACTGATGCTAAACTGCATAGTTTCTTTATCCTGAGGAAATTTTATCTCCATCTATCCTTTAAAAGAAAGAAAGAACTTCTGATTTTTAAAATCCAAGTATTAATAAACTAGCATGTGAAGGAAGTGTAGTTAGTTCTGAGATGCGTCATGCACAGGCCACGCCCACCCCAGCTCCACGAAGGGCAAAAAATGTCACAAAACGACCTTTGATGGCAACATAACGCCATGAGTTTGACATCCAAGCTCTACACAAAAGTGAGAAGTAGCTGCAGCCTCTTTGCTTTGTGGGGCTACTTCAAGGCATTCCAAAATCTACTTCCTATGCATATGTGTGTTACTTCTGCAGTGTGTTACTACTGCAGAAGCTACTTCTGCAGATTAGGGGTGGGATTTAACTGGTGTTACTACCGGTTTGGTGACTGCATGCGCGTGTAAAAAAACCATAAGCTGTGCCGCCCGAACAGCTGAAAAGTGCTGCACGCAGGTGCGCAGCGTTTGAAAAGCGTCTTTTCCCCTACTTTTTCAACCTCACTTGTGCCGCGCAAAGCAGCTGAGATTGAAAAAGCAGGAAATAAAGGACAGGTAAGAGCGCAGGCGGGTGGGCCAAACAGTAGCAAACACAGAACCGGTTTGGTGTCTGCTGTTCTTCAGAGCTACCGGTCTATAGAACTGGACAGAACCGGTAGCATCCCACCCCTGCTGCAGAGCAAACCAGAAGAGTCTTCTCTGGTGAATCCAAGATCTTCTAGATCCATCCTTAGCAACTTTAAGACTTGTGGACTTCAACTCCCAGAATTCCTCAGCCAGCTTTGACTTCTGGGCACGCATGCACATGCACACACCTAGATGATCTTGGATTGCCTCAAAGTAAGCATTCTTTGAGTGATTGGATCTGTTTCAAGGAATAGATCCAGAGAGGAGATCTCCTCATGGATGCCTACTGTGCCAAAAGTTTCTCTCACAACAGTGGTAAAAACAAAAATATAAGGCTTTTTTTTTAAAAAAAGAGCACTTTTAATCCATTATCCAATTTATCATTAAACTGAAAGGGTGCAAAATATTCTTATGAGTAATATGCAACTTTATTATTCAAAAACATTTGCAGAGTGAGCTATCAGCTTCTGACTTGTTTAGTCTTCCTCAAACGGTCAGCCTTGAATCAGTGGTCATTATGGACAACCATGGCTGCCACATAAATCAAAACTAAGCACAAAAGTTTATGGACAGAAACAGTCAAACCCATTTCAGTCAGTACCTCAGCAATTGGTGCTGCCACTGTTGTTATTACAACCCACACGGTTGCAAACAGGACTACAGTCTACTTGCTACAAGTACCCAAGGCCGTATCTGGGAACCTTAACAGAATACTTAACAGAGTATCTAGTGCTCCAAGCTTCCTTCTAATCAAAAAGATTAGGGACCCTCTTCCAAGGCAGCCTCTTGCAAACAGAACACGGTTTAAAGAAACAGGATGCCTACATTGGAGCCCATTAATCAAGCATTCCTGGAGGGTAGCCAACAAGAAAGCATGACTCCATTCGACTTATTGCAGGTACAGTAAAGTATGGAACAAAGTGCTACTGAATAAAAAAAAAATGGAGTCAGTATGCAGCAAAATCTAAAATAGCAGTTCTTAAGTTGTCAGGTTAGAAAAGCAAAGGCAGAGCAGGGTTGCTGTTTCTTTAAGTGATTGCCAGATGCCTCCAAGTGGCTGGAAAAACCAGTTTGTATGCTTGGGTTTGAAGAACAAAGGGCAAACTTCCCAGCAGTACTTCAGATATTTCTGTAGAAATCTTTTTTAAAATGTCTGTTCAGAAATCTTCCATTCCTTTCAAGAGATCTCAGGTTGTGTGGCCAGGCTAAATTGTGTACACAGGAGTTGGCTAAAGGAAGCTAAGGTGCAATCTGGCAGCTTCTTAAGTTTATCTTAGTAGGATATATTTGATATCAGCATCCCAACCAATTAGTTAATCGAAGAGCACCCTGGGATACCAATCCCATCTGGGTGATCCCATTAAATGATCCCATCAGGGTGAGTCCTTACCAAGAAATTGGCAATTGCCGTTCCAATCATAAAGGAAAGATTAATATAACATGGCCTCATCTACTGCAGTAAAGGTAAAGCAAAAAAGATATTTTAGATTCTGGAAGCACCATAAAAATAGGGAAATGTATGTAACTATTTTCATAGGGTCTTTGAACTGATAGCTGCTTCTTATCTCCTATCCCCAAATTAAGGAGAAAATAAGCTTCCATTATCAGAGAGAGAGAGAAAAACATTGTTATGCTTAAGGAAGCTCAGACCTTGACTTAAACAAGCTCAATTAAGCAGGCTTTGACAAAAACAATGTTGTGCTTAAAGCAACAGGCAGTTACCTCCCTATCCCTGATTCATTTGGCAAGATTATTAACTTGGTGTTTGCTAACAGAACAATCATTCCCATGGAAATGTTTCTTTGAGGTCACAAACATAGGATTATGACATCACAAAAGGAACACTGGTAAGAACAGATAAGCGGGAAGGAGCAATGCAATGATCGTTTGTACTTTATTTTATAGGATGCAGTTCAGAGGTATCCAGAATTAAAGCCTTCCAGAGGAAGAAGAATCAGATACTACTAGTACAAAGGGAAGTTAACTTCATTCAAAAACTGTTCCAATAAGTACGGTAAATTTAAAATATGGAAGTATATCATTTTTTCACATTCAAACCAAATCAAAATGAGGGAGCTTCATTTTCCCCTTCCCCTTGTTTTAAAGTTTTCAACATGTTATGGATTACATATGAAGAACTAACTCAATGACAATAAAAGATCTCTACTGTATTTTTACAATACCGGCTTTTAAAGAAAAACAAATGTATGTTTTTTCAGAGCCTGAGCTTTCTATTTTAGAGTATAAAGATATGTTTGGCTGTCTTTCATGTTACAAATCTCTCCTGTTAATGTCTTATGTCTTATACTATCATGTTACAAGAGTAATTGATAAAATATTATCATTCCCCTACCGCTGAAGCCGAACCACTTTAAAGTTAGTGTTGGTTCTAATGAAGTGTAAGGCCCAACATGAATGAAGTCCTATCTTTATGAGGCATACTATTTTGAGACGTGGGGGTTTTGATTTCCCGCGTAATATGTATAGCATTTTGAATAGGTTTAAGATTAGCAAGTTATTGGAGCAAACACACACAGCCTTCTTATCTCACAGCCTGGCCACAGTCAGTGAGTTAGCCTTTAAAGCAGCCTTTCTGAATAGACTGGATGCCCTACTGAACTACAGATTTCTCCTGCCAGTTTTCTTTTCGTTAGCCTGTAGAACTCTGCTTTAAGATTTTAGAAAACACTTGGTTGTTTTAACTTAAGACACGTTTAATAGATCAATAAAAAAAATTCAAGATGGAAGAGGCTATCGTCCTTGTAAAAAAATTGCAGTCCACCCCAATTTAAAATGGCAATTCAAATCAGAGCTCCCTAGTCAGAAGCAAGAAAAACACAGATGTGGCAACAAAGATAATTCAAATATAGGTACTGTAAAATGGGTAGTGAGCAGACCTTGGAAAGAATGTGGTGTTTTGTTTGTGACCTGCATTAGAGGCCAGATATACCACCTTTCACACCCAAAGGCAGGTATGTGGGATCCTCAAGCAGACAAAAATCAATCTTCCTTTGACAGGAGTGAACTTCCCAAACCAGTTCATCAAGTCAGGCAGAGAGAAGAGTGGGAGGGAGAAAAGAGGTGAGGCATGAGGGAGTGGGAGGGATATATAGTTTTAGGGAACTACAAAGGAAATATGAGTCACGGATCCAGGGAAGAAGAGTTCAGCACTCTGTTTATTCACTTCAATATGACTTCCCCCACAAGCGCTTCACAGTATGGCTTCTGGAAGTCCACTGTCCTCACTACCACCCCCACTGACCAGGGAGATAAAATATATCAAGGGCCCAGTAATCCAGAAAGCAGCCAATTAAAGGGCCTGGAGCAAAATCCATTTTTAGTGTTTGAGGCCTGCACATTAGAAGTACACGCTTTAAACTTCAGAACGTTTATAAAAGGCAAATTCTTACTATCTTCTTACCCAATGGTGGACTTTTATGAAGTTCTAACACAGACTCATGGTAAAAGGATGGTTATTGTGCAGATTAAGGTGGCACTGAAACTAATGCCACAGATAAAACTATCAAATTCAAGGAGAATTCTACAATATCTGACGAATAGATTTTATGCAGAAATTATCCTTCGGCAGCCTGCAAGTTTCATTACATGACAAAGGTAGTCCTTGGTTTATGACTCTTCATTTAACGACAGTCTGGAATTACAACAGCCATGGAATGTATGCCTTAAAGGCCATAAAGCATTTCTGACCATTGCAAAATTCTATTCACACAATTGCAATCTAGGTGCTTGGCAACCTGTTTATATTTATGATTGACCGATAGCCAAGCACCTTGTGATCATGTGATTGCCATTGGCAATTTTCTCTGTTGGCTTCCCTAGAAACTCAGTGCCATAGAGCTATGATATCCCCCCATCTCAGACAGGTCTTTGAGAGCAAAAGGGCTGCCTGCTGAGTGGAGGGAACTCCTTTGACAGGCTGCAGACATGGAGTTCAGATCCCCAAAATCAGGAGTTTTGTTTACCCACATGGCAGTATCATTCAATGACCCCATTCCCAGCACTCCCAATTGCAATAATTAAGCAGTCTTTTAAGTTGTTACACCGATAAAAGTCTCAAATAATTACCTTTTTCTCCTTATTACCATAACACATTTGACCTTGGTCATCTATTAGCTGTAATATTTTCCTAGATTCTTTCTCCTTTCTCAGTCTCTCCCTTCCGTGTGTGGAGGGGAACTCCTCTGAAGATCTGTTTGCTCCATCTGCTTAACAACCTAAAAGACTGCTTAACTACTGATATTGGGAGTGCTGGAATTGTGGTCATTGAATGATACTATCATGTGGGCCTCTTATTTAATGACTACCTCACTCAGTGACTGAGATTCTGTTCCCAATTTGTAAGTCGAGAACTATCTATACCTAATTTTCATTTTTTCAGTTTAATATCTGATTCACCATACTATGTACTGGATTGTTCAACTACAATAGTTGGCTGTCCTATTTAATTAAATTAGTGTACTTCCTGGATATATATAGTCCTTTCTTTCTTTTCTTTCTAAACTTTTACCACTGTGTACTTGTTTCAAATTAGAAAAATGCAAATGCTTGTTCAGCCATCAAGCTCCTCAAAAGATACCTTCTCTTGAGGATAAGGGGCTAAAGTAGCTATCTGTGCTACATTTTTAACCTGTTGAATATAATTTATTACTTATCACTATATTTTGCCACTGTACTTTTTAATCTACAGGTTAGCCTTTGGAATTGCAGTCCGCAAAGAAGCATTTTGGAGCAAGATGCAAGCTTCTGAACATAAACACAAGAAACCACTCCTTAACTATGATGGTCATGAGTAGAGGGTGGAGGGGGTGGAGCAGGTATACCTCCTTGAATGTTTTGAAGGAAGGTGGGAAATAAGTATGCTTAAGTGAATAACAAATAAAATCCATCAAGCTATTGTTCTTGTCTGAAATTCATCTTAAACCACCTAAGTAATAAAACCAAATCTCACTCACCATACATTTTGCCTTCATCTGAGAGGATAATCTTCCGCCGACCACAGGGCGGATATATTGCCAGTGCCTCCTGGAAGCTTTGTTCAATGTCTGGACTCCACACTCCTTCGGCATCATTGTCCAGACTTTTGTCCATTCCCTCTTGTCCATCTTCTCGCCCCTCCCCAGGGCTGCCGCTGGTGTTCCAGCTGTTGGACGCTATTGTGATGGCTGCTCTGGGCTCTGACCCTGAGCCCCAAAAGGCAATTCGTCAGCCTAAAACAAGCAAAGAGGATTGATTAATGAACTGCCATTAGACATAGATGGAATCCTAAACCTCCAGATTGAAGCTAAAAACAAATTCTGAACCACATAAACATCAATATGAGTGAAGACAGAAATGTAAACATTTGTTTCATAGTAGTTTTTACTATATATACATATTAAACTCTTTCACAGCTGATGTCCTAACTATTATAAATTTGTTGGTCATAATTGTAGCAATGTTTCAATGCTTTTACATACCCCTGGCCCTCTTTAACACTTATCCAAGGAAACCAAAAGGTATTTTCTCATATATATTGAATACTTAAATAGCTCTGGCTGAAAAAGTTATTTAAGCAATAGAACTTCAAACAACATTGTATCAGAAATTTAATCCTTCCCATACATACCATTGTCCCACTTCCACATAACATGTAACAAACACAGGGAATAAGTTCTTTAAGAAATGATTATTTAAATTATTTTCTAATTACCTTGGTTTTATTTTAGTTTACGTTAAGAAACAAATATTCAAATGCTGATTTCAATAACCAGAGTTTGCCTCAATCCATTCTATCATGAAAAACTATACTGTGACTACTGGAGAAAGCCATTAAACATTTTTTAATAGTGATGTAGCTTGGAAAGATTTTCATCAGGAGAATATACTTTTGTTTAAGAAAAGCACTGTTATAAAATTAACTGATGACATAATGAATTAAGATAAATCAGTCTAATCAAAGATCTAATTTGTCAAGCTGAACATCAAAACTACAATTTTTATATGTGTTGTAGTAATCTGTAATGCACAGATTGTAATAAAAATAATATTGTATTAACAGTTTTTAGTGCCTTCATTTTATTTTGATTTTTAATCTGTGTAATTTTAATTAAGCAGTGAAAGTATTTGCTCGTGAACTATATTACTTAAAACATGTAAAATATTTAAAAATCATGTAAGTAAAACTTTTAGTTTGAACATTACATTACAAAAGATAAAATTAATACAGTATATTAAAGAATACACCCTTCTTAGAACTGAATCAGAAGCATCTATTAAATATTAACAATGTGAAACACTAATACTATGTGGTTGGGAAGATATTTTCTTATACTTCCTTTAATGTAATCCTCTCAACCCCAAAACATCTCTTTAAATTTATGAAGCCTTCTTGAATGTGATTGAGTTGGGAAGAGGGAATTGGTCAAAAATAAACACAGCTTTATTCATGGAAGTATCTAAGTTTAATTTTAGGCAATTTCCTCCTTTCAGACTATTTGGATGAGTCTCAGACAAATGTTTTTCAGAAGATACAGAAAGGAATGAAGAGATCAAAAGCGATTCTTGAAGTGAACAGCTCTTGTGAATCTTTTATATGTTACACAAAAGAAAGAAGAAAATATTGAAGAAAGAAAAAAAGATTTCTGAATTTAAAAATTATAAACAGCAATATCACCTACTGCAGACTTCCTAACAGAAAAGGATTAGAGCAAAGGGATTTTGTATCTTACAGTTCTATACAGGGGTGGGCTGCTGGGGGTTCGCAGGGGTTCGGGAGAGCCCCTAGCTAAGATTCTGTGCAATTTGGAGAACCCCCAAACCCTCACCCAACCTACCCCGCCACTCCCAGGAGTCCCCGTTTTGCATGCAGGTAAGTGCAGGGCATGCACAGAGGCTCAGAGAGGATGAAAAACGGGCCTCCCGGAAGTTCGGGAAGACCAGAAATGGGCCCGTTTCAGGCTTCCAGAGAGCCTCCGGAGCCAGGGGAGGCTGTTTTTGCCCTCCTGGAAGCTTGAGGAAAGCCTCTGGAGCTTGGGGAGGGCAAAAATGCCCCCCCCCCACCATGGTGTGAGGCCGATTACGCTCACCCAGCAACCGGGCAGAGAACCCTTTGCTAAAATTTTTGAAGTCCACCCCTAGTTCTATATTTATTCCATGTCTATTATTCGATGCACATTTTTTAAAATATTCAGCACTAGTAATGAGTAGTTAAACCCAAACGTTTACTTTCATGTTTCCTTTTTCAGAGAAACACTATTTTGCTCAATAGCAGGATGATAGTTTTACTTACAGTCTGGTGTAACGCATGTTTTATTCAGAAGCAAATCCTACTTTGTCCAAGTGATAAATTCTTTGTGGGCCACTAAACATGATGTGCTTTTGAAAAACTGAAATTGTTCAGCCAGTGAGGAAAGCAGAGACCCACCTTGTTTCTATGCTGATAAAAATTACCCCAAAGTACATGATAAAAAAGATTGAAGTCCACTCCTAAATTATTTAAATTAGTTGTTGTGGCCAACCAGACTGTCTCATTATAGTTTTAACATTTAGAAGGAATACATAAGTTTCTCAGTGATTTGCAGTAATTTATTGAGACAATGGTTGGACATGATTCAGAGAAAACTGGGTATACATTGGTCCTTATGATGAGAGAGTCCTGAGAAATAACAAGATTTTTTCCTAGTTTTTAAAAATATTTTTTAGAAAGTTTCTGCAAAGATCCAGACTTCTGTTTGCAATTCAGTGTTATCTGTGAGCCAGTTTCTTCCTACACACTACTCCAAAGCAGCTGGGTGTTTTGCAATAACTTGTTTGGGGGCTGCAGCAGCACTACCAGCTGCTCATGGGGTGATGAGAGCAGAGAGGTGTCTTCTCTGGCAGGAGGCTTCCGGGGAGAGAACACAACTAAGGTGTCCAATGCAGATATCTCCTTTTAAAGAAACTGTAGAGACAACGGGCTGGCTTCATGCTTTTTTTTTTTTTAAAGGAACTTCTTCTGTGCTGCTCTATGATGTCACCCAATCTCCCTCTTGCTTCCCCCTCCCCTTTCACCCACCCCACCCCACCCCTTCTTTGGAAACAGCCTAGCCAAATAAGGAGATCAGAACTAGCCAAAGAGAAGGGGAGGGATGAAGAGGAGACTGCAGTCCACACCAGCCTCCAACACACTCTTATTCACTCTCGGTCTCTTTCCTACGCTTGTTCCCTCCCTCAGACACATACACACCATGCAACATGCACACAACTGTGCAAAACAATCAGGGAACCACAGACTCTCAGAGAACATTCTGACAGCATAGGACGCAACAAGAGTTTCAAGGGGCGGATGTAAAAGTATGCTCACAAAACAACTTTCGAAGAGCCTACAAAGGCATTAAGGAAGGGTGGGTCTGACTCTAATAATCTTGGATAAAAGCTATAGTAGCAAAGTTGTTTTTTCTGAACATCAGCCTCTGTGTCTCTTTTGCCCCCCCCCTCCCCCCGCCCAATATACAAAAGGTATTGATACGATTGAACAACAGAGACGGGCAACAAAAATGGTGCAAGATCTGAGGGACAAAACGTATCTGAAGAAATTGTTTGAACTGAATATTTACAGCCTGGAGAAGGGAAGGAATGACATGATTGAAACCTTTAAATATATGAATGAAGTTCTAGAAGGCAATATTTTCAACAGTAAGCAAAGATTAAGAACACAGGAGCATAACCTTAAACTGTTAAGAGGGAAATTTAACAGTAACGTTAGAAAGTATGATTTCACAGAAAGAGTAGTGGAAGCTTGGAGGTAGTGGGTCAATCATCAGTAACCGAGTTTCAGCATGCTTGGGATATACATGTATTTATCATTGACAAAAATTTTAAAAATTCCAATAAAAATAAATAAATTAAAATAATAAATTAAAAAGAAAAAAAAACCCCTAAAGGATAGACTCAATGGACCTTTTCTAGGTCACTAGAACTTTTTCTGCTTCAGTTTTCTATCTTTCTAGATAGTCCCCATCTTATTTCTCCAATTCTTTTTCTCGTACAGATCTTAGGTAAGAAGCGCAACAAGAAACGTCGATGGCTATTCAGGGGAGAAACCAGCCCAAAGGCTGGGCTCCATGTTTGGATCCTTTCAGAGGAAGACATTCTTTTCGGTCTCTGTTGCCCACTTACTTGCTGCCTCTGAGCTCGATTTTACTATTGCCCAGAGGAAGAAGACAAGTTAGGGAAGGGCATTGGTAGCAACAGCTGCTCTCCTGCCAGGCTCTTACAACTGCCAGTTTACTCAGCTGTTCAGAAAAGGAGAGAGACCAAGTGGATAAGCAATGGATGAAGCAGCAGCAGCAGCAGCAGGGAATTTCAGCAAAGGATCTTGAGCAGATGCACAACTCCAGCTGGCAGGATTGACTCTGCTGAGGAACCCAACAGGGGCATTAAAATAGTAAGGAATTTTCCTCAAGCTGTGATCCCTTCATGCAGTTCCCCACCTGAGATTCATCCTTCATTGAGGAAGAACACTGAAACATCTTGATCCAGGCTCTTTCTCCAGAATCAAGACTGCACCATGAAGGAAAATTATGTTGCTTATTATTTTTTTTTACAAAAGACCATCTTTCCTGCCTTGCTCCAGTTTTCCAGAAATTCAGGAACGCCAACGGCAGTCAGGAAAATCATCAGTAATGAAGAGCTATGGAAGCAATTAAGTGGGAAAAGATGTGTTGCAAATTTTAGAATGTCTTTTCACATTTTAGAAACTTTCACTCAGCCTGGATTTCTGTGACTCTCAGAATTCTCAATCAACAAGGCCATAGCCCTGGGAAAACAAACTTCTGAGAGTTATGGTCCAATATATCCAGTGCCACTAATGCTGGAGAAGACTGATGAAAGGTCAGTGAAACCTATGGCCCACGTGATACATGGAATTTGAAAACAATTCTATAAGAACAGTACAACTATTTATTTCCCATTATTTCCCTCTGGCTGAATTTAGTCCTATTTAAGGGTGCTTTTTCAAAATCCAGTTGCCTTTTGAAAAAGCACCTTTGGAACAACCATGATCCGGATGAGTGAGAATCTCCATAGATGTTTATTCAAGGGGACATTGACTTTATGGATATTGTGGAAATGAAGAGAAATTGAGAGGGGAGAGACATTGAATCTTTACTTGCATGCTTAGATTTTTTTTTTATTATGATAATGGAAGAAGGACCTTTCTTTGTAAACTTCAAGAATTGGAGCAGCATGGAACGATGGTAGAAACTGGACTCAGAAAAGGGGCGTTGGTTCTTACCTGATACGCTTCTTCTCGTAGAGCTGCGTAGAGCGTCCAGAATGGGAGGTGCTCCAGTCTCGGCTCTCACAGGCTGAGCTTGAATTGAGGAACGCTCCTCCCCATCATGTGGTCCTCGTAGCATTCCCCAGTTTTGCGAAGACGAGAAGGAAAAGGCCTTATTCTCATCCTAACTAAAGCTAATCCATTGGCCGAAACAAGATTCCCCACCAGACGGGTAAATGGGTGGGGCTGGACGCTCTACGCAGCTCTACGAGAAGAAGTGTATCAGGTAAGAACCAACGCCCCTTCTCCATAGAGCTGCTACGAGCGTCCAGAATGGGACATACCAAAGCTTGGCGAGTCCTGCGGGCGGGATCCCGTCTGGGTCGGAATCTCCTCTGGAACCTCAAGGACCCGCTGAAGGACCTGCCTGCCAAAGGAGGCCTCAGCCGAGGCGAATACATCGATTTTGTAATGCCTGATAAAAGGGGATGGGGATGCCCAGGTGGCAGCCCTACAGATGTCAGTTATTGAAGCTTGGGTGGCCCATGCGGCCGAGGTAGCTGCGCTTCTGGTGGAGTGCGCGGTTACGCCGGGGGGGAAGAGGTAGGGCCTGTACCTGGTATGCCTTAGAGATGGCGGCCCTAATCCAACAGCCCACAGTGGTAGGAGTCACCTTGTGGCCGAGGGACTTAGGCTGAAAGGACACAAACAAGGCCTCTGACTTCCGGAATGGTTGGGTGCGCCTGATGTAGATCCTTAGGGCGCACCTCACATCAAGGGTGTGCCACTGTCTCTCCCTCTCCCGAGAGGGTTTGGGACAGAAGTTCGGGAGGATGAGCTCCTGAGCTCTGTGGAAAGCTGAGTTGATTTTTGGTAGGAAAGTGGGATCAGGTCGGAGAACGACCCTATCTGAATGGAACACGCATAAGTCCTGTCTGATGGAGAGGGCTGCTATCTCCAAGATCCGGCGAGCAGATATGATAGCCACAAGAAAAACAGTCTTGAGGGTCAGGAACTGGAGGGAGGCCTCCCTGATGGGTTCGAAGGGGGGCTTGGTAAGAGAGACAAGGACCTTATTGAGATCCCAGGTGGGATAACAGTGTATCGTCGGAGGATGCAGGTTGGAAGCTCCCCTGAGGAAGGCCTGGACAAGGGGGTGATGAGAGAGGGAACCCCCGCTATCGGAGGGAACAACGGTTGCCAGGGCCGCGACCTGCCATCTTAGGGTGTTAGTGGATAGACCCTTATTGAAGCCCTCCTGAAGAAATTCCAGGACCTGAGCAATGGAGGGAGAGAGGGGATTGATCTGGAGTCTGTGAGACCAACTACGAAAGGCGACCCACGTGGCGTTGTAGATTCGCATGGTCGAGGGCCGTCTGGCTGCCAGGATAGTGTCTATGACTTGGTTGGAGAAGTTTTCTCCTTAAGCGGTCCCACTCAACCTCCAGACAGCTAATTGGAGCCATTGGGGTTTCAGGTGTGTAAGAGGGCCCTGGGACAGGGAGATCTTGTCGGGTGGGATCCTCCGGGGGGGGGGGGGCACCGAGAGGTTGCGAAGGTCCGCAAACCAGGGGCGTCTGGGCCAATAGGGGGCCACCAGAAGAATTTCCGCTTGTTCCAGGATCAGTTTGTGGATAACCCTGGGGATAAGGGTTGGGGGGGAAATGCGTAAAGGAGCCCTGGGGGCCAAGGGCAACAGAGGGCGTTGTGGTTCTCCACCCCGTGAGAGGGGTACCTGGAGAAGAACCTTGGTAGCTGGGCGTTGAGAGGGGATGCAAAGAGGTCCACTTCGGGGAGCCCGAAGATTGAGACTGCCTCCCTGAATAGGGACGGGTGGAGACGCCATTCTGCTTGGTCTAGGGTGGCTCTGCTGAGCCAATCTGCCTGGATGTTTAGAGCACCCGAGATATGGTCTGCCTTGATGGAAGACAGGTTTGCTTCCGCCCATCGGCACAGGCGTTCGGCCTCTCTCATGAGCCGTATCGATTGGGTGTCCCCTTGCCTGTTGATATGGGCTTTTGCCGTGACATTGTCTGTAAGGACCAGGACGTGGCCCTCACATACCTGAGGTAGGAAACTGCGAAGCGCCAGGTAGACGGCGTGGAGCTCCAGCCAATTTATGCTGCAGAGTCGTTCTGTTGCCGACCATTTGCCCTGGGACGAGAGGGAGTGGACGTGAGCTCCCCATCCGAAGAGGCTCGCATCTGTGGTGATGGTCAGTCGGTCGGGCTCTTTGAAGTAGTGGCCCTTGTTGATGGCCGGTCTGGTCCACCAAAGGAGGGACGTGAGGACTCTTGGAGGGACTTTGACCGGGAGTCTTGAGTTGCTCCTTCCTGCACGCTGATGCGGGAGCAGGAACCATTGGAGGGACCTGGTGTGAAAACGGGCCCAAGGGATAACAGAGATACATGAAACCAGCTTCCCCAACAGCCTTGACAGATCTAACAGAGACACTTTTTTTGCCCGCCTGATGTGCTTGATGGATTGTTGAATGCTGAGAAACCTGTCCGGGGATAGGAAAACTAGCTCCCGAACCGTGTCGATCACCGCTCCCAAGTGGGTAAGCCGGGTAGAAGGGGAAAGGTGACTTTTCTTCCAATTTATCAGGAACCCATGATCCTGAAGGGCAGTAAGGGTGAGCCTGGTGTCTCTTTGAGCCTGATCTTTTGAGGAGGACAGGATGAGGATGTCATCCAGGTAACAGTGGAGACGGACTGGGAAGGATCTCAGGTGGGCGGCCAGGGCCGCCAAGACCTTGGTGAAAACCCTGGGAGCGGAGGACAGACCAAAGGGGAGTGCGACATACTGGAAATGCTGTTTATTATAGGAAAACCGCAAAAACTTGTAGTGGGAGGGCCAGATTGCAATGTGCAAGTATGCCTCTGAGAGGTCAATTGAGGTGAGCCAGTCCCCTTGTCGGGTTCCCAGGAGTATTGATTGCAAGGTGTGCATTTTGAATTTGCAGGGGGCTAGGAAGCGATTCAGCCTTTTTAAGTCTAAGATAGCCCTCCAACCCCCCGAGTGTTTGGGCACTACAAACAAATGGGAATAAAACCCTCGTCCCCGCTG
Source organism: Pseudonaja textilis (assembly GCF_049901715.1). Lineage (NCBI taxonomy): Eukaryota > Metazoa > Chordata > Lepidosauria > Squamata > Elapidae > Pseudonaja > Pseudonaja textilis. Next base: position 51,308,650 of record NC_141992.1, on the reverse strand, counting down.
AGCTGCAGGAACGGGTTGGATAGCCTTTATGTCGAGGAGATGACTGATGGCGGCGTCCATAAGGGCCCGCTTAGCAGGGTTCTTGGAAAGGGGGGAGGACATGAAAAAATCAGGAGGGGGGGACTGGAATTCAAGGGCAAGGCTGAAGTGGACCGTGTCCCTGACCCATGCATCGGTAGTGGTGGTCTCCCATCGGCTGGCGAAGTACTTGAGGCGGCCGCCGATGGGGGGGGAGGGTTGAGTTATCTTGAGCGGCGGAAGGGCCTGTTCCCGGATCCCCAGAAGGGCCTTTTATAGGGACCACCCCTTCTGGACCTCTCGGTTGGATCCGCCCGGTCTTGCGGTGGAGGGGGTCTGTAGGAGGGAGATCGAAAGTACCTAGGGGGGAAAGAGGCCTGGAAGGAGGGCCGAAAGGAACCTCGTCGAAAGGAGGTGGGGGCTCTGGGGTCAGACCTCTGAAAAAGCGAGGGAAGGTATTTGCGCTTGTTGCGGCTCTCAACCAGTAAGGGGTCAAGGACCGGGCCAAACAATTTACCTCCCGAAATGGGAGCAGATGCCAATTTCACCTTGTTTTTGACGTCCGCTTGCCAGTGGCGGAGCCCAAGCAAGCGGCGAGCAGTGACCTGAAAGGATATGGCTCTGGTGGAGAATTTCACGGCCTGATAAGTAGCGTCGGCCGAGAACTCGGCCGCGGCCGTGAGCTTTGTGATGTCCTGATGCGCCCTGAGATTGGACGCGGGGACATGTTGCTTAAGCTGTCGGAGCCACCTAATTGAGGATCTAGTGAAAAAGGACGCGGCCGTGGCCGCTCTAATAGCCCAGGCGTCGGATTGGTGGGCACGGCGCAGGGCTAGCTCGGCTCGCTTGTCCTCTGGTTTCAGGGCCTCTAAGGCATCGCTAGGGGTCGAGGAGGAAGCCAGACCCACGATGGGTTCGTCAACAGAGGGGGGATCGAGCAGGAGAGAAAATTCAGGGTCAAGGTTAAAGAAACGTTTGTCCTGACTGGAAGGGGCCGGAGGCGCCCCCGTAGAGGCCAGTTGTCTGGAAACCAGATCAGAGAAGATAGGTGGGACCGGAATGACGTCGGTCTCTACCACAGGCTGACTGAAAATGGAGTCGTGGGGGCCCCCCGAGGCTACAGGCTCAGGTGGGGGGTGGGAGGTCAGGCCAGAGATGTTTTTGGCCTTGAAAAGGATTGACCTGAACAGGTGCGGTTTAAACAACCCCACAAAGGTGGGCTGGTCCGGGGTGAGGCCTTCATCCTCTGACATCTCCCCCTCCATTGGGTCTGCCCCCGAGAGGGGTTCGCTGTAGATGATGGACCCCAAGTCAAGGTCCTCCTCTTCCCCAAACTGGGTAGGGTCCCTGTGCTCCTGCTCCTCCTCCTCTACCCCTAGAGAGAGAGGCAATTCCCTCTGGGATAGTACCTGACCATGCGAAGCATCCGACCTGGAGAGCGATCTGACGGATGGAACCTGGATTTCAGGGGCCGCAGGCCGCGGGGCCGGACCGGCCATCTGCTGGAGCCCTTGCACGATTCCCTGGCAGATGGCAAACTCCATCCATGATCTCATATTCTCAGGGATTTCAGCCATGGGATGTTCCGGTGGTTCCTCCTGGCGCAGGCCAGCAGCAGTGGGGGTGAAAGTAGCTTCAGGAGCTTGCCTAGGCAGCGAGGCTGAGGATTGAGCAGGTGAGGAGGGGGGAGGAGGTTGAGAGGAGGTTGAGGGAGTGGTGGGAGGAGGGGCCAGAGGCACGGAGCTTGACTCTCTAGACCGCCTGTCTATTTCCCTCTCTAGTGCCTTGTGGCGTCTGAGGGCATCCTTCTGGGAGGCTTTGGAGATCTCCTGTGCCTGTTTGCGCAGGTAATGAGATTTGGATTTGGCCTTCAGAGAAGGGCCACGTGAAGAATTGTCATCTGCCATCTAGAAGAAGCTGGAAAAAAAATTATTTAAGTTAATATAAGACGGTTGGCTCGTCTGGATGTGACCTACACCAAGGCCGGGTATCACAACGGTTTTTTCACACACCCCTTTTAGTGAAAATTTTTTTATTCAATCCTTGTGATTGTTCTGTTTTTTTTTTTTATTATTATTATTCCATTGAGTATATCATTAAATCATGATGACTCTCCTTGTTTGCCTGAAACAGAGTTTATATAAAGAAGCTGGGACTAATCCCAATCAGTCTCGTTGCCTTGTTATTAGAGCGTGTCCAATTAGCCGAAAGAACGCCAGGCCTGTGAGTAATATAATGGCCTACTGCAGCTATCCCCCAGACGAAAACCAGGGGGGGGGGAAGGTGAATGCTGCTACATCACCAGCTGAGGAGGCTGCGGAGCCAACGGACCTTATGAGTGCTTGGGAACCCTTGAAAAGCCTTGAGGGAACGAGCTAGAGCTATAAGCAGTCCCTGGGAAGCTGCCCAGTGAGAGATTAATCATGCAGCCTGGAAAAAAACTGTTAGACAAGGCCCCAAAATGGCGGTTGGTCATGCGGCCGCATCCAAAATGGCGGACGCCACATGGCCACACCCAAAATGGCGGATGGCACGCGGCGCCCAAAATGGCGGCCGCGAGTTACACGAGGGTCTATCAGCAGCGGTACTCTCCCATTACATGAAGAGGCCTGAGAGGCCCTAAAAGAACGGGAGGACCGGGGGTGATTATCTCCCCTAGCGTTAGATTATAGGCGTTCAGTGGGGGGGAAACAATGAAAGGAGGCAGGAACGAAAGCGGCGCTCAGCGGAGAGCGAACGAAGCGGTAGGCGAGGGGTGGGGGGGTGGGGGGGCACCAGCAACTCGAAGCGCTGGAAACTTGCCCCAGGAAAAACAATTAAAGCTTCCCCCCCTTTTTCCGAATGGGGGAACAACTCCCGTAGGGAGCTGAAGACCCCAGGGCAACTGCGCAGAAATAAGAATTAAAGGTCCAACCTAAATCGAAGTCCTATGGAAAAAAACCTGAATCGGCCAAGAGCTAAGTAGAAACACAGCCTGACTGTCTTGAGGCTGAGCTAAAACTGGGGAACGCTACGAGGACCACGTGATGGGGAGGAGCGTTCCTCAATTCAAGCTCAGCCTGTGAGAGCCAAGACTGGAGCACCTCCCATTCTGGATACTCGTAGCAGCTCTATGGAGAATCTACCTTCTCAGAATTTAACTTCTTCCAACAATTCATGTAAGAGAGACCTTCCTTGGAATATTTAGTGTTGCCCTGTTGAGAACAGAGATAATAGAGAAATATTTCTAAGCACTATTGCTGATAATTAGCAGGATAAAATGTTAACCCAGAATTCTATATCCAATTGCTAGGAAATAACTCCTAAGAATCAGTCAGTCAGATGAGAGCAAAACCTGGCCTTAGTATGGAGATTATGAGTGCTGAGGAAGGATTTTTAATTTGCAATTCTCAACCCAGAACAAGGCATAGCTACACAAATTAATGCTAAAATAAAGAATAATACAAATCATATTACTAAATATTTTGATGCTTTGCTAAATCAAACTACAATTCGGCTTTACAATTTCATTTTAATGTATGTTGATTAGTGTACATTCAAAGAGACAATAAAGTTATTCTATTCTATTCTATTCTATTCTATTCTATTCTATTCTATTCTATTCTATTCTATTCTATTCTATTCTATTCTATTCTGTGTATCTTGCAAACACACCATTTATATTCAGTTATGCAACATGCATTGTCACTAAGCTTAGTCCTAACTGCCAACTCAAATCCCATGACATTATTTTAATTTTATTTTGGAATATGTATATTAAATATATATTCATGTTCTCCTATTTCACAACAGTTACCAAAATGATAAACCCTGAAACACAAAAGTAGTAGCAAAACAAAGCCCAGTTTCTCATTTTTTTAAACCAATGCTGAACTGAAATGCTCTCTGCCCATCCAGATCTAGGCAGAAAACTGTATTTGAAATGTGCTGTCCCCTTACTGATCCCTATCCTCTACTGCAGTGTTTTTCAAATACTGGCTGAGGAATTCTTAGAGCTGAAGTCCACATGTTTTGAAATTGTCAAGTTTGAAACACACTGCTCAACTGCATATGCAACCAATCATTGTAATAGATTGGCTTCTCTCCAACATAATAGGTAACAAGGCCTAACAAACTTGAGGCTGCCCTTGGAGAATGTCAGAATAAGGGGGGAAATACCACTTTAATGCCAGTATAGCCAAAGACGGCTTAAGCCTTTCTCATTCACGGGTTAAGAAAACAATACCAGGGAATATTGTAGAGCAGGGGCGTCGAATTTTCATCGTCACGTCATCACGTGACCTATCGTGACTTTTCCCTCCTTCACTAAACTGGGGTGGGTGTGGCCAGCACATGACACATCAGGCCTACAGGCCACGAGTTTGAAACCCCTGTTGTAGAGCTAAAAAAAAAAAAAAATACAATTATGCCATGTCCATATATATGGGTCACTTTCTATACGTTATTAATGGAATCAAAGCAACCAAATAAGCTACAGTCAGCTAACTCTGAGCAATATAATGACATGAGGCTAACTATGTCTGTGGAATGAGTTCTAAATAAATGTTATTAATATAAAGCAGTCTTGTTGCCCTTGAATTGTTTATACTTTACAAAACTATATATCCTACTGCAACGACACCTATTAGGAAAAGACTTCAAATGCTAAACACTTAATAAATAGACAGGTTAACTAAACCTTCAAAGCAATTCCAATTAGAGTCCTAATAGCTTTCCAACAGTTCCTAGCACAAAAGATTACTGTCTAATTAGCATCATATTATTATTATGCTAGATACATATACTACATATCCTCTATCTTTCCCTGAGTTTAAAAAAATCAAATTCAACGCTCCCCGCCAATCTTCAAACTTCCACAGAAGGGAAGATCTTAATGCTAAACCAAAAGTGCAAGCTTCCTTTTAATGAGAGAAGCCACCAAATCATTCTTGCAAAGCATGTGCTCTAAATACTGAGCGATGGCTGATCTTCTATAATTAAGGAGTACATGCAGAAAAATCACAGAGCAGTTCGAAACCTGTTGCAATTTCTGTACAATAGTCTTTCCCAATGTTAGAACCATCCAGGTGTTCAGGATTCAAATTCCCCTTAATTATGCTAGCTATGGATGATTGGATTTGTAGCACAACACACAGTATCTGTCAGGCAATAACATTGGTCCAAAATTTCTGGTTCTTGCAGGGAGAGTGCTAGCAAGCAGGCAAATCAGGAATTTGACTAAAAGTCTAATAGAGCTACTCCAGCTACTCCACCCAACTTTTACAAAGCAACAACTGAAACCAAGATGGAAGCTAATAATGCTGGGCGGGTTTTGTTTCAACAGTAGAATGCTGTCTATTTTTAAATCAATACAGAGCAAAACTACAGCCGCCCCTGAGGAATTTTTCAGCATTTCATTTAGCTTCAATATTCTGACATGCTAGACTTAATTCCACTGAGAATTGCAGGCCAGGGCAACTGACCACTTAATACAATATTCACATTCCATTATCTTATGTATATCTATTTAATTTGTATGTACAGTGAAATGTACATTTCATACATTTCAGAGATTTCCAAACTATAAAGAAAAAGTATAACACACAACAAGACATCAGGTTAAGAACGCAGCAATTTAAGGACGATCCAACCTATTGCAGCAAAATTTGAGTTAAATACATAATGGTTCAAATAGACAATGGTGATTGTTCATTATACAATGCTAGTTATACAATAATACTGTTCTAATTTACTTACAAATTCAATTTAAGGACAGATCCTGGGTTCAGAACTTGTTATTAAACAGCAGAGTAAGTGTAGCTTGCGTTGGGGAAAAGGAAGATAAGAAGATGCAACTGTGAATTGATTAGGGTGAGTTTTTGTTATATGAAGCAAACCACTGTTTCTCAAACTTGTCAACTTTTAAGATGTGTGAATTTAAACTCCCATAATGCTGCTGGGGAATTCTGGGAGATGAAGTCCACACATCTTAGAGTTTCAGGTTTGAAAAAACACTGTAGTAAACAAATAAAAATTACATAAATGGAGATTGTAGTCTTAAATTCCACTTAATGAAGGTCCCTCTCTGCATTGAATGTTCATTTGGTTTGAATCTCTTAATTCAATTAAATACAACCCTCCTTCATAACCAAACCCCTGCAACAGGGTCCTGTACACAGTTGTCTCACAAGATTTCACGGGTTTTCTGTTCGTTCTCCTTCTGCCCTTCCTTCTTGTTCCACTTTCATCATTGTTACAACACACAGCATGTTACTATGCCATCCTTTAGACCTTAATAGAGAGATCAGTTAATAGGATGAACTTTGCCTGCTCTATTTCAGTGAGCTAACTATGTAGGAAGCTGGAGGAATGTTCCTCCCCACCCAACAAACTCTTTTCATTTAAGTTAAGGCATCATGAAACTCTATCCGCCAGTCTGTCCACTTTCCAAAACAAACCATTTCCAAGGATAAAAGCCCCAAATATACAAAGCAGTGCCATTATCAGCACAGATTTACATCTAGACAAAAAATAAATTTAAGAGATTTTTTTCTCATATCTTCCAAATTATGTTATTATATTCCTGCAGTGCATAAACCAGTTAATAACAGCTATCAACTGTTCAGACTTGAAAGCATACCAACCACTAAGAATTGTTCTAAATACCTTAAAACACGAATGCCAGTGACAGCCATTTCAATGAAAGTTTTTCATGATGTTGATCATGACTGGTCTTTGAGAGGCATACTAGAATGTTCCAAAAAGTAATGAAGACTAGGAAAACAAGAAAATGTGACTTAAACTTTAGATAATACCCATGTATTTAAAAATATTCTTATTTTGTCATTTAAAAGGTTACAGATCAGAGGCATATTTTGTTATGTCTATGTGACCAACTACCCATAGGACTCTGGGAAGTGCAAGTTGTCCTCATGCTATGCACTATTGGCATAGACAGAAAAACTAATATAAAGGGAATATTCCCTTACTCTTTCGTATTGTGTTAGATTTTTCTTTGGAGTTTCTCATTTGGCACCTGCAATAGCAAAAGTTGTAATTTTTGGAAATTTAAGTAATACACTCATCAGATAGCCTCAAGAAAACTTTTTTCACTTTTTAGTTCACTTGAACTATGTTCATATGTGTGAAGACATGTCATTTATCTCAGTTCTTTTTATTTTGCTTTGCACTCACTGAAGCAGAACAAAAAGTCAAGGAAATGCTACATCATCTGACATCAACACCTAATGTTGCATCACTGACTGCATCACTTCTGCATACCAGAAAGGTTTATTTATGGTTTGTTTTAAGAGAAATATCTTCTTGTAGTTATTCTTTCTAACCATGTTCTGGAGTATTTTCCATATACACAAAAAGATGTATCTTCTCATTTTGCACACCCCATGGATTGCATGTGTTACATGATCTGATTAATTACTTGACCAGAAAGGGCTGCTTTATTTCATATTCCACAATGTTCTACATCAGTGTTGAAAAATGGCACCCACTATGTGTTCAAAGACATTTCTTAATTATGTTCCAATATTGAACCCCAACTTTCATTAAAACTATACAGAAACCCCAGATTTGTACCTGAGTGAACACTTTTCTTATTAGACAAAAAAACCAATTCTGTGGAATAAAGTCAGTATTTTGCAAAATGCCACGGAGCAGAATTAGTTGAGAAAGGAAGGAAGCAGCTTTTTAAACGTCCGTTTACTTATCTTCCAGTTTAGTACTGTCTGCATTAGAATACTACACCCATTCTGGCCTAAGCAATGAACTCCTAATTAGAGGATAAAAAAGGAGACGTGGAAATTCATGCAGAACATTTGAAGAAGTATCAGCAGCAGATTCTCTATATCTGGTCTGAATTGATTTGCATTCCAGGACTATAAAAAGAAATCTTTTCTATTCCTATCTGGAACTTCCAAGGACGGAACCTGGGAATGTGTTGAATGGAAAGTATGTATGTGATCATGTACATGTATGTGTTATGTATGGTTTTCATTTGCCTGAGAGACTTATATATGAACCGTGAGTTATCAATCAACTTAGTTCACGCTTCAGTAAACCTACTGACAGCTTTATTCAGGTTCAATTACTCAGGAGGTAAAAATCATTGATCTTTCAACTTGCAGCCTATATCGGTAAATGCTTAGGACTACACAAGATGGAATCTAAATCACTAAAATGTGAATAGAAAGTCATATATTCAGAGTGAATAAAATTACCATTAAGTCTACAATTATTTCTGAAGAAATCATTTAATACCAGGTGTGTCAAACTCATGTTGTCACAGCAGCATCACATGATGTATTGGGATTCGCCGACCCCCCCTTTGCTAAACCGGGTGTGGGCATGGCCAGCATGTGACACATCCGGCCATGGGCCGGAAGTTTGACAGCCCTGCCTTAGACCATTCCATAGTAGTAGTAGTAGTAGTAGTAGTAGTAGTAGTAGTAGTAGTAGTAATAATAATAATATCAAAAGGCCTTATATCCTTTCATAGGTTACAATAAGGAAAAGTTATAAGACTAAAAGCATCTGAATCACCAGCTAGATTTGACATATAAAGCAGCTTTCTTCAAAAAACTATCCTCCAGACATGAGTTATTACAACAATTCCTAAAATTGCAGCTTTTTTTGTAGATTCAAGCTGCAAACAATAGGATATCCAGCAGGTATCAGCAAGGGCTTGACATTTTCTTTCAGTGCTCTTTGGCAGTTGTCCTGACTTTTGCAGTTTAGATCTGTTAAGCCTGTTCTTCTTAGCATCCTAATCATGAGCCTCTGCCCATTGTTTAAGAAATATCTTTATTCTTATACTGCCTGGTAATTTTCAAATGCCCCACCCACAAATATGCATACACAAACAGCGCGAAAACGTTTCTAGAGACACATTCTTGTGATTTTACTCATCCCAGTTTTACAAAGTCTTGGTTTTTCAACATCTAACCAATTACTATTCTGAGATTTCCCCCCCCCCCGCCTTCTGTTAGATTGCATCCGATTCTCAGTGGTTTCCTGGACGAGTCCTTGCCCTTTTCTTGGCAAGGTTTTTCAGAAGTAGTTTGCCACTGCCTCCTTCCTAGGGCTGAAAAAAAATGACTAGGCCGAAGCCACCCAGCTGGCTTTGTGCCCAAAGCAGAAGTAGAATTCATGGTTTCCTGACTTCTAGATTGGAACCTTAACCACTACAAACTGCCTCTCATCCTGAAAATAAAAGAAACAAATAAATCTTGCCAAGATTTTAAAAGAGGATGCAATCACTTATTAGTGGTCTTTTTAAAATCTTCAGCATAAAGAAACAGGAATATCAACTAACAGGATGAAGACCATCAAGAATGAAAAACTAGCAACATTTTTCAATGTGACTTCAATAATGTAGCAGATGGTAGAGATTTATAATAAGCTTCGGGAAAGCAACAGGGGAAAGTAGTAGAAGATTGGTCAATGACTTAAGGGGTAAACTAAAAAAAATGTATCAAAGGCATCATTTTTTCTATACATGTGAAAAATCAGTTTTAGTTCTAATGCCCTCAAACTCTCAAGAGAAACTTGATTCTTGACTTGGCTCAAATTTGATTACTGTATTATTGAAAGGAGACAGCTTCTTGGGGATGTTATCCACGGATTATTTGGTAGTGAAATGGAGTACTTCAAACCAGAGTTAAAGTAGCATGAACAAACATTCCTTTTAACAAGTCATCCAACGTTCATTCTGAAATATTTCTCTTATTCAAAAATTGTATACAATTTTGCATGGCAAGACTGAAGTAAAAGGAGGAGAGTGAAACATTCTGTGTTTTATTACCACATAAGACATTTGTCCAGAAGTCTATTAAAAACACATACACATGTTGAGCTAGCCTGTTTTCTACTTTTGAATCCCATTTTGAAATGAAAAGGTAATTTGAAGATGTATCTCAAAACAGTACTCTTATGTTACCTGTGATATAGAATTTGCTAATTTCAGTCTAAAATATGTTTTATTAGTTCTTGTGAAGATGCCCATTATGATTTCATCAGGATTTTAAAGCTTGAACATATGTACTAATATGTACATTCATATTCTCTGTAAATTTCTTATTGTGTGCATACTGACTGACTGATAATTTGGTTGAAAACTATGGGAGAGTTAGGGAATATTATCTACCCATTCAAATATTGAATCCCCAAATGGCTTGATTTAATTAAACCAATACACACAGTACTGCTATCTAGCACAGAAACCATCTGACAAAAAGACAATATATATTTGAGGAGAGGAGAAAGATGGAAACATCAGTTCTTCAAAGACATATTAATGATTGAGCTATAAGCAGATTTTCTACCTAATTATGGCCAGGATTATTTTTCCATTATGATTTTATTGGTTGAATATCTGTTCCTTTTGTAGATGGGTGGAGCCAAAGTCATATTTCTTTCTCCTTTAAGAGTCTTAGAGCAAATGATCAGTTTAAGCCAACTGTTAGCTGTGGCTTAAAGGAAAAAATGCTTTCCAGCTACTGGGTAGGATCCTAGTGGTCTTTAGTTCTAGACCTTCAGCTCGACTATTCCAGGGAAGAGATTCAAAAGAATAGGGAAATGGCTCTTTTTTAGCTTTAAAGTTTAAGAACTGCCGCACTTGAAAAAATATTTGGTTAAAATGTAATTATAAAAATCAAGTCTTCAATTTCTTCCTTTCTTACTTAATGGTTTAGAAAAATTTGTGGAATTATGGCTAAGGTACTGTACTAAACAGATTACTGTAAGAATCAGCTATTCTAACCCCAAGAAAAAGACAATAGTAATCAGATTGGCCATTTTTATTCATAGAAATTTGGAATAACTGCTACTTTATAAAAGAATTACAATTTAATACATTTTGATTTAAAAAAAAATAAGATTTGTTATGGCTATTGTTTTTGTCTATAATGTACTGCATCTATTCATACAAAATGGATCAATTCACATACATATTATCATATTATGACTTAGTTTTAATAAGAGAATTAAATTAATGTAAGTGCCACACAAGACATTTTTCCTTGGGCTGAGAAAAATGAATGGTACTTGTACTAATATTGCCACAGAGAAATAGCTACAGGTCAAGTATCATTTACAAGTTTAAAAGAAAAAAATAAACCAATTAATGTATTACCCACACGCAGCTTCAGTATGGTATTTTATAACTTGATTTATTTCCACAGATAGTGGTGGGACATATTCTTCAAAATAATACAATGATCATTTCTAGTATTCAATTTAAGAAATTACTTTTCAAAGCCAATCATTTATTTTTTAAAATGTAGTCATTATTGGGTATCTTGTAAACTGTATATTAAATTGTTTAACTAGTATGATTTGACAAAGATCAATGTGCAGAATAGATATGATGTTTGCAAAATAACTACTGAAAGACATTTTTTAATCAATTCAGATGACTTTAAGGGATACTTTGTTGTTTGCTGTTTAATACTGGAAGTAAATTAGTAACAGGTGCTACCTTATCACCCTTCACAAGAAGACAGATCAGAGTATAGGCCAGTGGTGGCTTACCTTTTCCACGTCGCGTGCCGAAAGTGCGTGCACATGTGCGCACTTTCTTGCCTGTACTCATGATGCAATGTGCACGTGACCCCTCTGCACCCCTGCGCATGTGTGCATGACCCCCCTGTACTGTATACCTCTGCGCATGCACAAGTGACCCCCTGTGCATGCATGTGCATCTTCCCCATGCATGTCTCCCCCCACGCATGCGCAGCAGATACCTGACAATCAGCTGGCTGGTGGGGGCACACGCACATGCACAGTGGGGCTATTCCAGGCGACCTCTTGCATGCCGGCAGAAATGGCTCTGCGTGCCACTTCCGGTATGCGTGCCATAGGTTCACCACCACGGGTATAGGCAATATAGGATTACTGAAACTCTACTGTTGTAATAACAACAGAATCTGTTGCCAGAGTTTCCTTCTGTCATTTCTTAAACCAAACAGAAATAAGCCAGAGTTATCCTGAGTTTTTTTTCTCATTCCGTCTTCCTTCTGAGAACTAAATTAATATTTGCTTAATGATTCTTGCAATCCTTCTTCAAAGCTTTCTCTGAACTCCTCTATATTCCTCTCTGACAACCACCCCTTAAAACAAGAATCTTCAAACTTGCCAAGTTTGTGGACTTCAACTCCCAGAGCTACCATGACTGGAGGAGGAATTCTGGGAGTTGAAGTCCACAAGTCTTAAATGAAGTTTGAAGAGCCCTGCCTTAAATCTTCGTCAATTGATAATGCAAATGGTTTAATCTGAATCTTCTTCCAACTCAAATTTTCTCTACAAGATTTATATTTGTTAGAGAAAAGTGACAAAGAAAAAATGCAGAGAGGGGACAGAAATAGTCAGCAGTCATCCAACAGATAGTTATCTTAAAGGCAATGAGTAAAGGTTAAAAAATACAAGTATTTTGTGCTCCGTAAGAAATTCTGGAACATAAGATGCACCTAGCTTTTGAGGAGGAAAATAAGAAAACAAAATATCTGCCTCTGTCTTCCAGCCCCAGCATATGGCTCGTCAGGGCTCTGCTCCATTGCGCCCACCACCCGTCAGCTGAGCGACAGTTGGATCCTGGCCTCCCATAGCCCCGCCAATCAGCAGGCTGGCTGACCAGAAACAGCACTATTGCTGCCTCCTCTGTGTCTGCTGCCTCTGCTAGGAAACACTGGAGCCTTCTCGAGCATTCCCAACTTTTGCTGCTGCCTGCCACCACTGCCGCCATTTGCCACCTATTAGCAGTTGGATTGGCCTCCTGAAATACTGCCAATCAGCCGTTCTGTCATGCCCCTGATGGAGACTGACTCTGAAGAAGAGGAGGAACAGACAACAGGGAATGGAAGTGTGGCTCCAGAGATGGTGGAGGAGGCTGGGGAAGGGCAGAGGCTGGCTGAGCAGTCAGAGGAGGACTCAGGCCCATCCCCTATCCATCCTAGGGCATGCGGGGAGGAGAGGATCAGGGTAAAACATGGTCTACTTGGGAGGAGAGGGCCATGATCCTCTTCATGGGTTGCAGGTGTGAGATCTGCATAAAAGGTTGGACCTATGTGTTAACAGACGCTGGAGACAAATTAGTGTTTTGTTCCTAAAGGTTTATTTTGGTTGGCATTCTTCCAACAGACTGTACCTGGTTATCTTCCTGAAGTTGGCAATTATCTATCCTGGTCTGTTGTGGAACTTTATTCAGTGCAGTTTGTTTTTGGTTTTTGGTTCGTTATCGGCTCTTTGAATTTGAACTTTCCTTTGAAATATTTCTTTCTTTTGAAATGTAATTTTGAAAATAGTTTACTTCTCCACTGTGAACAATTAAACAGTGAAGCCAACTGGAAAGCATTAAAGGACTTTTATTTACGTTTTGGTTTTTGTTATATTTCTGAGATACTCTGGGTCATCACACGTTCCAGGTGGCGGGAATCACCATCACCTGTTGCCACCACAGCCTACTGCCACCATGGCAGTGGCAACATGCAGTGGCGGTGATGGGCAGCGGCAATCCCCGCCACCTGGAACAGCTAATTGGCAGTATTCCAGGAGGCCGCTAGGTGGTGGTGGTGAACGGCAATGGGTGTCAGCAATAGCTGGGGAATAGCTCTGGCGAAGGTTCCAGCATTCCCCAGTGGAGGCAGCAGACACGCATCCCACATGGATGAAACGGGGCACATGGAGGCCGAAAATGGCTGAAGAGTGGGGGCCGCCATGTGGGCGGGATTTCAGCAATATTTACTCCATAAGACGCACAGACATTTCCTTCCACTTTTGGGAAACAAAAAAGTGCACCTTATGGAGCAAAAACTACGGTAGTTAATGGTTGTCTTAAAGGATTCTTTGAGAGTGGAATTTGAGTCAATGAATGGCTGTGGTAGTTCTTTCTTCGGTGCCTCAGTGGCAGATCTACCAGACTGGATCAATTATTGCGAGCCTTACAGAGGCACTGGTCTTTCTCTTCCATCTTTTATCCCTGAAGCCTTTATCTGTAAAAGGATAAAGGTTCACCAACAAGCCTGAACAAGAGGTTCCTGCTCGGAGCTAAAGTAGCAAGCTAAAGTAGCAAACTAAGCCTCTCACCTGCAAAGTTGAAAAGTTTCAGTTTACAGATGGGTGTGATCTCCCCCAGCACAGAATTTTCTTCTCCAGACATCACCCACTGAGTGGGAGGAAGGAACAAAAGGAAAACCAAGGAGTAAATCCATGTTTACAGAAGTGTTTTAGTTCAGGGATTCTTGATTTTTCCCGAGCATTATCCTAAAACTCAATTGTCCCATGGGAGAAAATTCTAGACCAAATCAGAGTTTTAGCTGTAGGATACAACCTTCAAAACTGCATTCAAGTCTTATCAAGCTAATTGATAGTTATCCTTCCTGCTAATTTATGTGGGGACAAATGATACTGCCAAAAACAGCTTGGAACCATATCACATATGAAGACTTTGAAGACATTGGAAGACAGCTAAAAAATCTGGATGTTTCTTCTATTCTTATGACTTTTACAAAGGACAGATAACAAAGAAAAACAAATATTGCAGATAACAGATAATCAGAGTTGGAAGGGGCCTTGTTGGTCATCTAGTCCAACCCCCTGACCAAACAGGAGACCCTACACCATTACTGACAAATGGCAGTCCAATCTCTTCTTGAAAGTCTCAAGTGATGGCGCTCCCACAACTTCCGAGGGCAAGCTGTTCCATTGGTTGATTGTTCTCACTGTCAGAAAGTTTCTCCTTATTTCCAGGTTAAATCTCCCCTTGTTCAGTTTCCATCCATTATTCCTTGTCTGGCCTTCGGGTGCTTTAGAAAATAGCTTGACCCCTTCCTCTCTGTGGCAGCCCCTCAGATATTGGAAGACTGCTATCATGTCTCCCCTGGTCCTTCTCTTTACTAGACTAGCCATGCTCAGTTTCTGTAACTGTTCTTCATTATGTTTTAGTCTCTAGTCCCCAAATCACCCTGATTGCTCTTCTCTGTACTTTTTCTAAAGTCTCAAGATGATTGACAAGCTCTGAAAATAATGTGTATGGGAGAAAATTTGGACTCTGTGATCTTCATCTGAATAGGAAAAATCAGAAGGAACATTGGCTTATAAATATCATGGCCTCTGGATTTTATTTATTTAGTAGTAAATAGAACCAGTAATCAGCAAGCAGAAAAAAAACAATTAGGAAGAAATAAAAAGTTAATACAATTAAAGAAAAAATAAAAGTCTTTAAAAAAAACAAAAAGGATAAAACTAGAGAATAAAATAGAACTGTTAACAAAATATCAACAGCATCAGAATTTCTGATTGAGATAGCTGGTTGTAAAACTTTAGCTGCTCTATTTGAATCAACTAAATTCTGATTCTGCAAAGCATGTGGCATCGATCTCATTGATCAACGAAAGGACAGTGGAAGAAAATATAGGCAAGGCCTTCAGGTTTACTTGAACCACAAGGACAAACTGTACAAAAGGGATTTTTTTTTTATATCTACCCTGTTTGGGGGTATATATTTCTGCTCTGTAAGGAATGAGACAAGATGAGATTGAGCAATTAATGCAGGGAGGGAAATATGACAATAGGTATAAGATAGTGGTCTCCAACCTTTCTGCCTCTGTAGTCCGGGGGCGATGGCAGTGGTGGGTGGGAAGGGCATGGCTTTGCACATGTGCATGCCACTTGCACAAATGCAGCTTCTCACGCATGCATGCTCGCCCGTTGCTTGCACAGCCTGGCTCCCTATAGACTGCAGCCCAGCATCAGACCACGGCTCTCGGGTTGAGAACCCCTGGTATAAGGCACAGTGAAATGACTCTTGTGATCAGAATATTCAAAGGCTGCACTATATTCAAAAGAGACATAAGCAATACGAAAGGGGGAAGAAGCTGCATAAAACATTGAAGCATCCACACCTTCTCAGAAATCCAAGCAAATGAACTTGGTGAAATAATACCGTACACTAGAGAGCTTCTGGGTTAAAATACAGTAACCATTTAATTCTTCAGTTAATTGCACTGAATTGGTCTGACCTCAGATGACAAAGGCCTATTGACCAAAAATTTAATCACTTTCAGGTTAGACATCCACGTATGTAAATACCTCTTGCTTCTCAAAGACCTGAACACTAAACATGGCCTCTATGCTGATCTATGGCTCTGGTGTGAAAGAAATTTATTCCCTGCTATTGTGACAGAAGATCTCCTGCACAGACATTTTAGGGCGTGTGCAGGAGGATCCTTTGGAGGTGAGTGATCTGCTGAGCTCCAACTAGCCAGAAAGGTCTTCTGTGGGACTGCTTGTTTATTTTTCCATTTCCATTTTAGCTCTTGTTGCAAGAGAGGTGGATGCTTTACTTGTGCAGTGGGGGCAAAGGTTGTTGAGAGAGGGAGCATCAATCTCAGAGAAGAACAAAAGCAGATCTACTAAATTGTCGACATTCCTACCAGTAACAACAAAAATAACGTTTCACAGAAAAAGTTTGCTTCCTTCTGAATACAAGGTACAAATTGCAGTTGCCATTTGAAGACGAACTTCCCTTATGAACTTCATAAGTATGCTAATTGTATTCATGAAATATGAAATGAGTACATATTAACATAATGTGACATCATTCAAAACAGGAGGCAATCAGCACTCCACAAAATATCTGCTTAGAAAATGTCACCAGCTCAAAATTTTGGAGCAAAAAAAAAATTTTTGGACCTTATTTCTCTGGATATTTTATTTCTCTTTTTTTCCTCTTTGAACTGGAGGGACTGTTGTCAGTGATATGGCCCAACAAATCCATTTGACAATTGCTGTTATTTTTTCACTTGCTAAATAGATAATAATATTCAACTAAGAAAAACTGCAGGAAGTTGTTGATCTCAGAAAGCAGAGTAGACAGCCTGTTGTGTTGTACTTAGGAATGAGGCTAATGGTGATGAAGAGTGAATAGAGAATGAACGACAGAGAATCTATCGATTATTGCCCTGAAAATAACATACATTATATTCTCCTAGGGCAGCAACCAACATAATAAATGTAGGCAGAGGATAGAGCTTTTTATACCAAAAACTTTCCTCCCATCTCAAGGACAGGAGAAAGGCACATTACATGGATGTGCCCAAGTGATGTTCTCTATATATCTTTCCAATTTAGAATCTTGTTCTCATTTATTTTCATCTAGCTACTTACAGCATACAGGTGTACCTTGTTTTACTGCACTTCACTTTATTGTTTTGCAGATACTGTATTCTTTTTTTAAAAAAATGAAAGTTTGTGGCAACTTGCATCCATCAAGTTTATCAGTAACCATTTTTCCAACATATCAGCTTTTTTGGTAATAAAGTATTTTTAAAATTAAGACATGTTTATTGTTTTTCTCAGTCATAATGCTATTACATACTTAATAGACCACAGTACAGTGTAAATATTACTTTTATGCACCAGGAAACTAAAAAAATGTGTGTGACTCTTGTGATCTTTGCTTTATTGCAATAGTCTAGAACAGAACTTGCAATATCTCCGAGGTATGCCTGTATTTGCAATATATCTTCAAACAGATGGTAGGATAATTTGCATCTTTATCTCTCTGCCTTCCCTATTCAGAACCATTCTGTTTCTCCAAACTAAGATCTTTTCTGCCATAAGACTCCTCAGAAGATTAGGAGTTTTGGCATTCCTGTGATCCAAGTTCTAGTTATGCACAATCAGAAATTTACTCTCCTTCTTGAATTCTCTTGATCATTGCCCTATCTGCATTGCTTATCAGATCTCATGTAAGTAATCTTGCTTGTATATTTGGCATTTCTCTCAACATGTATGATGAAGAGGTATATAACTCTTAAGTGCTATTGTTATCATTCCATTCTTCTGGTAAGGTTTTAAGCATTCTTTTTGCATGAGAAATTAACACAATGGTTCAATAATCGACACATCGTCTTATACTTCCTTTTATATACATATATACATATACATACATACATACACACACACACACACATACACACACACACACACACACTGATCTTTTTCAATATCTACCTGGCACACTAACTTATTTCATATTTTCTGACACAGAGTTGTTACTGTTTAACTGCCTCTTCTCCTTCAAAGTGGAGGTACAAATAAAACTGTTCACCAAAAAGAAGATAGGTTTTCTTTTCAAAAGCAAATTGCATATCATTTGAAGTAGCAAATGATGGTGGTTTTCATTATCTTGAGGAACTCAGAGGCCTTTTCCAAGGAGGATAAATTTGGCATGCTTTTGAAGAATCTAAAGAGATACTACGTGAAATTGGAAATTAAAACTCAGCAAGAGGTAGGTAGCAACAAGGAGATGAATTTGAAATTCATCTCCTTGTGCTTCTTAACATTTCCAAAAGCCAAAGAAACAGCCCTGACTGACCGTAAAATGAAAAAAAATATATTCCTCTCTCAGTTTGATTCAATCTTTTTTCTCTGAATTCTGGGCACAAAGAAATGTGACAAAAAAGAATGTCAAGAGGACCCATTCTAGAAGATGCAATTAGACCCTAAAATGATTCCAGCAACCCTCTTCTCAGGGATCCTGTATTGCAGATATTTATAGCACAAGGGGACACAGTATGTGAAGATAAACTGCCAACTCCAGTTCTCTAATATAACTGCAATGGCCAGCATGCCTGGCTGCACTCATAATCACCCTGAGAAGATAGTGAATGTTGTCTACATCATGGACATAGTCCATATTGGAAGACACTCCAAGAAGCCTAGAATAAAACTTCATCTGTAGTGCTTCTTTCACCAAAAGGCCTACTAATTACTGGGTCACAGAGCAACCAAACTCAAATTAAGTTGGAGTTATTCATTGTCGAGAAGGTAGAAGCAGAGATTTAACAAGTAACTACTTCTATTATTTTTCAAAGACAGTTAAGACAGTAAGGTTTCAATTCCCTTGTTGCACAAAAGTTTAGAAAGATTTCAAGTTGGAATAGCCAGCTGTACAGCTGTACATTAAAGTCAGATATTTCATATTGTTGAAAATGTTTTATTTTCAGAGCCACCTCCATTCCATCTGTGCAGCAGGCAATGTAACAGACTGCTGGACACTAATGTTCTTTTACAAGTGAAGCCCACCAATGAGAGAGGTTCAAAAATAGCATATGGAAAGATGAGCTGGGTAAGTAAGCCAGCCAGCCCATTTGTCAAACTTGTATTGAAATAAAGAGCATACTTCTACCAGAGCTTTTGAAAATGCTACTGAAAATTGCTGTGAAAAGAAAACGTAGATGTGGAACCAGCAACTAAGCAGCACCCTGCAGTCAGTGCAAAAGGTTATTTATCTTGTGATTTTTCTCATAAAGCTGCTGAAAATGTAGTTCCTTTACTGTAGTTTTATCTGAATGTTTTTTTTTAAATTATATCTGCATTTATACTAAATCTGTGAGACATTTCCCAGTATTGTCATTCACTTCAACAGTAATCAGTTGAAGTGAATGACAATATGATTGAGGCCACTTAAAGGGTATAATTTAAAATATAGCAAGACAAATTCCCAGTCCAGTGATTTAGTGTTTCTTAAAGTGTGGTACAAAGATCCCTGGAGTTCTTTCTTAGGGTCTGCAAAATTATTTGCCAGATCTTGAATTTTTTTTTGAAAAAAATTAAAACAATATCATCTCTTTTCATACTTATTTTTAAATATATATATAGGCTTTTGTCACGAAAAATATTTTATTTATGTTAATATTTAATGAATTTCATAGTTATTTTTACATGATTCAACAAATATTCTACAAATACATCAATTTGAATTTTTAAATATGGTAAATATCAATAAATATAAACCAAACAAAAACTTTTTTTGGATTCTCCATAAGTTTTAAAAGTGGGAAGGGGTCATGAGAGCAAAAAAATAATAATAAAAAATCTTATGTTTTGCCCAGGGTTTCTCAACCTCAACAACTTTAAGATATGTGGACTTCAACTCCTAGACTTCCTAGCTTAAAGTCGATGAAGTTGAGAAAGGCTAAACTAACCAATGTATGATAACCAGATTCCAGTTTTGCATCCCTCATACAGTTATAATATAAAGCAGTTCAGCAGTGGGTCCATTTTAAAGACATGCAGTTCTTCTATCTGTTTCTCTCTATACCAGGAGTGTTAAACATGACTTCATTGTGGGCTGCATCAGGGTTGTGTTTGACCTTGGAGGGCCAGGGTGGGCGTGGTCAGCTCGACATCACTTGTGTCGGGGGTACCCGAGCTCTCTGCCAGTGAAAACAGGCTCCCAAGCTCCGTTTTTGGCTGCAATGGCCTCCTGAAACCCTCTGCCAGCAAAAACGGAGGTCTCGACCTCCATTTTCACTGGCAGAGGCACTGTGGGCCTGTTCTTTGCTGTTTCTAGGGCAGCCCTGAGGTTTGACACCCCTGCGGGCCTTGAGTTTGACACCCCTGCTCTATACAAAGTTCTGCACTGCCAGTTGAAAACCATATTTCTCATACAGACAAACTACTATTCAGCAACCATTGTCAAAGATGTTTACAGATTTAACAGTTCTGAATTGCATATATTGCAAAGAGAAGAATGCATACATTTGTGTGAAAAACATACTCTTCTTCTCCAAAAGAATCTACGGCATAATGGCTACAAGGATTTTTAAAATGAGCTCTTTTCGCCTCTCAGCACTGACTTAGGCAAGAAAAATACCATCTTGGAAGTAGGTTATAGACTTTAACACAAGGAATCAATTTGCAGGCATGCAAAGACCTTCAACAAAATGTGCTTCTAATTTTGGGAAGGAGTGTGTTTGCCCAGGGCATTCTCCATGATGCTACATCCAACAGAGCATGACTTCTTTATGCTTACCCGTTCTTGCTCCTAGCTCATGCATGCTTGTTTTGTCTGCGTGCTAATATGTTTTCCATCTATGTTCATGGAAGCACTGTAGCATTAGTAAGGGAGCTCAGAAGGTCAAAAAGAAATGGCTGGGAAAGCACCTGTAAAAAGTAGCACATTTTCTGGGCACAGAATCAAGCACAGCTAGTCCAGCACACCAATTTCAGGGCAAACTGATGTTAAGGTTTCATATAATGTGTGAATGGGATCAATGATTAAGTTATGATTTGCTTTAAGGCAATAAAACAGTTTGAAATTATGGTTTGTTCATAGAGATTGCAGATTTGGGTGGGAAGGGGAAACACATGGCTTGTTTGTAATTTTATAGTCTGTTTTTGTGTTCTGCCAAAAATGTTAACTAATCCAGCAAGAGTTGTTAAAATGTAAGAAAAACAAACCAAGATTTACAAAACAAACCATAATTAATGTGTCTATAAAGCCAAGTTTGCTTATAAGCCATCATTAAAATAAACCATAACTTGGACTCCTTTCCCTACAAAGCAGACAGACTGTTTGATTTATTTCTACTCTGAAATTCATGGGCTGTTTAATATTTCCACAATGATATATAGTTAAAACAGAAAATGTAAAGAACATCCCAGTTTGAGAAGTTGTCAGCAACATGATCTTATAGATGGAACAGCTGCCCTAGGAAGTGAGCTGATCATTTCAAGCAAAATACAGCCTGGGAAAACTCTTTATAATGACTCTCTTTAGCCATATAAAGTTGAATTCCAGCGCTGGTGAAAAGTGTATCTCCAAAAGGACATTCCTTGGATATTGAAAGGTGCTGATCTTTGCATTATTTTGATTGCTAACTTCTCAAATATTAAAATATTACCTAGTACCCTTCAGTTAGAAATACAAACTAATGAAAAACAATGAAAATTACTGTACATTTAAAAATTCACTTTTAAGCTACTTGAACTGAAAACAAGACAGGTTCAAAATGTCTTATATAACCAATTCTGTTTTGAACTTGTGTCTACTTACAAATTCCAGATGTGAGAAACAGTGATTAGGAGTAATGACCAAGTCTGCAATCAGACTCAGCATTAAGGGGAAAATTCTCTATCCTAACAACATCTTGATTAATAAAATCTTATTGGATGTAACTTATTCCTACTAGTGAAAAAAGAAAGATATTTAATGTTTAGAATTAACACCAAGCCTATCAATGGTCTCTGTAATCCAGGGGTCCCCAAACTTGGCAACTTTAAGACTTGTGGACTTCAACTCTCAGAATTCTGACCACAAGTCTTAAAGTTGCCAAGTTTGGGGACCCCTGCTGTAGTCCATTGCTATTTGCTGCATTTTGCAATTAAGTGACAAGGAAAGTGCACCCGATTTATGACAATACAAACAACTTCATTTCCCTTAAGAGCTTGTTCCCCTGTTAGGTATGCATTCTGTCAATAGGCAAAATTCAAGCTACTCCATAATCATTGTTGCTTAAGTCATCATTTATTCAGGATGAAACTACAGTAACCTCTGAGAAATGGCTGCCTGGCCTCTCCTTACAGCACCTCCCAGTGCCAAACAGGTCTTTCTGGCCATTTCCACTCATTGGCCTTAAACATGTTCTTTAAAATAATAAAAAAACAAGAATGCTCATTTTCTGAGTGATAGTTCCCCCCCCCCCAATACAGGTACTTAAAAATTGTCATATCATTCTGTCATTTTTAGGTTAAACATGCAAAGCTATAATTGTTCTTGACATGATTTCTTTTCCAAATACCTCAATCATCCTGGCTGATTTCTTTCGGACATGTCTCAGATTGTCAACATCTTTCTTAAAACGAGACGCTCAGAAACAATGACACAGTACTCCAAAAATATGTGACCCTACATTAAAAAACAAGAACTCAACTCCAGATATAGATAGAACGATTAAAAGTTCTGTCACTGACACTAATGAAGAATAATCAGGGATGAAATCTTATATTTTTATTGATTGCCTATATTATTTTCCACCCACATCCTTCACTTATTAAGGCTAATGAACTGTCAATTTCACCTTTAAATTTGTCTCATCATGCAAAACTGATTTTAAAATATATTTATCGTAATAATGAATAACAAGTGAATGAAGAGCATTCAGATATTTATAGAGCATTCAGTGAAGTCTCGTTTCTGATACAGAAAACATCAAATATAGAATGATCCCAGGGACCTCTCGCCCCAACATCCCTGTCCTCCCCCCAGCTGTTGAAAGCACCCAACAACCTGGCAATTACATTTTATAACCTCTTGTGCAAGAAACCAGAAAGCATACCATCTCAGCTGAGCAAGCATGCAATTTCACACTTATTTCAGGGAGAGAGATATGGAGCATTGCATGAGATTTCCTGAAAGCAGTTGGGGCTGGAAATGATGGCCAATTTCAAACTTTTTGCTATGTATGACTGTTATAATATTCACATAGTTCTTAAAAAATTAGAAAGCAGATAAGTAACTGCAGCTTCAAATAAGGGAGGGAAGGCTGAGCTTCCATGTCTAACTTACAACTGAGAAGCAGTTGAGTGTTGGCTAATTGGAACCACATTTCCAATATATAAAATATATTACTTATTGTATATATATGAACAATGTATCTTAAGTATTTCATTTTGGGCTTAGCTTTTCAGTTCTTTATCTGTTCAGAATGACGAATTTCAACCTTTTTTAACTGACTTATTGGCAAGTGATTTGGGAGCCCATTTATAATATACCCAAAATAGTTAAAGACATTTTGCTCCCTTGGATAGATTCCAGAGGATTAGCTTTTGTCAGCTTCTTTTCAGCCAGCTATTATTTCGTTGCACAGTTGAAAGTGTCAACATTTACGACTATTCTAAAACTTTTAATTTTGAGAGGTAATTAATAAAGTGAGCACTGAACCTTAAAGCGAATGGAGATAACAGAAGTCAACAGAAAATCAGAAAAAAAATTACTAAAGAATATTTCTGTTCCCCAAATTCAATTACTGTTGTACTTGGCAGAGGAAGAAATATAGCCTTTTAGAATTTTCAGGTGCATCCAGATAATTAGGCAATTGCAAAATCACAAGTGTTAATGAACACCTTGTTTACTACAGAAATGAAATATCTCAGAAGAAGAAACACAGTCCATTTATCAAGCATTACTTGCAACTCACTGAGTCCAGAATGCATGTTGTCTCCTCATTATTCTAGTCCAAGTATAGATGGAAGAAATCCTGTTCTGAAGGAATGATGGAATCTGTAGTATCCTTCAGTTTGCCCAATCCTATACTCCCCTGTGTGTATTCCTCTTTTAATTTCTCTTTCCTTTATCACTTCCTGTTGTTTCCGGCCTGGCGCAAAGCTCAGGAAGCAATCCAAATAAGAAAACCGCAAGAGGCCATGTGGCAGGAAAGCCACAAAGACACTATAATACCAGATGATAGTCTTACAAGAATTGTTAACCAACATCCACCTAGAGAAAAGAGACCTAGCCTGAAAAAAACTTTCTAACACAAGGGAAACCAAATAATTCCTACCTATATTAGCTGTAGACAAGCTTTTAAAATGGCAATGGCTGTCTTCGAGTGTCAGCCCTTTGAGGTAGGCCAGATTAGGAAACTGGCTTTAGAAGTCAGGTTGGAATGATACTTTATTAACAACAGCACCTTGCGAGCATGACTGTTTTCCTTATTCATTAGTGAATTAGGAAGGAGCCAGTCTTAAAGAAAGTTTCCTGGGCTTAAAACATGTTTTTGTTATTGTCATCCTTGTCTTGTTTCTTCAAGGTTATGTCCTTGGATCTCTATATAATTCAACTGCTTTATTGGGTAAAGAATTACAATTAAGTTTAGGTATCCTCCTCCAAATTGAAATCAAGAGTGAATTTGAAGTAAGGACAATGGGAATGCTGTCCTTTATTTATCCTACCCTTTAAACAATGTAGTGTCTTCAAATGTACACTATAAGAGATGGTAGATAACTTCTATAGGACACAGCCATCATGGATGGAATTATGGAAACTCTAATTGCAAACATTCAGCAGGTATCAGGTTACATATCTCTGTTTCACCCAAAACTTAAGGGCCAATTCTATTTGCCATCAGTAAACAGGATAATAATTTATCTCTCTTAGTTACTTTAGCAGTTGCAACTTCTGCTTCTTTTTACAGGGTATTTCTTTTCTGAGCAGCTGACTAGGTGATGGCCAGTGGTGGGTGGAAATTTGAACTTACTGAAATGTTTGGCATCTAACCAAGTGTTTCCCCCAAGTTGTTAGGACATTTTTTCTCACTTTACCCATTCAAAAGGGAAGGGCACATTCTTTCTGCTGAAGTGTGATCTGTAAAGGGCTTGTCCTATCTTCCTCCTACCTCTCTTTACAAGTTATTGGGGGAAATAAAATTGCTCGATGTATAAAACACATACTCCTGTAAAGCATATCCGTTCCCTGAATTAGGAGGGGGAAACATACTGCTCCACTCCAATATGGTTTCAAAAAGTGATTGTTATTTTTTTTAAAAAAAAGAATGGCTAAAATCATAATATTCTCATCTATGTGTTGCATTTTCATATTTAACAAGCATTCTTATTTTTCTGCAAGATGGTATTAATGTCTATATATTCTAGCTATGGCCAAGTATAATTTTCTTTTTTTTACTTATCACAAATAATGATTAAAAAAAGTATTTTGTCATGGGCTAAGAAGTTGTATATAACCACCAAGGCCAGCATAATACACTTCATATTCTTAATGAAATTAGTTTTGTCTTGTCAGTAAATTATAAACAACTGATAATTATAATTAATCTATCACTTCTAGTGACTAAAATTATTATTATAACTTAAACAAGGTTAAATATCAAAACATGATCAACAAAATATAAATCACCACATAAAATTGTAAGCCACAATAACTGATAATCTTATGATTATTTAAATATATCATCAAATTGAAGAATGAACTCTATACATTTTTAAAAAGATCCTTATTAGCAATTGTTTTTAAGCTTCCAGTTATTTTAACATTCAATGCTACCTCACCAAGTATGAGTTGAAAGAATAGTATAGGGTCTCCTGCTTGGGCAGAGTCCTCTCCAACTCTGTTATACTATCACTGTTACTGGAAACAGTAAAGTTCTTAGTTTGTCCTCCACCAAAATCATAAAAAGCTAATAAAAGAAGCTTTCTACTAAACACAGTAGGACACTACAGAAGGGAAGGGAATAAGGTTCAATTTTTCCCATATTTCTATAGGTTTAAATTTATTGTTAATTCAGCAAAAATTATTGTATACTGAACATCTACATATCTTTTCATGAAGAAACTGACACTTTCATCTGAATTTTGGAGATGTAAAAAACATACCGGTGATCTAGAAGATCTTGGCTGCCTTCCGAATCCTAACTAGAGTGAAACCAGGGGAATACTTCTACAGATCATCTGGGAATATTCAAGCTATAGTTAGATACAGAAACTGAATAAACTATGCTGGAAGAAGGCAATGACAAGCCACTTCTGTACTGTTTCCAAGAAAATATTTGGATGTAATTATGAAGTCACAAGGAACAGAAGTTGACTCAAGAAGCTTTATTTTTATTTCATGCCACAAGGGCTCCCTTTGCCTAGAAATTATCACACAAATTAAGTTTGTTTTGGAAAGATTCATTGGCTTTTTGTAGATGCTTGTATTGTTTTGAATTAAATACTAATGCTGTGGAAACTAACAAGTTCAAAGGAAATGGAGACTACTATACATTAATGACTTCAAAAAATAGAACTATAAAAGGTGGAAAGATTGTTCATCATTTATACAATGTTCATCATTTATACAATGGTGTTCATCATTTATACAATGGTCTGAACAACTTTTCTTCTTTTCTATATTTAAATGATTGTTTTATTGCAGAGGTGTTTCACCTGGAGAGCTTACATTTCTTTTTTCAGCTTTTAAAGTTATATGAATTGACATCATATATACACATACACACAGGAACTAATATTTAAATTAGAGACTGGCATGAACATGGTTTCCAATTATTGGAAGTGGAATTTAGATTTATGCCACTCTCCATTTAAGTAGTGATTATGAATAGATGTTGATATGTTCATGTCCTGTTTGTATCAGAACAGAACAATGTACTATATTTCACTTTGGTTTGAGCCAGTATGGCTATTTCTGTTTCTATGTGCAAATTTCTCATTTACCATCCTTCCTTCACAACCTAGCAGGCTAAACAGATGCTAAAAAAGACAGATCACTTATACAATGGTACCTCGGTACTCATCATTAATTGGTTCCAGAAGGTGCGATGAGTACCAAAAAAGATGAATACCAAACCATTTTTCCCATAATGTCCACAAGGCAGCTTACATCAAGAAGTTCTAGCTTGTGCACTGTGTACCAAATAAAGAAGTTCTGGAACAAAATTTTTGTGTCAAAATGCATTGAGTACAAAATTCAATGAGTTTCAAAGCAATAGAGTAGCAAGGTACCACTGTATAGCACCAAATATCTGAACTAATCATTTGCAGAGTACTTTTGAAGGTAGGCCAAAGCTTGCATAAAATTAGTCCAAAGGATTCTTAGTAATAATATCCCAATATCTTAATAATAATAGGATATCTTAGTATCTCCTTCCCCACAATCCTGCTCACTCAGTGGACTGCCTAGAGAAGCAGTCTTGTTTTCAATTATGTATCAAGGTGAGCAGGAACACTAGACCGGGGTATCTCAGGTATAGTCCCAACCTTTGGATTTCCTGTTTTTCTTGGCAGATAATGAGGGGAAGGTAACAATTAAGCAGAACTCTGTCCTATCCATATTTAAAAGCTGTCCCACTAAAGCCAATGGTAAGAACCCATGCTCAGTTTCTTAAAAGTTATCTATTAATAATAATGCGTAGGATGATACTATATGGCAGTGCCTTTATCTACAAAGCAAAGTGAAATATTAGTCATTGTCCAGCCTCTTTTGGGTAGCCTTCTTGAACATTTCCTCATTTAAGCTAATTTCTAAGCAGTGTAACCACAAAAGTGTCTATATTATATATATATATATATATATATATATATATATATATATATATATATATATATATATATATATATATATATATATATATATATATATATATTTCCAGTCTGAGACAAGTTTCTTCAATCATATGTCCTTCAGATGTATTGGACTTCAATCTTATAATTTTCCAACCAACACAGCCTTCAGTCATGCTGGCTGGAATTAAGTCCAACATATCTGGAAGGTGGCTGTTTGGAGAACACTAATTTAAGTAAATCTCTCATAAGCAAAGTTACAGTAGTTAATATAACACATCAAACAAACTCTGTAAGCCCAAAATGTTGGAAATGTCAACAAAAAGACGGTATCTTCTATGATACATGGTGGTTATGTCCTGAGACCAGGAACTATTGGATTAAAATTAAAAATTGGATGTAGGAAATTACTGGATATCAAATTGAACCTAAACTGGAACTCTTCCTATTAGGAATAATTAAGGATCAATATCCAAAAGAGATAACATATATTATTTTACACATTCTAACGGTAGTCAGTATAGCTTTCGCATAAATGTGGAAAGGACCTAACACCCCTCCAGAAGACTTAGTTTTACATAAAATATTGGAATTTGCGGAATTGTATATGCTTACGCTAGAAATGAAAGACAAGGAAAACTCTGAATATTACTTAATTTGGCATAAATGGTACAAATGGCTAAAAAGTAGATATTAGAAATAAGAAGAATGGATTAGTGTAATTAAGAGACCTTAAGAGAGTGATACAATAGATATATAAAATATATAAATATATAAGATAGAGATAATAGTTATTGGTTGATGCATATAATGTATAAAATGATCTATAAGATGATTATATGTGTCGATGTCAAAACTCTATCACAGATATGAATGTGACTTGTATTGGTGGAAAATATAATAAAAATCTATTTAAAAACAAACTAACTAACCCTGCAAACTAACAATTAAAATGGCACCAAGAAATCAAACTGACATCAATACCGGTAAAAAGTAGGATTAAAACTATAACGTTACCTGTGAAGGTATTGACTTTCCTAATTTATTTTAAAAATATATAGTGCACCCACAATCCAGAGAGTATCACACCTTCATTCTATACTAGCTATAATTTCCAAATCATCTTAGGGTAGATACCAACAGAACACATTGTACTAATCAATTTGGGAAGAATCAGAGGACAAAATACAATGGCAGGCAGTTATTGTTCAGGTACAGCTACAGCTACAAGATTATACGCAGCTGGCTAAATGCATGTCATGCTGTGGATGTTCCCCTGCTCTTTGAATAACAGAGATGAATTGAACAGTACATCAAGGCTTCATACATGCTCTTTCAGCAGAAGTGCAATTCCTTCCACACTCTGAAACTTGTACAATTCATAATGTCTCTGTCCTGTCAGGATTCAGTTCAGTTTATTGGCTCTCAGCCAGCCTACTTCAAAGTCCAGGCATAGATCCAGTAATTCAAAAAGTCACTGAGCTCTGGGAGATCAATATGGTTGTACTTCCACATTTTTGCTTGGAACAAGTCATTAGTCAGGTGATCAAAGCAATGCTGGTACCAAAACATTTCTTGACTGCGATGGTTCTCCATACCCTTCAGAAAGGTATGAAGCTGGATGTCTGCCATTCTCTCAAACTTCTTGCCTAAGAACAGGATATCTGCAATTGAGCAACAGTTCTCAAGTGCCTTCAGATACAAGGATGCTCTCTTTAGAAGCAGCCAACAATGCTGCCTCTTTTAAATAGGGGGGAAAACCTCCTGATGACATAAGAGATTTACCACACCCTGGATATAAGCCTATCATTGGTGCGATCTTAATAGCCGATACAGGCAAGGATTGTGACTACATATGATGACAGGGGTGGGATTCTACCGGTTCTGTCCACCTCTGTAGAAACGGTTGCTCCGAAGAGCAGCAGACATAGAACTGGTTCTGTGTCTGCTGCTGTTTTCGCCCAGCCACCCACCCGGGCTCTTACCTGTCCTTTATTTCCTGCTTTTTCAACCTCAGCTGCTTTGTGCGGCACAGCTGCGGTTGAAAAAGCAGGAAAAAAAGGGCTGCTCAACTGTCCGGGCAGCTCAGCAGGTCGTAAATTGCACTTGCACGATGCAGAGCAACAGAACTAGTAATTATACCGGTTGGATACTATCCCTGTATGATGGAACAAACAGATGCAAGTATTTCACCCACATTTTCAGGCTCTAGAAACTGAAATTATTCCTAAAACAAAGCATGACCAGTATGGACATTTTCTCAGATTCCCACAGCATACCATCCTACAGACAGATGCAAGCAATGTTTTCCTCAAAGCACTTAGCAGAGAACCAAAGATTTAAAGTTACTCTCCAGAAACTGCACCTGAAATAGTTCTTCTGGACTACATGCTGGGGGTGCAGGGCAGAAAAACGAATAAGAGTGTTTCTCACTGCCATACTGCAAGCTCACTTGTAACATTTTCCATTGTACTCTCTGCTGCATTCATTTTTAGAATTTTACTGCTGCACACTCTTGCTGTTTTACACCCTGTTCAGCACCCAAAGATGCTCCAATAAGCAAGGTTCATTACACGTTCTACAATACCAAAAAGTGCATTTAAGGCAATCATGTCAGTATCCGGTTTCATCTCATTAATTTCAAAAAAATGAAACAATTCCATACTGCAACAAAACAGGCCTTGCACTCATGGGAAATACTGGGATGAAGAACAAAGAAAATCCTCTTCCAGATCAGCCAGGAAACCTCATAAGTATCGGAGACAAACTATTTGAAGAAATCCCTTTCTGCATAGCAGTACCAATAACACTTACTTATATACCACTTTACAGTGCTTTACAGCCCTCTCTAAGCGGTTTACAGAGTCAGCATATTGCCCCCAACAATTTGGCTTCTCATTTTACCCCCCTCGGAAGGATGGAAGGCTGAGTCAACCTTGAGCCTGATGAGATTTGAACTGCCAAATTGCAGGCAACCTGCAGTCAGCAGAAGTAGCCTGCAGTACTGCACTTTAATCACTGCGCCACTATGGCTCATAGGAATGGCTAGATGCTATCAAATCTTATCTACAATTTTATTCTTATGAAGAAATGGTCTGTCCATAAACAAAAATATCTTGGAACATGTGTACTGCAATACATTATCTTATCAGTACGTGTCTTCCTCTTAATTTAGTATATTAAAATTTATTTTAATCTCCCTAAAAAGATATATCAACAATGAAATTACATTTCCAAAGTAAAGATACTTGGGATTATTAGGAGAGACTTTATGCACATTGGGACTGCAAATTCCCTTTCATTCTGGGACTCAGAAATAAAATCCAGGTTTCAAGAGTTCTGTAAATCAACACCTATGTAGGATGTTTCTTTTAAATAGTGGATCTTTGAATGAGAGAAGAAAACTAAAGAGAACTTGAAATGCCTTAGCTATAGCACCTGTCAGAACAAACTTACCCATTCAGGAAGAAAAAGAAACATGACTCTTAAACATTAACCCTGAGAAATACCTATAGATCATTCATATTACCTGTCTTAATATTGGGATCACTGGTTTCCAGGAAATTAATTCAAAATAAATTCCAGGCCTCTGATTTTGATTTAGCCTGGATTAAAACTCATATCCCATCTTTTAAAAGCTTTTATTCCACACCTTATTCCGTGCACAATTGCAGCCACTTGCTCAAAACCACAGCATACCATTGTTCATTCTGAATAAATTCACTTGAACTGGATTCAAAATCCCCAACACAGATTACACCATCCTTTCCAAAAAGGGAAAAGTCCAGTTTTTAACTATTCGTTAACCAACTTATGAAAGAGGGGCTAAAATGTGTAAAAAAAACACCAACTCTTTATACAGTTGTCCTTCAACTGCTTCCCCATAATGCTTTACCCCAATGCCTTAGGAAGCTGGAAATAATTTCTGAGTAAAAGTGGAAAACCTGAAAACATTAACTCCTGATTATGTGCAATGTTAGTGTTTTGCAGTCAGTTTAAAAAGCAACTATCCAAATATATTCTCCTTGCACACTCCCCTATGAGGTTTTGGGCTCTGTGGTTTCTTCCTCCTATAACACAAAACAACTGAATAATATGTAACTCGGGAACTGGAACTGGGGTTTTTTTTTGCAAATCCTGTCAAGGCTTCACAAGTAGGGCTGGTGAAAATCTAAAACTAACCAGGATACTTAGTACTAGAATCTATAAAAACCTATCTTAGATGAAGCATAAACAAACAAGACACATCTTCATGTAGCTCAGATGTATGAGTGCAAGCCCAAACCCAAATTCCAAAATTCCTTACTACAAGTACAGAAAAAACTCCTGTTTTAATTGGTATACTAATAGCATATATGATAACCTTTCATGTACAATTCATACAAAACATTTTGCAGACTTAAATGTATATAAAGTTTGATGTATCCATGTAAAGAACACTGTTGTGATATGGAAATCCCAAAAAGGGCACATATTTTTTTCACATCTGAACTGAGTTCCAACTCTAAATAGAACGACTAATGTGAATATGTATTTCCATAAGACATAATTACATAATACATAATTTAGATTCCAGCTTCCTAAAGGGAATATTTTAAACAACATCCTTCATAACAAAAGGTTCTAAAACAAGAAAGACAAGCGTAGCCTTGTTCAATGGTCTACACTTTACCAACTGTGTATTGTGTCTGATATGCTTAAAGAGTCTTGGTGAGACTGGCATTTGTACTCCCATACATTCTAAAATATGCCTTCCAAATCATTTTCAAAGCATGCACAGTCCTAATATACAAGCCAATTTAATACATTCCGAATAGACTAAATGATAAGTGAGAGGACTAGTGGTCTAAAGTGGCAGTATGTATTACCTACCCACATTGAGTTTCTCACTCACAAAGTATTACAAATCTGGCACAGTAGATTAAAGTGATGATCAGAACAGCTTTTTGTTATTTTTACCTTCTGCAAACAGATTCCATCTAATGAAAGTTGGGGGCAAATTATTATGCAATGTGCACACTACTGGACTGACCGATGATTTTTCAGCAATTTCAGAATAGAATAATTTCCAAGATGGTAGAAGAATAGTGTGCCACTATTTCCAAAATCTTGCTGAGTCCCTATTGTCCTTAAGTGCTGGATTTAATTAGCTCCAGGAGTAATTATTCAAAAAATGCTCAGTCTCCTCCTGCTGCTGATTCCATATTCAATCTATTATGATTCAGAGCAAGGGCATTCTTCCTTATAGCTGGGATGTGCCAAATTCTGCGGTTCTATATTGCCATGACGGAAAACTAGCACAATGGCAGTTCTTATCTGATCAAGAGCTGAGCAAGGCTGATTTCCCTACCACCAATTTTCATTTACATTACTATGCTGTGTGAATTCATTTTCTTTCTTTAGCTTCCCAGCATTCAACTTTACTGAGTTGCAGTAATAGATCAGAAGAAGAAAACATTCTTGGTATAGGCTTTTGCTACATCATTCATATGCTATATTCTCTTATCAGTCTCATTCTAACTTGTTTTTCAAAATAACAAATGTATTTCAGTCATTTCAAAATGCCTACAGTTGGACATTTTTTTTTCATTAGGAGTAACCCAATGAGACAAAATAGTTATTTCTCAAGAGTTTCTTTGTCCAGCAAGTGAATGAAACAAAAATCGAATCAATAAAACAATTACAGTAGCAGCAGCGAATGTCTCAATTTTAAATTTTAATATGGTAAATAATAAATAAATATGAACCATATAACCAAAAGCTATTTTGAGATCCTCCATAATTTTTAAAATTAGATAAAGGGTCCCGAGAGTAAAGAGTTTGAGAAACACTACTCTAAGTTATTTAAAGGAAAACATAGAGACACAAGACCCTCAGCAATCTTATTGCTTACAACCCTCCTTTTAAAAACTGCTTCCTTCCCACTCTTCCATTTCTGTTCTTTAATCAGTTACTGATTCATAGGAAGACATGTTATCTTGCGATTAAGTCAACTTGCAGTTTTTGTATTAGGGTTAAGTTTGTGTTTCTCTTTGTCCTTATCACTGAAGCAATTTTCTGAAGGCAATTTCTTTGACTTCCAAGGACCCTTTTCTGACTCCCCTCAGTAACCACAATCTCATCTCTAGGGTTTGTGGTGCATTGCTGTAGACATTCTAATGAATGTTGTAATGGCCATTTAGAATAACCTCAAAGCCTCATGACTTCCCTTTTCTGTTTTCTTTTTATTTATTCCCTGGTTTTTTGGGTTAAATTTGTGATGTTATCTTGGTCTTCTTTTGGCAATTGTATAGCAGTGTTGCATCCACAGGCCTCATCCCTCTGGTCAGTTCTATGATTAACTATTTCATCGTTTACAGCAATCCGCTTGCAGGCAGATCCCAAGTGTTTCTTTTGCAGGACATGCACAGTATGGGCAAAACAGCATTTTCAGACAGTCTTTTAAAGAAGTTGTGCATTGGTTGCGATGGATAAAATGGGCGCCTTATAGAAGCTTTAAACCATTCATTTCATCTCTTAAAACCTACCCAATCAGATACCCCCTCCCTTCTGTAAAAAGCCTATTATTTTCCTTTGCATGGCTTTAAGGGAAAAATTCCAGACAGCGTTTTTAAAAAATGAAACGTAACCCTCTCCCCCCAAAAGCCCTTTTCTGATGTAAGATGTCTACAAATTTTACTTCTTTGACATAAGTACAACACATTTAGCCTGCTTTGTATGAGAGCAGATGAAAATCTCCCTCATCTGATTTCTCGAGGTGCCCTGGTAGGAGGATGGTCTGTACTGTGTTTTCATAACTCAGTTGTTTCAGAGCCTGGAACTGCTACCCAGATGCAGGAAAAGAGTCCGCCTTGTCTGAGATTTCTAGTTTATTCAGCTCTATGCTTTTCCTGCTTCTGGGAGGGTGGGAGGGGGGGAAAAGTGGTTAGATGAGCTGGCACGCAAGTAGGAGCCCATCCTCCACTAACTGGAAGTCATTCTAAGCCTGTGAACTTGGAGCATCTTTTCTGGAAATTAGTAACTATTGTGAACAGCTGGAACTAATTTGGAAAGAGGGGGGAGGAGACAGTCATCAAGAAACAATAATATCTCTCTTTGTAAACTTTTAGAATTTGCAACGCTCCCCCGAAAGACTGACATTGGCACTGTTGCCTTCAAAAGGAAACTGAACCAGAGAAAGTTGATTGTCTCAACTCAGATTATATAAGCATAATTGGAGACATTTTTGTACCTTGAAAAATAAAATAATTTTACGTTATCTCACCTACCTATTCTATCACACACTTGGTCACAGACTTATAACAAATAACAATGTCCAGGTAAAACTTACACATCATGAAAATACAGACTGAAAATATTATGTTCTCAGTATATTTTGGCTAAAAATCCAAAAAGAGAAAGAGATACTAACTCCCCGTCCCTCTACATAGACCAATAATGCTGTTAAGTCAATTTTAGTACAATGAAGTAAAACAGGCCAAGATTAAAGCACCTCTGTCTAAGCAATGCATACAGAGAACGATTAATTGATCAAAAAGTAATTTACAAAAGCAAATCAATCACAGAATTTACTGTTTGCTTAGCTTTCCAAACAAGACTATCAATGTGGCTCAAAAATATTATGAAAGACTACGTGTAAATACAGTTAATAATATGTGAAATGTAACTGAAGCATATTATTATTATTATTATTATTATTATTATTATTATTATTATTATTATTATTATTATTATTTTACTTTTAGGTATTATTGTTAAAACCCTGATGACTTTAAATCCTAAATAAATTTTATAATACAGTACAAATAAGCCAGGACTTCTTACCAAAAAAAATAAGCGCAATTGTTAATGGCACAATAACCCATAATTTGACTTCTGGCTTGTTATTAATACATAAGGATATTTACATTTTGCAGGGTGACTTCTTTCACTCACCTACAAACTGTTTGGCCAGGAAGAAATTTGTGAATGGCCAAGGAAAATGCAGAATGTTGTTACATGTGCTAATTTGTTTCATTCTATCAAAAGTAAATATAATCTATACTGATAATATGGATATTATCAGTAATAATAGGGATATGCTATATTAAATAAATCATTCATCTGAGAGAAATTTGCCCTTCAACACAGTTTGTGAAAGACTGATTAACAGGGCAATGCATAATAAGCTATCCTTTGGTGGGGGGGGGGGGGGGATTTCCTTGCAGTTTCTTCAGTGTAAGTTTAAGCCTCAATAGTTGATCAAGCAAAACATGCTGGAAATGTTTAGGGTTGTTTTTTTTAACTGTATGAACCTAAGAAGATATCACAGAGTTTTTCCCGTGTAGCTAATCTTCCTAGTACTTGACACAATAGTAATATCCCACTGTTAGTATCTGAACAGGGAATATAGTAGGGGGGGAAATAGGGTAAGATTTGCCTCTGTAACTGTTACTCCATTCATGGGAATGGAGTAATACTGTAATACTGAAGAACATGTTACATAGTCCCACTTTAGTCATAAAAGCTGTCTGGGTAACTTTGGGCCAATCACTCATTCTCAGCCCAATTCACCTCACAGTATTGTTATGGCGGGAAAGAGGAGAAAGGAGTACTATGAATGTTGGGTGCCTTAATTTCTTAAAAAGTAATAAGAGGGGGTATAAAAATAAACATACATAGCTACATAGGACATTTTAGCATCTAATGGGGTTCATGACTTTACCAAAATCAGATACGAAGAGAACCATATTGCAGAGAAGGGCTGATATGTTAATATCCTGAGGGTTTTATCTACATAAAACAGGCTAGAATTGAGAGATAGTGATTCACAGCAACTCTTAATAAAGACTTTGAGAATTGTCATCTGCTTTATGTGACAAGGCTTTGCAAATAATTTTCACTGTATGTCAAAATGCGTTAGCATATGTTAATTAACAAGATAAGGGTCAGCCTTTCTAAAGGTTCTGATCTCAAGATTTATTGAATATAGTTTTTCTTATCCTAAATGCCCAGGATGACTAGGGATTTCAACACTCCTAGAAAACACTGGGTTTGAGAGGGCTGATATAAACAGACAACAGAACAATTTTATTATTTACACAGCAGGCAAGTTTTTAAAAAAATGATGACCTAATTGTTCAGTTCAATATAAATGCTTGTGATTGTGTATCTAACTCACCTGAAATCCGTGCATGAGCTACAACACTGACAAAACATTCTAAAACTTGCCCTGATGCAAAAGAAATCTAATCAAATACTGTAATTAGTTTTAAAATTATCCAAGTAATCCCTGACTTTCTGGATAAATTTTCCTCTAAGAAAGAAAAGGGAACCCAAGAGCTCAAACATAACAAGGTGCTGCTGCCTTCACGAGAACCTGGAGGAGGATACCTGACTGCAACATTATCTAACCTCTGAAGCCTAGATCTCTGGAGTGCAAAATCAAAGAATGGGCATATGAGGAAGTGCTTAGTATGTCTCAAAAGGAATACCTCAAAAGTCTGCAGTCTGGGTGGAATTCTGCTGGTTAATGTTAACTGGTCTGGGGGTGCATCATTCTGGAGGTAGTTAACAGACTAGATAAAAAACCCCTCCCCCCTCATGTGCATTTTGTTCCTTTCTCTTCCTAACTTGTTAATTTTAAACTAATTTCATATTATTTATTGTTTAAATGCTTTTATTGGTTTTAGTGTTTGTAAGCTACTTAGAGTTGCCTCTAGGCAGGATGTGCAGTGTATAAGTTGAATAATAAACAAACTAAAAAAAAATAACATAGCTGGTTTGTTCAAACTAGACAATGTTGTAGTGAGTCAATTGTTCTAACCATTTTATCCTGATCATGGATTTCAGGTGACTGAACCTTGAACTTTGATTTCCTGTTGCTTGGATTCCTTTAGTCTATTAGCCTGGATCTTGACCAGCTGTTTTATAAGTCACCTTGCTACGGTATCTCTCAAGATTTGTTATAAATATATATTGTAAATATTCCTTTCAACATATATTATAAACAGAGATATAAACAAAGGCTGTAACTAAAACAAAGCAATGAAACCTTAATACTCTAATTGCTAACTATGGTTAGGGGGATTATAAGAATTGGAATCCATTTATAAGCACTTGAAAAAGAATGATTTGTAGGCTGGTCATTTAAAGTTGCACCTCAATTAGAACAGGCACACAAATGCATTTTTAATTTATGGTAACTGGATGTTTAAAATCATAGAATAGGTTTATTAACTCTCTCTGGGACAGAAGAAGTCATACTATAATTGACATTAATTTCAATGCAACCCATCAAATCTTTGGTGTCAGAATTATAAGGAAAGAGCCAAGCCAATTTCACACCTTGGACTGCTTCTTTTAGAAATAAGGCGTGAATGTCCTTTACAACCAGAAAGCGAAGGCTAAAAGTCATCTGTGATCTCACCATGATTGATACACACTAGTTTAACTTTCATTTTCAAAAGAACAGGCACACTTCTAAAAAACTACATGCCAGATTCCAAGAAATCAAACCTTTCAAAACGAAAGAGACTAATCTCTGTTTCTAGCTCTGGCATATCTGCACTTTGCTAATAACTTGTCCTCATATGATGGTGTATGCAAAATCTTTTCTTAAATTTGGTTCTCTGTGGGAAAATCTTTTGGGGAAGCCCTATTGAAGATGGGCCTGGCACTATCTGTTGGTAAGACCAAAGCCAAAAAGTGAGTAATGACTAGCTCTTTGACATCTCTTTTTGTGTTTCTGACAGCTCTCTCTTTCTCTTTTTTTTTCTTTCACTTTTCTGGCATCTTCTAACTTTCCCAAGCGGAGACTCAGAAAAGAAATGGATAACTCTTACTGGAGGTCTGATCTGATCAGTTGCAGACAGCATCTGAGATTAAGCTAAGACTAGTTAAATATTATAGATGTCAGGCTTCATTTTTGATTAAGAGTTATCCAAGTACTCTTGCCCACATGTACCAAGAGAAGCATTTGAAACGTGACGACATGTGTAACATTACAAAAATAATAGAAACTATGGATTCTTTTCTTTTCAGTTAGTCATAAATGAATGCAAAAAGCAGTTACATTACAAACTTATGGTTTACCAAATGTATAGAAATTTGTTGAAAAAATGTGATTAAATTCTTAAGTGCATTCTGAAAAAATAGTAACTTGAGAAAAGGAAATGTTTTCCTAGAATTTTTGAGAAAGAAAAAACGATAGTAAATTTCACAACATAGAAGGAAATTAAATGCTCGCTCTCTATTGGAATCACATTACTTTCATATTCTGTCCTTCAATAAATGGTTTGGGAAGAAAAAAAAGAGTAAAAATAAAGTGATGACATATTCTGACAGTAACTATTTTAAGGATGCATTAAAGGTTTGTAGATGCCTTTGGAACTTTACTGAAAAACCTATCAACACTAGCTCTGCACAGGAAACATACAGAGTAACAGTCAGAAAAGTGTATGTCAGAACACCACTTGGAGATACCCAAAACTAAAGGAGATGGTCTGAATACAAAACATGAACTCTTGAATATTTTGTCTTCCCTTGAATTTTCTGTAATTAAGTAACACAGAAACTGCAATGCTGAGAAGGGCAAAATAACACTCTGGAAATAACAGCACCAAACAATCAACATGCTATGTGGTCAGAACTTCACTTAAATCTAAATTGGAGTTACAGGTTTTCAGTAAGGGGAAAGGGGGAAAAACCCACATTGGTGGAGAAGAATCAGCTGCTTCCCTATCAAAACTCTGGGAGCAAATTTAAATAATAGAGTTTATCCTTCTAATTTGAGTATGACATTTTACCTTCAACTGTAATAAAGGTTCCAATATTTGCCTCTCCCCCCAAATGGCAGAGATCTATCAAATAAAGTGCAGAGATCTATTTTTAAAATCCCTAAAATGTTATATCCGGATATTCTCTAATATTATATTACCACTTTCAGTCAGCACACAATCTTCTTTTTAAAGATATATGACAAATTCTTTACAGTACTAGATGGGGGAAACAAAATAGTTGCATTATGAGATGCATATAATATAAATCAAGCTTATATATATATTTAAAGCATGACATTCCATCACTAGTGTTGGCCAAATGCTTAATATCACATACTGACTGTTAGATGCAGAGATCTACACCTTGCCTTATAATAATTCTCCTCTAAAGGTGGTCCTTATTTAGCGACCACCTCATTTAGAGACTATTTGCAGTTAGGATGGTGATGAAAATGTACCTCTGCAACTACTTGTTGCATTATGACTTTCACAGGTCTGCAAAGCAAAGGAAAGCTGAAGTAAGATCAAAAAATAATGAAGTCCCACTTAGTAGCTACTTCACTTACCAGCCAAGCTACCAGTCCCAAATGGGGACACTAAATGAAGACTACTAATTACATATCAGATTTCTTATCCAACAAAAGGCATAATTACTGATGAATTGATAAAACTTACATAACTTTACATGCAAACTAAACAGCTTAGTTAAAAAAATATTTTTAATTACCTTATGTACATATGTATTTCTACAGAATCATTCTCTCTTTTGTAAGTTATGAGCAGTGTTCCTCCTAAAATTGATATGTGCAATTATCTGAATTACCGGTATGCATAATTATACAAATATTATAGGTGGAAGCTTGGTTAAAACAATCCACTGCAATTGTTTGATGGATTCAAACACAGTTGGGGATTTTCCAGTTTCCTTGTTAGTAATGCTGAAACCTGGCCAATTTCTAGGATTAAACAATTGCCTGGACAGTAGATACCATCATTCTTCAACCCTATTCTGTTTATTGCAGAATAAAACCAGTCATCTGGTTAAATAGGGAAATGAAGGACTAAAGCAAATTGAGCAGTATCTTAGGGCTAAATGGAGAAAATCTCAGGGCAAATGACATTTAAAGGCTACCTGCACTACTCTTCTATGAGTGGAGCCATAATCTCTCTGTTTCCCTAGGGCTCAGTCAGAATTGGGTGGCACTTTTTCCTGCACTATATGACACTAGGATCCTGGATTGGTAGAACTAGAGCAACTGACAATTTGTTTAAGCATCTGCATAATTCATTGCAGATAAAAAATAATCGGATTTAGCCTTCAAGGTTGGGATAAGGGAATGATGATGAAACACTCATCCAATTTAGATTCTTTGTAACTTGTAAATATTGGGGATATGGATAGGATATTTAAAGAAGCAAGAGCTTCTCTCTCTTGTTTGATTAGATTGGACACAGCAAGAGTGGCCCGATCAAAGGAGATCATCCGTAGCTGTGTGTTGCACAAGCGGCTTAATTCTACAGGACCATATCTGTAAGTGTCCAATGACTTTGCTGGGCTACTAAATCTGGTATCATAACGTGAACATATTATGCTTAGTGAATGATTTGCATAAGTCTCCAATTATTGTTTTGGTATAATTAAAGGTACTGGTTATACCTTTAAAGCTTTAACGCCCTGTAGCTTGAATAATTTTATTCTATTCTTCAATGATTTTACTGTTTTATTTCTGAAGTTATCTATCCTGAAAAATTGAATTTTAGGACAAACAATTACAAATCACAGATGACTAAGTTGAATGTTAAGTCTGATTTTTTTTTCTTGACTGTATGTAAGGCCTATATATAGACATTAACAAAAGTTGTCCACATTTAAAAATCCAAAACAAAAAATATTTTCCATAAAATATTCAGCCCAGTTGCCTGGAACTCCAGGGAATTATAATCCAGAATAATCCATATTCCACTATTGTATATACTTGCAGCATTTCTGTACATGATATAGTATCTTTGTCCCTCCCTCCCATTGTGGACATTATGGCTATAGTCCTTTCCAAAATATTCTTCTCTATTAACCAAGCTTGGATAATGCCTGCGTCTCAAAAAACAGCAGTTTTCAAACACATAGCTGTGCTGGGTCTTTTGTGCCAAAACTAATAGTCTTGGAGCACCTTGAATACTAATTTGTTACAAGAAATAAACAGAAATCTGTCTTACACAGCTTGAATGTCATAAGTATATAGTTGCTGATATTTGAAAAAAATTGTTAGCTATTTTAATGGTCCTAGTATGTAGAACAAAGTGATAAGTCAGTAATGTCCATCTCCATGACATGAAAGGTTTTACCCGGTACTCCTACAGAATAAGCTGATTTTACAGGTTCAGGTTAGTTTAGGCCAGTTTGTTCCTGTTTCCAATCTCTTCCTTTATGTGGAAACTACACCGTAATTGAAGGATTTTGCAGACTGCTGCATAAGTCAACCAGCTAGCATAAGCCAGCAGTTTTAAATATTTTTAACATAACATGAGGCTGATAAGTGTCAAGCTTATACATCGAGTATATTAAAAGGGCTGCTAATACTTATGTTCTCAAAAAACAATTACTTGCAATAAACTAACACTAGGAAAAACATAATTTCTAATAAGGCCAATAAATAATATTAAATACAACCTATAAATAGTAACTATATACCATCAAGCTGGTATTGACTCTTACAACCATCTATTTTCTCTATACAAAAATTATAGATTATATTATGATAATATTTTCTCTCATTCTCCCTCTTCAACAATTTGTGATACCTTTGTATATCACAGGCTTGAACAGCAGTTTCTAGCCCTTTGTCAGTAATACTCTTTTGTCCAATAGGTATACCTCAGCAATCCTTTGACACAAGGTAAGAGGCCAAAATGTTGTAAAGCATATATCACAATCCGAGAAGCCACATTTGATAAATCTGGGTTTAAGCTTTTGAAGAGGCTGAATGAATTGAAGAGCAGGTGGGAGCTGCAGCTTTTGCACGCCTTCAGTTAGTTCTCCAGTTATGCCTATTCCTGGAATGGGAGGCTTTGTTCACTGTCATCCATGCCCTTGTAACCCCACCACCACTTAGATTACTGAAATATTCTTTGCATGGAGCTGCCCTTGAAGAGCATTTGGAAACTCCTGTTAGTGCAAAGTACAACTGAATAAATGGTGCCAACTACAGTTCATTTAACACCACTACCCTGTGAGCTGCACTGGGTGCTAGCATGTTTCTTGGTGCAATTCAAGGTGCTGCTTGCCACCTTTAAAGCCCTACATGGCTTGGGATTGGGTTATCTGTGAGAGACTATAGTTTTCCAAGAGTTTCTTCCAATCCAATCTAATCCAAGAAACTGGGTATGATGCAGATCCCATCAACCAAGGAATGTTGACTGGCTGGAACTGGAAGAGAAGCTTTTTCTGTTGTAGCCCCTGCCTTGTGGAATATTCTTCCCTCAGAGATTAAAGTGGTCCCAACCCTACTGGCTTTTCGCAAAGCTCTAAAACTTGGCTATATAACTGGGCCTGGGGTTTGAAATGTATTAAAGATTCTGTTACTTGGCTTTAGTATTAGTTATTAATCATCATGGCTTCTGTTTACTTATTTTGTGCATGTTTTTATTATTTTAATGTTTTTAAATTGTTTTAATTATTTTAGAATTTTAGGATTGTAAGCTGTCCTAAGTTACTTGGTTGAGTCGCACAGCTATAGAAAATGAATGAATGAATGAAATTGATGTTTATATTACTTCAGCCATCCACACCTAACTCCACAGAACAATAATTACAATGAAGTGAATTGCATTGTTCAGTTAAATCAGGAACATTTGTTTTGCCAATATGTAACAGAGCAACAACTCTGAATGCATTCTATATAACTACAGCTCATATACACTCCAACAACCCAATGGAATGCATTCTTTACCAATTCAATAATTAATGGATTTCTCTCACACAGAAATATGTATACACACATATAACCCAGAACAAATAAATTAGCAAATCATCCACCATATTACATTGATAAACTAGACCATCAAATGTATTTTCTGTGCTAGATTTCAACATGCTACAACAAAGAAAATGACAAATTTCCGTATTATCCATATACTGTAAAATCAGTATATAGTGCGAACATCAAGCACACAATATAGTGTGAACATCAAGCACACATTTCCACATATCTTTTTAAAGTATTTCATTTAAGATATAATGCACAAATTTACAAGCATATTTCATAACAATTTTAAGACAAGAATGATATAACAGTTCTATATACATTTAAATTACTCATATCCAGATTTTAGTATACTTGTCCCAAGACTTGTCCCAAGACAGATAATTCTTCTAGCCAGAAAATAATAAATCTATATTAAGAAATGTAGGGAAACTAGAAATTTCTTCATGATTGAACATGGACATTTAAACTGTGGACATTTAAATTGTGGGCATTTATATTGTACCACACACACATATACAGAGGGCACATTTTTTATGTTTGCTGTGGGGGGAAAACACTAAACAAAATTCTATCCTGAGTTTAGCAGCCACCCTCTGCATAGCCTCACTAAGTAAAGAAGTTAATAATGCTAATTTGTAAATCCCTGCTTTCTGTCATCTTAATATAGCTTGTAGTGGTTACCAATATTCACGATCAAAGAAACACCTGGCAGCTTACATGAAGAAAGCAGCAACTAATCTTTCAGCAACAGTACTACAACAGTGACAATATTTGTTATATCAAACTAGACTGCAGATTTATCAATAGCAGTAATACCAAGGAGGAGCAAATTACAATACATTTTGGCCTTATATGCACCCCTCTTCTCTCTGAGAAGAGGACCTTCAAAATTTGTATTTAACTATTGTATTTGCTATCTCATTAGATACTAGAATTCTTGCTAAATCTGCTGATGTATTTAAACATGAAAAACTATGGTATGAAGTTAGTGTATTTCAAATCAGCCATAGATAATATTAATCAATTGATCAGTTGATCAGTTAGAGTAGACCAAAAATAACACATAATCAGAAGTAGGTGAAAATTTGCAACCATAGTCTTTAAATACAGCAGGAGGAAGATACAAGTTTGTGACTCACTTCAGCTCATTTACATGCCACGGCAGCAGAATATTCTGATATTCGTAATCCCAACAGATCTGTTGCACCAAACTATGAGTTAGTGCATAGGTGCAAACCCTGACTGTAGGCCAAAGCTTTCCAAATATTCCCACTAAAACAGAGTCA
Organism: Pseudonaja textilis; assembly: GCF_049901715.1. NCBI lineage: Eukaryota > Metazoa > Chordata > Lepidosauria > Squamata > Elapidae > Pseudonaja > Pseudonaja textilis. The sequence continues at coordinate 51,263,752 of NC_141992.1, read as the reverse complement.
ATACAATTTTTGTCTAGCCCTTTCTAGTATTATATCACTAATATGACCCATGGCACAGAAATGGCTGCATAGTTTAGCATCCTTGTGCAAATTGTTTTTAGCAATTGCAACATAAAAGTACTAATGCTGGTGACCATACTCAAACTACAGAAATGGTGAGACCGCTGATTCCTTCTAAAAGCATCTGCAACTAATAACCACAGATATTACAGAGCACGTTATTTTGTTTTATTTTGTTTTAAACATGGGCAAAGCAAACATTCTGGCTTTCTCCTTCTAGAAAGAAGCCATTGAATTCATTAGGAAGCAGCAATCTTTGGAGAAAATGTTTCCACTTGATATTTCTGAATATGCAAACCAAACAAAATGGTACGTCTGAATCACTATTCTGTACTGAAACTGCAAATAAGAAACTACTGTTACCGTCAGTAGAACTGAAGATTTCTGCAAGACAAGCATAAGTTCCATAAAGAAAGTGAACCAAGAACTGTCAAACTTGTTTCATAAAAGCTATCTAATTGTAACAACTGCCATTATGTTTACCTCAGCTTGAAGTCAGTTCAGACTATTAAAGAAGTACATAGAACTTGAAATCAAGGTATCTTAATATGGTCACTTCACATTTAAAATGTTTGCATATAGATTAGGAGTTTAAATTTGAAAAAAAGTTAAGACTAAATCCTTTGCAAAGTTTCCTGAAAATTATCCTTGCTGAATATAATTATTTTCAATAAAATGGTATTGGATTCCACATAGCTAAACAGAGATTTGAAACTAAAATTCTAATTCATGTAACATACTAGGAAAAAAAAGAAGATGTTTTTCTTTTGAAAACATAACACTACTGGTAGTAGTATTTGATATTATTTCTGTAGCTCTAATTGGAAATGAAGATCAATTTTAGTCAGGATGCTACATTGTATTACAATTATCATCTAGCAAAACGTAAGCCTTTTGATCCAAGTCTATGTGTTAAATACAAAGTGAAAGCATTCTAACAGAAAATCTATTTTATTTCAACTATGTAACATTTTGGATTTGAAGCTAAAAAACACTTCAGAGCCCATGAGGGCATGAACATAGAACCCATCTACAACTTTAAACCAAATATGTCATTTCTAGGATGATATATTTAATTTAAAGTGTCGAAGTCTGTTGCTATGTGAGACGGCTATCATGCACTCTGAAGTACCTTTTTGCTTCTGACTCCAAAGTCTTGCAAATCATATGTGAAAAACCATATGCATATTTCATGCCTGCAGATTAAATAATTACACCAAAATCATTTTTACAATATTAAACACTTTTATTCACTGAATTTAAAAGTGGTTCTGCATCTCAGAAAATCTGCAATCATCTGCTCGAAAATTGGACTTCAATGGAAATCAGACAGATTTTGAATCCATGCAACAGGTATTAACCTCCCATTTAGATAAATGCACATGCATGTGTATCCTTATGAAGACCAGACCTAACTAGATATTCAAGCATATAAAAACAGGAGTGGTAAATGATCCAATAATAACTATTTATACTTACATATTCACATATAGATATCATTAAGCTGAAGACAAAGCTACAGACATAGCATACCAGAATGGGTTGGCATCATTTAAATTATTAAACAGAAACAATAAGAAATGGATTACAAACTTATTCTTCTCAAATTAAGTTTGGCTTAGATGGTATCTAAGAAACACTTTCTTCCACAATGCAGTTCTTTTCTATAATAACAGGCAAGCTTAATTGCTCTTTAGAGCAGTCTCATGAGAATTGGTAAGCAATATGTGTGTATCATTGAAATGTTTAATACTGGCCCACTTCAGTGCAATCTTAAATACCGTATGTTTATATAATTTCCCATTGTGCACAATATGATTTACTCCCAAATGAATACGTAAATTCATTCTCAGAATTACAATCTGAGAATTTCTGGACTGAGTTTGAAGAAAGTTAAGATCTATAGAATAATACTTAATTTCTTGTTTCTAATTTTTCAGTATGCTCTACTGGATTATTGTTAATACATTGAAACAATGTCCACCAATTGCACCCTAAGCAATTAGCAAAATGTAAACCTGCGCTATTTTTACATTTGGCTGTGATTCAAATCTAACTTATTTAGACAGCATCTAAAACAATTTCTTCAAAGAAGATCTTCATTTGAGAGGTCAGGTGTTCTTCAGCAACACAACATGCAATCCAGGTGCTATTTTCTAGACAGCTATTTCCTCAAACAGTGCATTTACATGTATGGGCATGTACAATCAACCATATATCCAACCCTGCAAATTGTGACCAAACAACAACCCTCCTGAGAGGGTCTACAATGAGAAAATGGTCTTCAAGACAAAGTCAATTTCCCTAAGAATTCCACATCTGAAGTCTGTCAATAACATCCAGTTTTAGTGGTAACATGGTACATCATCTTGAAAAAGCATTTTCCTCTTTAACTATTCTCCTGCATATCTGTATGCAGCTTCCCATATAATAGATAAAAACTAACCTTCAAAACATTTCCTTTTGGAAAATCCATCAAGAGAAGGGAGAAGTTTGTCTTCATCCTATCCTTAAGTAACTCTCAATGTATTGTGGTTCTTATTCTTGAAAAACAATAGGGCACCCTTCTGGAATCTCATTTTTAGGTCTTTGCTCTTTAGTTTCATAGTCTTGTACTCTTTGTTGATTCATTAACACTGGAGGTCAACTGCCCAGAACTAATCAGTCTCACCCCCACACTCTTGCTTATGCTTGATACATGGTGAATTCAACATCTTGTTTCCTTAATCTGTCTTTTAAGATATTTTAAAAAACTGATCTTCTTCCCCATAGCAGCTAGCAATGCTTATCCTTGTCCCACTGATACAGAAACATACCCACCTGAACTATACGAAGTCAATTATAACTTGGATTAGAACTGTATAATTTACGTACACACTAGATTCACAAAAGCACTTATTTTTGTGCATGTGACCCAGGAATGAGAGATATGGCATTATGCCACTAACACACAAAGGTAATTAATTGAGGAAATGTGTTTATGCAATTGGTGAGTTGTCAACACTGCCCCTATGGCCTATGCACAAGCTGCCAGCACACAGTCACGCAGGAAGCAAAACTGTTTTGATTTTTTAAAAATCGTTTCAAATTGGAATAATGATAAAAAAAAAAGATAATTTTAACACTCGCTTCCACCAAACCTATATAAACCCACCAAACCCTCTAGATAAGGAGCAAAATAAGGCCACCTGAGAAATAAGGGGAAAAATACATATCGTACCACAATAATTGTATACATAAAATATGCTTTACTGTATTATCAGGAATATACAATCTAATTCACAAGAAAACCGCCTCAAGAAATTACATGGGCTACACCACAGCTACAACCAAATGGGATGGACAAAGGGTAGGTAAAAATTAATCTAAATCAGTTACATACTAAATTTTCAAAACTTAAAAGCACAGAGAGGCGATCCGGGCAGAAAGTAAGGAATCTTAGCAGGACATCACTGGCCGCCTTCCAAGGGAAAACTGGAGGGTTTTGGTTTTTTTTTTTTTTAAGTCCTTTAACTCCCCCACCCCCCCCAAGTTTGCTGAGCAGACCGAAACTTGTCGAAGGAGTTACCCAAAGGAGCCCGTGAATAAAGGCCAAACCACAACCTAGCAGCGACCGAGAGGGGGAGATGGCCCGGGGAGGGGTGTAAAATGAAAAAGGGGCTTCCCCTTAGCCTTCCCCTCTTTCTGTCTACCATTATGGGCGGGAGAAAGAAGGGCCGGGGTTTTAGTCGGGGGGGGGGGTTGTTGAGGAAAAGAGGGGAAGGGACAGAAGGCGGAGAAACTGGGCCGTGCAGCCTCCCTCCGCACCGGCCGGGACAGCCAGGGGGGCGCAACAGAGACGAGCGAATCGTTTATCCTTCTTCCGAAGGAAAGAGTTTCCAGGGCCGGAGCGGGAGCGCTGGCTGGCCGCTTTACTTACTCAGTCCTCCGTCCGGGAAAGGGTGGGTGCCAATCCCTCCCGCCGCCGCCGCCGCCGCTGTTGGTGCCGCCGGCTTAGAAGGTCCGGTTCGGTCCGCGGGGTGGACGTGACAAGAGCAGCGGGGCAGGGTCGAAGCGACGGGCTGGCAGGCTAAGCGAATCCGCCGCGCAGCCGAGAAGAGCGAGCCGGGAGCCGAGCAAGAGCGACGGGAAAGTTTGTGAGAAGGAGGGAGGAGCAGAAACTTGGAAAGAGAGCAAGAGGAGGAGGGAGGGAGGGAAGGAGAATAGGAGTCAGCCCCCGCCCTTGTCGCAGATGGACAGCCTCCGCCACCACAGTCGCTGGGGGAGGAGACCTCCTCCTCCTCCTCCTTCGGTGGAGGAGTCTCGCTTGGAGACGGGGGCGGGGAGGGGGGTTGTTTCAGCCTCAGGCAGGACGGAAAGGGGGCTGGGAGGATACTGGATGGATTTACTGGAAAAGGCTGGGTCGTTAACAAACTAACTTCTAGTGAAGAGGAAGAGGGCAAAGGGTGGTGGTGATGGTAGAGAACTGCTTGCAGGAGGGAAAGCTACGTGTGGAGTACATGAAAAGTTGGATGGAGCCAGAATTTCATCCATCTTCTTCGAGGGGATAGCAAGCCTACAAAAGGCGCTGTACATAAAGCAACGCGCTTTGTATCTTTTGTTTTTGTTTTAGAACAATATATTCTGGCGCAAAATCTAATCGGGAAGGCTGACTTCAAATCCTGATTGATCACTACAAAACCTCAATTGATTAATCACTACAAAACCTCAAACCGGTTGCTAACTCACTCCACAGGTTGAGATTTGTTTATTTATTTATTTTAAAAAACTTACTGTAGTTGGGGGGGCCCACGGGGGGAAAAAAAGCCCAAATCTATAGTCGAGTAACGTCTTTATTACCTAGTTTGCTCAAAAGATTGTGCAACTTTCCAGTATCCCGAAACCCTTCTATCCAGTAAAATGTTAGCAATAGTAATAAACCAAACCAAAAGCATGGGATTGGGAAGCAGCAAAGCGAATCAAAAAACACGACTCAGATTTGTAGTTAGGCAGGCGAAAAGCCTGTTTCGCCAAAAGACGGTATGAAGTTCCCTTTGACAGCCCGCAGTCCCAGGAAATGAATTCCGCCGCGTTTGCTTCATTATAAATATGCCTAGGATATCGGTAGAAAGGTGGACTAAAATGAGCGTTCTTGTTCGACGCAGTAAAAGCTTGTATTTCTACGGGTAGTATTTCTAAAGCGAGCAGATTTAGACTGCGGAGATTTGTGTCTCTGGAGAACGTTGATTCAGGCAGGACTCTGGTGCCCACCTGGACAGGTAGATTAACCTGTCTGGAACAGGTTGGACGGGTGGCCATTTTCTTATGTCTCCGATCCAAGATATGTGAGAAAGAGGTGAAAGTTAAAAAAGAAAAGAAAAGAAAAACCCGCCGGTCTACGCTGGAGAAGAAACAGGACAAACTAGGAGGCACTGAACTCCAGAGAAGAAGACGTTCTCTCCGCTCAGTCTGCTCCCAAATCTCAGCTCCGCACTCCGAAGCTGACGTCACTGTCTAAGGAGCGGCCCGTACTCGTTTCCTGTTTCGTTCCAGAGGCTTCCAAGCCGTCGCGCTGAGCCTCCTGCTGCAGCGCCACCTATAGATCTTCGTCGCGCAGCTTACATTTTGTTCGAAACCACTTAATTGCACTCAAGCAAAGCCACAGTCAACAATAGAGGAAGTCGGTGAGACATTTGAAATCTTATTTTCTTCCACCCTTCCTCCAAGGGTGGGCTGGAGGAAACGGATCCGACAACACCAAAAAAAAAAAAAATGCCTCTCGCGCTCTTGCCGTTTTCCACGACTTCTGTATCTGCCAGAGGTTTTTGTTTTTAAACGTAGAAGGAAATCAAGTACAGTACCGAAAAGAAAAGCATTTGATTCTACATCACACCAGATTTTTAAAACAAGCATCCCACAAAAATTCTTACTTAATCTCTTAAAAGTCACGCTAAACCCCAGGTTTTATAAATATCTGGAACATACTTGAGTGAATCTCTGATACTAATGCCACATAGAAATAGCTGTATCTAAACATGAAAAGAAATTCCTGAGGTTTTGTTCTAATATGCATTCTCCCCATGACTTGATCTTCTTATATAATCCCCTTCAATTGCCATAAATTCTCCTTTTTGTTTCTTCCTGCATCTCCTTTTCTCCTCTCACCTCTCTCCCAATGTATACAATCTTGTGTGCCCTTCCTTTAGATGAGCATGACCATTACTGCATTTGAGCATTTATCTATTTCATTTTTGTGCTACTGTAGACAAAAAACAACTGTTAATATATAATTAAATTCTAAAAACATTGGGAAAGTTATGTTAGAGAAGGCTAATACATACCTTTAGAAGTCCCATCATTTCGATCAATTGATATTCTCTACAGAACAAATGTAACAAAGCAGTGCCAATAAAGTATATGAAATAAATTAATATGTGGAGCAAATAGAGCATTGATGATGTTTTCTTTTTTAAAAAAATCCACTCACAGATCTGTAATTTGTAGTCCTTGAATGACACCGATGGACAACATATTCAGGGCAAAAGAATGTATTTGCCACATAACATAGAATTAACTTCCAGAATATGTAATGTATAACGAGTATTCACACAGCCCTATCCCCCAAGGTTAAATCAAATTTATTTAATGATGGTCATAACCAGAAAAATAAATAAAAATATTAAATGATAATGACCAAATATAAACAAGACAGTGTAGCAGTCTTATAAAACTAAAAACTAAGACTTAAAGATCAAAGAAAGGGAGAAATGGAATAAAAATACACTAAAACAAAATAAAATAAAAATACTGTAGAATAAATAAAAATATAAAAGAAGGCAAAAACAGAAAACACTTAATAATGACATCATTCCAAAATTGCACTCTTTTAAACTACAAATAAATAAAAAAGACTCTATGTGGGAACGTCAAAGTGAGAAATGTATGCTAACGAGGAGTGATGCTCATTTAGAATTATTATTTTCCTCCCAAAGAAATAGACTACTTTTTGTTTCCCAAACAATTTGATCTTTTAATGGAAATTTCATTTTAACACCTAATAGTGATCAAAATAATATATAATTAGATATTGTGTAAATGCAGATTTAGGAAAACAAGTGGAAAAGGTGGGAATTTATTTTTTTAGTTTATCAGATATTTTTAATCCACCTTTATTGTTTTTAATAAATAAAAAAATAACTCAAGGGAATGAACAAATCTACTCATTCCTCCTCTTATTTTCCCCTCAACAGCCACCCTGTGAGAAGCTTGGACTGACACAGAGTAAGTGGCCCAAAATCTCACAGTGGCTTTCATAACTGAGGCTCATGGTCTCCTGGTTTCTAACCTAGCCAAAATGGCAAACACTTTGTAAACCAGGTAGTTTTCTCTCAGCTTCCATATAGGAGATTTAATCAAAGATATTACACCACTCACTGTCATTTAATGACAACTAGACTAGCTTAAATATCTCAGAATTATTCATCAAAATGTTGGAGAGGTAGAAATCAAAGGAATTTTTTTTTCATATGGACTGGACTTGTACAAAGTGCTACCTTATTGGAAGACAATATTCAAAGAAATTAGAATTAGACCTAAACGGGAAGCAGAATGTGATCCAGATTATTACACATTTTTAGTGAGATAACTCTAAACAAAAAGGAGCTTATTGGCTGCAAAATTAATAATTGCTCAAAAATGAAAATTTTTGGATAGCCTGGTACTAAATAAATGTGTTAAAGTATGATCAACTACTGTCTTACACATTGCTGGTAAAATATGTATAACGCTTCTCAGGGGGATGAATTGCATTTTCATTAAATCTGGAATGATGACATAAATTATGCTTAATGGTAACATATATTTTCTGGATATATGTAATTGATGAATGAATGTTGAGACATGTTGTTCTGGGTTACTTTATATTCATGTTTTTTCTTGCCTTATACAATGTTAAAGGTGAAAAAAAAATACAAAAACATACAGAATTGTTGTACAATTGTTTGAGAAAGGACTTACTTACACATTACTGAGCTTTGAATTCTTAGCTTTTTCCCACTTGCATTTTCCAGATGTGCCAGGAATGCAACTCCCAGACAAGGCATGATGGTGGGACTACAAGGAGTTGCAGATTATCAAGCTAGGAAAAGCTGCTTTCACCAGCTCAGTAACAGTACTCTTGGGTTCAAGGAAAAGATCTCAACAATACAGACCAAATGAGAACCACTTGTACATTTGATATGTTCAGGAGGGGGAACACCATCCGGCTGAAAAACCCTTACAATCCTAAGTGGGTGGAGGGAGATTCACCAGTCAGATTGACTGAAAATAAATCTTTATTTTGTTTGTGGGTCACCTGCAATACTGCATCTGCATTAGCAATAGTTTATATATACTTATAGCACTTATACTTACATATACTGCTTCATAGTGCTTTACAGCCCCCTCTAAGTGGTTTACAGAGTTAACATATTGTCCCCAACAATTTAGTTCCTCCTTCCTTTTATGGATGGAAGGCTGAGTCAACCCTGAGCTGGTCAGGATCGAACTCCTGGAAGTGAGCAGAGTCAGCCTGCAATACTGCATTCTAAGGTCTGCACCATCTTTGCTCTTTTATGATCATGCAACTAGAAGCATTATACCTGTCTTTTCTTCTGAGAACCCAACATTGCTTGATTTCATACAGCATACTAAACTCAAATCAAGTTTTGGTTGATTTGAGTTTAGGTATACAAGGTATGAACCCATCCATTCGACTTTGTAAACCATAGTTTTGGAAATCCAAATGTGGAAATCTGGCTTATAATTTTTAAACAATAGTTTAGGGTTAACTACATGGCTTACTACAGTATATGAATTGTCAACGTGTTTTATATGATTTTAATATGCCATCTGAACGCAAAAGCAGTTGATAGCCATTTTTTGTCCTTGTGGAAAATTTAGCAAGAGTTTTGAAATTAGAAGCTTTGAGATTCTTGTACAAACAGAAGTGGCATCAAAGCTGCAATGAGTGAGTGAAAGAGAGGGTGTGGCTAGGTGAGACATGAGCACAACAAGGTGAGAGAAGAAACCAGGTCAGTCTTATTGTCAGCTTGTAAGAATAAAGATATGCAAAGTAGACAGACAGAAACCTACAATAGCATCGCTATCTCAACTAACAGAGTACCTAAAACATCCTGTAAGATTTAAAACAACTAAAATCAAAGAAAAAAGTGAGGTTTTTTTTTTAATACTTTTAACATTTGAAAACAAGTAGTAAATGAGGCAGAAAAAATAGTAATAGCTGAGTTTCAAAGGGAACAGATACCAGTAGATGTTCTATTTTTAATGGTTTTCAATTTTTCTCCATAGAATAGGAATTTAGTTTAAAAAGTTAAGCAATTACCTTCTTGGAGTCTTTGTTTGTTTTTTTGCACCTGACTTTATATGAGCATCACTTCTGACTTAGATAGCTGTATGTGCTTGTTCCATTATAGTTCAAGATGACCAATAGCAATTTAGGTCAAGCAACATTACAAAGGTCAGGAAATCTAAGAGAAATTAAGCTAATAATACCAGGTGATATTCCAAGAAGGATTCAGTCTAGGAGATTAGGAACAAAGGAATCCAAACAGCAGAAGCTGAGCAACAGCAAAGTAGCTTGGCTGAAATCAGATACTGTTCCATGATTCATTGGATCAGTGGCATTTTAAAATAGGTCATTGCTTTGGCTAGAAAGTTAACATAGCAAAAAAACTTAAAATGAAAGATATTTATATGCATATTGTTTATCAATTTCCTCTGAAATTGTTTTTGTCTTAATTATTCAGAATAGATATTTAAAATATGAACATTTAAAATGTTTGTATTTCTGCTTAAGATCGCATGTGCATCTATTGAAGAAAGAATACAAAAAGCAAAATTATTAAGAGTTAAAAAGAAAAACAAAATAGAAACAAAAACAAAAGGGGAGCTACTCAGGATACATTTGTATGTACACATATTTTAAGTCTAATAGATGAAAAAGGAGGAAGAAGTTGATGATAGATAGATAGATAGATAGATAGATAGATAGATAGATAGATAGATAGATCGATCCAGTAATGCTCTCGATTTCAAGGTTGTATCTCCAATTGCCTCTGTATTCATCAAGAATTAATCAGTCTCCAAATTTCTAGGCCTTTAACAGAGGTTGAGGAAATCACATACTACCCATAGGGGCAAGAAGGGATTTTTTTTAATGATAAAATAAATTGAAGGGGTCTGAAGAGCACTTGCTCAGTCTGAACATGCTTGGTAAGCAGAAACAACTGGAGAGAGGCAGCTTGTCAGGATTGAACTTCTGATAGTCAGTAGAATTAGCATGTAATACTGCATTCTAATCACTGTGCCACCACAGCTCCTATTTTATTTGCTATATACACATTGTATGGTACATTGTTAACATCATTTATATATTTTGGCAATTCCTTAATATTTTTTGTTTGTATTGAAGTAGGCAAAATTCCAAATTTCATTTTTTCTGATCATTACAGGAATGCTGTTGCTGTTTTTATTGCAATTTTGGATGCTTACTTTTTACCTTGATTAACTAATGTTCTAGTACATTTATTTAATAAGTAAATCAACATTTGTTTCCTAAATGTGAATTGCCATCAGTAAGTTCACTCACACATCCTTGGCTCAAGGACGGCCCACTTATGGATTCTGGAAGATATGAATGTACTATGCCATCCTTCTCCTGCCCCGAGTCTGACATAAAGGCAAATTCTGCCTCTTTTCCCCCCCTGCAGAATATCAAAAGTCCAGCCTCTGGCACCATATGCAGTGCTGTACTTCATTTCATTGGTAGAGTCAACACTTCCATTGACTAGTATGTGTGGTGAGCATGCCCATTCTCCTCCAGTTATTGGTTACTGACCTCCATAGAGCAGTGCTGGCCTGATGATATTGAACTTCTTTTTTCTTGCTTTAAAAAAGAATAAGTAGAGCTTCTCTTCTCTTCTTTTCTTCTCTCCTCTCCTCCTTTCCATTTTATTTTATTTTATTTTTTTTGATTTTGAAACAATCTACTGTTTAATAAATATTTATATATATAAATTTTATTGAATTTACAATTAAAAAATAACATAACAACATTACATATGCAACAGAGAGAGAAAAAAAAGAAAGAAAGAAGGGAAAGAGAGAGGAAAAAGAAAAAGAAAAACGCTCGGTCTTGCGACCGAAAAAGGAGAAAAAGAAGTATAAAAGAAAGAAAAAAAACAAAGAGACGGAAGAAAAAAGAAAATACATTAAAACCAGACAGATATCCTTTTTGACAGTCTGCAAGATCCAGTTCTCCTACCTTACTTTAAATATACACATCTTATCACTATTTATGCTTAAATTACCCATTATTCATAGAACAGTTTATCTCTGATATAACCAATTATACCACGCATTCCAATTATTATCAAATGCTGAAGACTCTTTATTTTTAAGAGCTATGGTTAAATTGTCCATTTCTGCGCAGTCACATATTTTCTGAATGACCACCTTCTTTCCATTTTAAACTGGCCAGTGGAGAATTAAAAGCAAGAACATGGAGGAGGGACAGGAAGCTGAGAGTGGCTGGTGGGGCAAGGAAGACTGCAAGAAGAAGAAAAGATTGAAAGAGGGAAGTGTGTCGTGTGTGTGTGTGTGTGTGTTTGTGCGCGTGCGCACACACATTCAAGCAGGTAAGAACAACAAAGCAACAAGTAAACTGCTAATTTTATCTGATAATTATAAAGAAATGGAAAATTTTAAAACTAACTTCCTTCTTCTCCTCCAATACACATATGGTTCCTAGTCCAAGTGTCACACCATCCTGGACTCAAATTCGATAATATTTCTGGCTTATTTGCACTAATCCTACATAGCTTTTTCTCTGGTAATATCACACTACTAACTAGGGCATACAAAACATTTGCTATTTAAATACAGCTCATCAGTCTGGAACCCGCATTATATATCTGATATTAATACAATTGAGAAAGTCCAGAAATATTTCACAAGAAGAGTTCTCCACTCCTCTACTCGTTGCAGAATACCTTATGCCACCAGACTCAAAATTCTAGACCTAGAAAACCTAGAACTACGCTGCCTTCGGTCTGACCTAAGTATAGTATATAAAATTATACTGTATATTGCAATATCCTACCTGTCAATGAATACCTCAACTTCTACCATAACAACACAAGAGCCCACAATAGATACAAACTCAAGGTTAACCGCACCAAACTTGATTGCAGGAAATACGACTTCAGCAACAGAGTGGTCAATGTCTGGAATACTCTACCTGACTCTGTGATTTTTTTCCCCAAACCCCCAAAACTTTAACCTTAGACTGTCTACTATTGACTTCACCCCTTTCCTAAAGGGTCTGTAGGGGGCGTGCATAAGCGCACCAATGTGCCTACCGTCCCTGTCCTATTGTTTCTTTTATTTTTCTTATATGTATCCATTTCATGTACTCATAACTATGTCTATACTTATACCTGTAATCTTATTATTAACTTGACTAAATAAATAAGTAAGTAAGTAAAAATTCAACTGCTAGGGTGCATGTGTATCTCTCAGGGAAGGATTTCCCTTTCTTGTTCAAGGGAGAACAAGAATTACAGCATTATGTGTATGGGGGCAGAGGATGTTTTTTCCCAGTTCCCAGAGGATGTGTGAACTGGTAAATTGCTCACTGTGAATGAGCAAGGCATGCATTGAAGAAAAGGTTGGATGAGATGAAC